>NW_027478715.1:328763-657526 GCF_051014685.1 Ptiloglossa arizonensis
TGTAATCGGGCGAGTTTCTAGTTTCAGATACAACAGAAATTTTGCGGTTTGGTCAACCCGTTCGCAAGATATGGCAGTATGGAGGTAAGAAACGCTTGAGAAACGCAAAATTTTCGCAGTTCTGATGCTCGGGGAGAATAACCAGAACGGCCTAGGGGAAAAGTACGCATACCGTTGTAATCGGGCGAGTTTCTACTTTCAGATGCAACAGAAATTTTGCGGATTGGTCAATCCTTTCGCGAGATATGGCAGTTTGGAGGTTAGAAACGCTAGAACAAATCAAAATTTACGCAGTTCTCATGCTCGAAACGAATAACTAGAACGGCCTAGGGGAAAAGTACGCATACCGTTGTAATCGGGCGAATTTCTACATTCAGATGCAACAGAAATTTTGCGGATTGGTCAATCCGTTCGCGAGATATGGCAGTTTGGATGTAAGAAACGCTTGAGAAACTCAAAATTTTCGCAGTTCTGATGCTCGAAACGAATAACTAGAACGGCCTACGGGAAAAGTACGCATACAATTGTAATCGGGCGAGTTTCTACTTTCAGATGCAACAGACATTTTGCGGATTGGTCAATCCGTTCCCGAGATATGGCAGTTTGGAAGTAAGAAACGCTTGAGAAAATCAAAATTTTCGCAGTTCTGATGCTCGAAACGAATAACTAGAACGGCCTACGGGAAAAGTGTACATAGCGTTGTAATCGGGCGAGTTTCTGCTTTCAGATGCAACAGAAATTTTGCGGATTGGTCAATCCGTTCGCGAGATATGGCAGTTTGGAGGTAAGAAACGCTTGAGAAATTCAAAATTTTCGCAGTTCTGATGCTCGACAAGCATAACTAGAACGGCCCAGGGGAAAAGTACGCATACCGTTGTAATCGGGCGAGTTTCTACTTTCAGATGCAACAGAAATTTTGCGGATTGGTCAATCCGTTCGCGAGATATGGCAGTTTGGAGGTAAGAAACGCTTGAGAAACTCAAAATTTTCGCAGTTCTGATGCTCGAAACGAATAACTAGAACGGCCTAGGGGAAAAGTGTACATACCGTTGTAATCGGGCGAGTTTCTACTTTCAGATGCAACAGAAATTTTGCGGATTGGTCAATTCGTTCGCGAGATGTGGCAGTTTGTAGGTAAGAAACGCTTGAGAAACTCAAAATCTTCGCAGTTCTGATGCTCGAAACGAACAACTAGAACGGCCTAGGGGAAAAGTACGCATACCGCTGTAATCGGGCGAGTTTCTACTTTCAGACACAACAGAAATTTTGCGGATTGGTCAATCCTTTCGCGAGATATGGCAGTTTGGAGGTAAGAAACGCTTGATAAACTCAAAATTTTCGCAGTTCTGATGCTCGAAACGAATAACTAGAACGGCCTAGGCGAAAAGTGTACAAACCGTTGTAATCGGGCGAGTTTCTACTTTCAGATGCAAAAGAAATTTTGCGGATTGGTCAATCCGTTCGCGAGATATGGCAGTTTGGATGTAAGAAACGCTTGAGAAACCCAAAATTTTCGCAGTTCTGAGGCTCGAAACGAATAACTAGGACGGCCTACGGGAAAAGTACGCATACCGTTGTAATCGGGCGAGTTTCTACTTTCAGATGCAACAGAAATTTTGCGGATTGGTCAATCCGTTCCCGAGATATGGCAGTTTGGAAGTAAGAAACGCTTGAGAAAATCAAAATTTTCGCAGTCCTGATGCTCGAAACGAATAACTAGAACGGCCTTGGGGAAAAGTGTACATAGCGTTGTTATCGGGCGAGTTTCTACTTTCAGATGCAACAGAAATTTTGCGGATTTGTCTATCCGTTCGCGAGATATGGCAGTTTGGAGGTAAGAAACGCTTGAGAAACTCAAAATTTTCGCAGTTCTGATGCTCGACAAGTATAACTGGAACGGCCCAGGGGAAAAGTACGCATACCGTTGTAATCGGGCGAGTTTCTACTTTCAGATGCAACAGAAATTTCACGGATTGTTCAATCCGTTCGCGAGATATGGCAGTTTGGAGGTAAGAAACGCTTGAGAAACTCAAAATTTTCGCAGTTCTGATGCTCGAAACGAATAACCAGAACGGCCTAGGGGAAAAGTACGCATACCGTTGTAATCGGGCGAGTTTCTACTTTCAGATGCAACAGAAATTTTGCGGGTTGGACAATCCGTTCGCGAGATATGGCAGTTTGGATGTAAGAAACGCTTGAGAAACTCAAAATTTTCGCAGTTCTGAGGCTCGAAACGAATAACTAGAACGGCCTACGGGAAAAGTACGCATACCGTTGTAATCGGGCGAGTTTCTACTTTCAGATGCAACAGAAATTTTGCGGATTGGTCAATCCGTTCCCGAGATATGGCAGTTTGGAAGTAAGAAACGCTTGAGAAAATCAAAATTTTCGCAGTCCTGATGCTCGAAACGAATAACTAGAACGGCCTTGGGGAAAAGTGTACATAGCGTTGTTATCGGGCGAGTTTCTACTTTCAGATGCAACAGAAATTTTGCGGATTGGTCTATCCGTTCGCGAGATATGGCAGTTTGGAGGTAAGAGACGCTTGAGAAACTCAAAATTTTCGCAGTTCTGATGCTCGACAAGCATAACTAGAACGGCCTAGGGGAAAAGTACACATACCGTGTAATTGGCCGAGTTTCTACTTTCAGATGCAACAGAAATTTTGCGGGTTGGTCAATCCGTTCGCGAGATATGGCAGTTTGGAGGTAAGAAACGCTTGAGAAACTCAGAATTTTCGCAGTTCTGATGCTCGAAACGAATAACTAGAACGGCCTACGGGAAAAGTACGCATACCGTTGTAATCGAGCGTGTTTCTACTTTCAGATGCAACAGAAATTTTGCGGATTCGTCAATCCGTTCGCGAGATATGGCAGTTTGGAGGTAAGAAACGCTTGAGAAACTCAAAATATTCGCAGTTCTGATGCTCGAAACGAATAATTAGAACGGCCTAGGGGAAAAGCACGCACACCGTTGTAATCGGGCGAGTTTCTAGTTTCAGATACAACAGAAACTTTGCGGATTGGTCCATCCGTTCGCGAGATATGGCAGTTTGGATGTAAGGAACGCTTGAGAAACTCAAAATTTTCGCAGTTCTGATGCACGAAACGAGTAACTAGAACGGCCTAGGGGAAAAGTACGCATACCGTTGTAATCGGGCGAGTTTCTACTTTCAGATGCAACAAAATTATGCGGATTGGTCAATCCTTTCGCGAGATATGGCAGTTTGGAGGTAAGAAACGCTAGAGAAACTCAAAATTTTCGCAGTTCTGATGCTCGAAACGAATAACCAGAACGGCCTAGGGGAAAAGTACGCATACCGTTGTAATCGGGCGAGTTTCTACTTTCAGATGCAACAGAAATTTTGCGGATTGGTCAATCCTTTCGCGAGATATGGCCGTTTGGAGGTTAGAAACGCTAGAACAACTCAAAATTTACGCAATTCTCATGCTCGAAACGAATAACTAGAACGGCCTAGGGGAAACGTACGCATACCGTTGTAATCGGGCGAATTTCTACATTCAGATGCAACAGAAATTTTGCGGATTGGTCAATCCGTTCGCGAGATATGGCAGTTTGGATGTAAGAAACGCTTGAGAAACTCAAAATTTTCGCAGTTCTGAGGCTCGCAACGAATAACTAGAACGGCCTACGGGAAAAGTACGCATACCGTTGTAATCGGGCGAGTTTCTACTTTCAGATGCAACAGAAATTTTGCGGATTGGTCAATCCGTTCCCGAGATATGGCAGTTTGGAAGTAAGAAACGCTTGAGAAAATCAAAATTTTCTTAGTCCTGATGCTCGAAACGAATAACTAGAACGGCCTTGGGGAAAAGTGTACATAGCGTTGTTATCGGGCGAGTTTCTACTTTCAGATGCAACAGAAATTTTGCGGATTGGTCTATCCGTTCGCGAGATATGGCAGTTTGGAGGTAAGAAACGCTTGAGAAACTCAAAATTTTCGCAGTTCTGATGCTCGACAAGTATAACTGGAACGGCCCAGGGGAAAAGTACGCATACCGTTGTAATCGGGCGAGTTTCTACTTTCAGATGCAACAGAAATTTTGCGGATTGGTCAATCCGTTCGCGAGGTATGGCAGTTTGGAGGTAAGAAACGCTTGAGAAACTCAAAATTTTCGCAGTTCTGATGCTCGAAACGAATAACCAGAACGGCCTAGGGGAAAAGCACGCACACCGTTGTAATCGGGCGAGTTTCTAGTTTCAGATACAACAGAAATTTTGCGGATTGGTCAACCCGTTCGCAAGATATGGCAGTATGGAGGTAAGAAACGCTTGAGAAACGCAAAATTTTCGCAGTTCTGATGCTCGGGACGAATAACTAGAACGGCCTAGGGGAAAAGTGTACATACCGTTGTAATCGGGCGAGTTTCTACTTTCAGATGCAACAGAAATTTTGCGGATTGGTTAATCCTTTCGCGAGATATGGCAGTTTGGAGGTTAGAAACGCTAGAACAACTCAAAATTTACGCAGTTCTCATGCTCGAAACGAATAACTAGAACGGCCTAGGGGAAAAGTACGCATACCGTTGTAATCGGGCGAATTTCTACATTCAGATGCAACAGAAATTTTGCGGATTGGTCAATCCGTTCGCGAGATATGGCAGTTTGGAGGTAAGAAACGCTTGAGAAACTCAAAATATTCGCAGTTCTGATGCTCGAAACGAATAATTAGAACGGCCTAGGGGAAAAGCACGCACACCGTTGTAATCGGGCGAGTTTCTAGTTTCAGATACAACAGAAATTTTGCGGATTGGTCAACCCGTTCGCAAGATATGGCAGTATGGAGGTAAGAAACGCTTGAGAAACGCAAAATTTTCGCAGTTCTGATGCTCGGGACGAATAACTAGAACGGCCTAGGGGAAAAGTGTACATACCGTTGTAATCGGGCGAGTTTCTAATTTCAGATGCAACAGAAATTTTGCGGATTGGTCAATCCTTTCGCGAGATATGGCAGTTTGGAGGTTAGAAACGCTAGAACAACTCAAAATTTACGCAGTTCTCATGCTCGAAACGAATAACTAGAACGGCCTAGGGGAAAAGTACGCATACCGTTGTAATCGGGCGAATTTCTACATTCAGATGCAACAGAAATTTTGCGGATTGGTCAATCCGTTCGCGAGATATGGCAGTTTGGATGTAAGAAACGCTTGAGAAACTCAAAATTTTCGCAGTTCTGATGCTCGAAACGAATAACTAGAACGGCCTACGGGAAAAGTACGCATACAATTGTAATCGGGCGAGTTTCTACTTTCAGATGCAACAGAAATTTTGCGGATTGGTCAATCCGTTCCCGAGATATGGCAGTTTGGAAGTAAGAAACGCTTGAGAAAATCAAAATTTTCGCAGTTCTGATGCTCGAAACGAATAACTAGAACGGCCTACGGGAAAAGTGTACATAGCGTTGTAATCGGGCGAGTTTCTGCTTTCAGATGCAACAGAAATTTTGCGGATTGGTCAATCCGTTCGCGAGATATGGCAGTTTGGAGGTAAGAAACGCTTGAGAAATTCAAAATTGTCGCAGTTCTGATGCTCGACAAGCATAACTAGAACGGCCCAGGGGAAAAGTACGCATACCGTTGTAACCGGGCGAGTTTCTACTTTCAGATGCAACAGAAATTTTGCGGATTGGTCAATCCGTTCGCGAGATATGGCAGTTTGGAGGTAAGAAACGCTTGAGAAACTCAAAATATTCGCAGTTCTGATGCTCGAAACGAATAATTAGAGCGGCCTAGGGGAAAAGCACGTACACCGTTGTAATCGGGCGAGTTTCTACTTTCAGATACAACAGAAATTTTGCGGATTGGTCAATCCTTTCGCGAGATATGGCAGTTTGGAGGTAAGAAACGCTTGATAAACTCAAAATTTTCGCAGTTCTGATGCTCGAAACGAATAACCAGAACGGCCTAGGGGAAAAGTACGCATACCGTTGTAATCGGGCGAGTTTCTACTATCAGGTGCAACAGAAATTTTGCGGATTTGTCAATCCGTTCGCGAGATGTGGCAGTTTGGAGGTAAGGAACGCTTGAGAAACTCAAAATTTTCGCAGTTCTGATGCTCGAAACGAATAACTAGAACGGCCTAGGGGAAAAGTGTACATACCGTTGTAATCGGGCGAGTTTCTACTTTCAGATGCAACAGAAATTTTGCGGATTGGTCAATTCGTTCGCGAGATGTGGCAGTTTGTAGGTAAGAAACGCTTGAGAAACTCAAAATCTTCGCAGTTCTGATGCTCGAAACGAACAACTAGAACGGCCTAGGGGAAAAGTACGCATACCGCTGTAATCGGGCGAGTTTCTACTTTCAGACACAACAGAAATTTTGCGGATTGGTCAATCCTTTCGCGAGATATGGCAGTTTGGAGGTAAGAAACGCTTGATAAACTCAAAATTTTCGCAGTTCTGATGCTCGAAACGAATAACTAGAACGGCCTAGGCGAAAAGTGTACAAACCGTTGTAATCGGGCGAGTTTCTACTTTCAGATGCAACAGAAATTTTGCGGATTGGTCAATCCGTTCGCGAGATATGGCAGTTTGGATGTAAGAAACGCTTGAGAAACTCAAAATTTTCGCAGTTCTGAGGCTCCAAACGAATAACTAGGACGGCCTACGGGAAAAGTACGCATACCGTTGTAATCGGGCGAGTTTCTACTTTCAGATGCAACAGAAATTTTGCGGATTGGTCAATCCGTTCCCGAGATATGGCAGTTTGGAAGTAAGAAACGCTTGAGAAAATCAAAATTTTCGCAGTCCTGATGCTCGAAACGAATAACTAGAACGGCCTTGGGGAAAAGTGTACATAGCGTTGTTATCGGGCGAGTTTCTACTTTCAGATGCAACAGAAATTTTGCGGATTTGTCTATCCGTTCGCGAGATATGGCAGTTTGGAGGTAAGAAACGCTTGAGAAACTCAAAATTTTCGCAGTTCTGATGCTCGACAAGTATAACTGGAACGGCCCAGGGGAAAAGTACGCATACCGTTGTAATCGGGCGAGTTTCTACTTTCAGATGCAACAGAAATTTTACGGATTGTTCAATCCGTTCGCGAGATATGGCAGTTTGGAGGTAAGAAACGCTTGAGAAACTCAAAATTTTCGCAGTTCTGATGCTCGAAACGAATAACCAGAACGGCCTAGGGGAAAAGTACGCATACCGTTGTAATCGGGCGAGTTTCTACTTTCAGATGCAACAGAAATTTTGCGGGTTGGACAATCCGTTCGCGAGATATGGCAGTTTGGATGTAAGAAACGCTTGAGAAACTCAAAATTTTCGCAGTTCTGAGGCTCGAAACGAATAACTAGAACGGCCTACGGGAAAAGTACGCATACCGTTGTAATCGGGCGAGTTTCTACTTTCAGATGCAACAGAAATTTTGCGGATTGGTCAATCCGTTCCCGAGATATGGCAGTTTGGAAGTAAGAAACGCTTGAGAAAATCAAAATTTTCGCAGTCCTGATGCTCGAAACGAATAACTAGAACGGCCTTGGGGAAAAGTGTACATAGCGTTGTTATCGGGCGAGTTTCTACTTTCAGATGCAACAGAAATTTTGCGGATTGGTCTATCCGTTCGCGAGATATGGCAGTTTGGAGGTAAGAGAAGCTTGAGAAACTCAAAATTTTCGCAGTTCTGATGCTCGACAAGCATATCTAGAACGGCCTAGGGGAAAAGTACACATACCGTGTAATTGGGCGAGTTTCTACTTTCAGATGCAACAGAAATTTTGCGGGTTGGTCAATCCGTTCGCGTGATATGGCAGTTTGGAGGTAAGAAACGCTTGAGAAACTCAGAATTTTCGCAGTTCTGATGCTCGAAACGAATAACTAGAACGGCCTACGGGAAAAGTACGCATACCGTTGTAATCGAGCGTGTTTCTACTTTCAGATGCAACAGAAATTTTGCGGATTGGTCAATCCGTTCGCGAGATATGGCAGTTTGGAGGTAAGAAACACTAGAGAAACTCAAAATATTCGCAGTTCTGATGCTCGAAACGAATAATTAGAACGGCCTAGGGGAAAAGCACGCACACCGTTGTAATCGGGCGAGTTTCTACTTTCATATACAACAGAAATTTTGCGGATTGGTCAACCCGTTCGCAAGATATGGCAGTATGGAGGTAACAAACGCTTGAGAAACGCAAAATTTTCGCAGTTCTGATGCTCGAAACGAATAACTAAAACGGCCTAGGGGAAAAGTACACATACCGTTGTAATCGGGCGACTTTCTACTTTCAGATGCAACAGAAATTTTGCGGATTGGTCAATCCTTTCGCGAGATATGGCAGTTTGGAGGTTAGAAACGCTAGAACAACTCAAAATTTACGCAGTTCTCATGCTCGAA
This sequence comes from Ptiloglossa arizonensis, assembly GCF_051014685.1. Lineage (NCBI taxonomy): Eukaryota > Metazoa > Arthropoda > Insecta > Hymenoptera > Colletidae > Ptiloglossa > Ptiloglossa arizonensis. Next base: position 337,119 of record NW_027478715.1, read on the forward strand.
ACGAATAATTAGAACGGCCTAGGGGAAAAGTACACATACCGTTGTAATCGGGCGACTTTCTACTTTCAGATGCAACAGAAATTTTGCGGTTTGGTCAATCCGTTCGCGAGATATGGCAGTTTGGATGTAAGAAACGCTTGAGAAACTCAAAATTTTCGCAGTTCTGATGCTCGACAAGCATAACTAGAACGGCCTAGGGGAAAAGTACGCATACCGTTGTAATCGGGCGAGTTTCTACTTTCAGATGCAACAGAAATTTTGCGGATTGGTCAATCCGTTCGCGAGATATGGCAGTTTGGATGTAAGGAACGCTTGAGAAACTCAAAATTTTCGCAGTTCTGATGCACGAAACGAGTAACTAGAACGGCCTAGGGGAAAAGTACGCATACCGTTGTAATCGGGCGAGTTTCTACTTTCAGATGCAACAGAAATTTTGCGGATTGGTCAATCCGTTCGCGAGATATGGGAGTTTGGAGGTAAGAAACACTTGAGAAACTCAAAATTTTCGCAGTTCTGATGCTCGACAAGCATAACTAGAACGGCCTAGGGGAAAAGTACACATACCGTTGTAATCGGGCGAGTTTCTACTTTCAGATGCAACAAAATTATGCGGATTGGTCAATCCTTTCGCGAGATATGGCAGTTTGGAGGTAAGAAACGCTAGAGAAACTCAACATTTTCGTAGTTCTGATGCTCGAAACGAATAACCAGAACGGCCTAGGGGAAAAGTACGCATACCGTTGTAATCGGGCGAGTTTCTACTTTCAGATGCAACAGAAATTTTGCGGATTGGTCAATCCTTTCGCGAGATATGGCCGTTTGGAGGTTAGAAACGCTAGAACAACTCAAAATTTACGCAATTCTCATGCTCGAAACGAATAACTAGAACGGCCTAGGGGAAACGTACGCATACCGTTGTAATCGGGCGAATTTCTACATTCAGATGCAACAGAAATTTTGCGGATTGGTCAATCCGTTCGCGAGATATGGCAGTTTGGATGTAAGAAACGCTTGAGAAACTCAAAATTTTCGCAGTTCTGAGGCTCGCAACGAATAACTAGAACGGCCTACGGGAAAAGTACGCATACCGTTGTAATCGGGCGAGTTTCTACTTTCAGATGCAACAGAAATTTTGCGGATTGGTCAATCCGTTCCCGAGATATGGCAGTTTGGAAGTAAGAAACGCTTGAGAAAATCAAAATTTTCGCAGTCCTGATGCTCGAAACGAATAACTAGAACGACCTACGGGAAAAGTACGCATACCGTTGTAATCGGGCGTGTTTCTACTTTCAGATGCAACAGAAATTTTGCGGATTGGTCAATCCGTTCGCGAGATATGGCAGTTTGGAGGTAAGAAACGCTTGAGAAACTCAAAATATTCGCAGTTATGATGCTCGAAACGAATAATTAGAACGGCCTAGGGGAAAGGCACGCACACCTTTGTAATCGGGCGAGTTTCTAGTTTCAGATACAACAGAAATTTTGCGGTTTGGTCAACCCGTTCGCAAGATATGGCAGTATGGAGGTAAGAAACGCTTGAGAAACGCAAAATTTTCGCAGTTCTGATGCTCGGGGAGAATAACTAGAACGGCCTAGGGGAAAAGTACGCATACCGTTGTAATCGGGCGAGTTTCTACTTTCAGATGCAACAGATTTTTTGCGGATTGGTCAATCCTTTCGCGAGATATGGCAGTTTGGAGGTTAGAAACGCTAGAACAAATCAAAATTTACGCAGTTCTCATGCTCGAAACGAATAACTAGAACGGCCTAGGGGAAAAGTACGCATACCGTTGTAATCGGGCGAATTTCTACATTCAGATGCAACAGAAATTTTGCGGATTGGTCAATCCGTTCGCGAGATATGGCAGTTTGGATGTAAGAAACGCTTGAGAAACTCAAAATTTTCGCAGTTCTGATGCTCGAAACGAATAACTAGAACGGCCTACGGGAAAAGTACGCATACAATTGTAATCGGGCGAGTTTCTACTTTCAGATGCAACAGACATTTTGCGGATTGGTCAATCCGTTCCCGAGATATGGCAGTTTGGAAGTAAGAAACGCTTGAGAAAATCAAAATTTTCGCAGTTCTGATGCTCGAAACGAATAACTAGAACGGCCTACGGGAAAAGTGTACATAGCGTTGTAATCGGGCGAGTTTCTGCTTTCAGATGCAACAGAAATTTTGCGGATTGGTCAATCCGTTCGCGAGATATGGCAGTTTGGAGGTAAGAAACGCTTGAGAAATTCAAAATTTTCGCAGTTCTGATGCTCGACAAGCATAACTAGAACGGCCCAGGGGAAAAGTACGCATACCGTTGTAATCGGGCGAGTTTCTACTTTCAGATGCAACAGAAATTTTGCGGATTGGTCAATCCGTTCGCGAGATATGGCAGTTTGGAGGTAAGAAACGCTTGAGAAACTCAAAATTTTCGCAGTTCTGATGCTCGAAACGAATAACTAGAACGGCCTAGGGGAAAAGTGTACATACCGTTGTAATCGGGCGAGTTTCTACTTTCAGATGCAACAGAAATTTTGCGGATTGGTCAATTCGTTCGCGAGATGTGGCAGTTTGTAGGTAAGAAACGCTTGAGAAACTCAAAATCTTCGCAGTTCTGATGCTCGAAACGAACAACTAGAACGGCCTAGGGGAAAAGTACGCATACCGCTGTAATCGGGCGAGTTTCTACTTTCAGACACAACAGAAATTTTGCGGATTGGTCAATCCTTTCGCGAGATATGGCAGTTTGGAGGTAAGAAACGCTTGATAAACTCAAAATTTTCGCAGTTCTGATGCTCGAAACGAATAACTAGAACGGCCTAGGCGAAAAGTGTACAAACCGTTGTAATCGGGCGAGTTTCTACTTTCAGATGCAAAAGAAATTTTGCGGATTGGTCAATCCGTTCGCGAGATATGGCAGTTTGGATGTAAGAAACGCTTGAGAAACTCAAAATTTTCGCAGTTCTGAGGCTCGAAACGAATAACTAGGACGGCCTACGGGAAAAGTACGCATACCGTTGTAATCGGGCGAGTTTCTACTTTCAGATGCAACAGAAATTTTGCGGATTGGTCAATCCGTTCCCGAGATATGGCAGTTTGGAAGTAAGAAACGCTTGAGAAAATCAAAATTTTCGCAGTCCTGATGCTCGAAACGAATAACTAGAACGGCCTTGGGGAAAAGTGTACATAGCGTTGTTATCGGGCGAGTTTCTACTTTCAGATGCAACAGAAATTTTGCGGATTTGTCTATCCGTTCGCGAGATATGGCAGTTTGGAGGTAAGAAACGCTTGAGAAACTCAAAATTTTCGCAGTTCTGATGCTCGACAAGTATAACTGGAACGGCCCAGGGGAAAAGTACGCATACCGTTGTAATCGGGCGAGTTTCTACTTTCAGATGCAACAGAAATTTCACGGATTGTTCAATCCGTTCGCGAGATATGGCAGTTTGGAGGTAAGAAACGCTTGAGAAACTCAAAATTTTCGCAGTTCTGATGCTCGAAACGAATAACCAGAACGGCCTAGGGGAAAAGTACGCATACCGTTGTAATCGGGCGAGTTTCTACTTTCAGATGCAACAGAAATTTTGCGGGTTGGACAATCCGTTCGCGAGATATGGCAGTTTGGATGTAAGAAACGCTTGAGAAACTCAAAATTTTCGCAGTTCTGAGGCTCGAAACGAATAACTAGAACGGCCTACGGGAAAAGTACGCATACCGTTGTAATCGGGCGAGTTTCTACTTTCAGATGCAACAGAAATTTTGCGGATTGGTCAATCCGTTCCCGAGATATGGCAGTTTGGAAGTAAGAAACGCTTGAGAAAATCAAAATTTTCGCAGTCCTGATGCTCGAAACGAATAACTAGAACGGCCTTGGGGAAAAGTGTACATAGCGTTGTTATCGGGCGAGTTTCTACTTTCAGATGCAACAGAAATTTTGCGGATTGGTCTATCCGTTCGCGAGATATGGCAGTTTGGAGGTAAGAGACGCTTGAGAAACTCAAAATTTTCGCAGTTCTGATGCTCGACAAGCATAACTAGAACGGCCTAGGGGAAAAGTACACATACCGTGTAATTGGCCGAGTTTCTACTTTCAGATGCAACAGAAATTTTGCGGGTTGGTCAATCCGTTCGCGAGATATGGCAGTTTGGAGGTAAGAAACGCTTGAGAAACTCAGAATTTTCGCAGTTCTGATGCTCGAAACGAATAACTAGAACGGCCTACGGGAAAAGTACGCATACCGTTGTAATCGAGCGTGTTTCTACTTTCAGATGCAACAGAAATTTTGCGGATTCGTCAATCCGTTCGCGAGATATGGCAGTTTGGAGGTAAGAAACGCTTGAGAAACTCAAAATATTCGCAGTTCTGATGCTCGAAACGAATAATTAGAACGGCCTAGGGGAAAAGCACGCACACCGTTGTAATCGGGCGAGTTTCTAGTTTCAGATACAACAGAAACTTTGCGGATTGGTCAACCCGTTCGCAAGATATGGCAGTATGGAGGTAAGAAACGCTTGAGAAACTCAAAATTTTCGCAGTTCTGATGCTCGAAACGAATAACTAGAACGGCCTACGGGAAAAGTACGCATACAATTGTAATCGGGCGAGTTTCTACTTTCAGATGCAACAGAAATTTTGCGGTTTGGTCAATCCGTTCCCGAGATATGGCAGTTTGGAAGTAAGAAACGCTTGAGAAAATCAAAATTTTCGCAGTGCTGATGCTCGAAACGAATAACTAGAACGGCCTACGGGAAAAGTGTACATAGCGTTGTAATCGGGCGAGTTTCTACTTTCAGATGCAACAGAAATTTTGCGGATTGGTCAATCCGTTCGCGAGATATGGCAGTTTGGAGGTAAGAAACGCTTGAGAAATTCAAAATTTTCGCAGTTCTGATGCTCGACAAGCATAACTAGAACGGCCTAGGGGAAAAGTACGCATACCGTTGTAATCGGGCGAGTTTCTACTTTCAGATGCAACAGAAATTTTGCGGGTTGGACAATCCGTTCGCGAGATATGGCAGTTTGGATGTAAGAAACGCTTGAGAAACTCAAAATTTTCGCAGTTCTGAGGCTCGAAACGAATAACTAGAACGGCCTACGGGAAAAGTACGCATACCGTTGTAATCGGGCGAGTTTCTACTTTCAGATGCAACAGAAATTTTGCGGATTGGTCAATCCGTTCCCGAGATATGGCAGTTTGGAAGTAAGAAACGCTTGAGAAAATCAAAATTTTCGCAGTCCTGATGCTCGAAACGAATAACTAGAACGGCCTTGGGGAAAAGTGTACATAGCGTTGTTATCGGGCGAGTTTCTACTTTCAGATGCAACAGAAATTTTGCGGATTGGTCTATCCGTTCGCGAGATATGGCAGTTTGGAGGTAAGAGACGCTTGAGAAACTCAAAATTTTCGCAGTTCTGATGCTCGACAAGCATATCTAGAACGGCCTAGGGGAAAAGTACACATACCGTTGTAATCGGGCGAGTTTCTACTTTCAGATACAACAGAAATTTTGCGGATTGGTCAATCCGTTCGCGAGATGTGGGAGTTTGGAGGTAAGAAACACTTGAGAAACTCAAAATTTTCGCAGTTCTGATGCTCGACAAGCATAACTAGAACGGCCTAGGGGAAAAGTACACATACCGTGTAATTGGGCGAGTTTCTACTTTCAGATGCAACAGAAATTTTGCGGGTTGGTCAATCCGTTCGCGAGATATGGCAGTTTGGAGGTAAGAAACGCTTGAGAAACTCAGAATTTTCGCAGTTCTGATGCTCGAAACGAATAACTAGAACGGCCTACGGGAAAAGTACGCATACCGTTGTAATCGAGCGTGTTTCTGCTTTCAGATGCAACAGAAATTTTGCGGATTCGTCAATCCGTTCGCGAGATATGGCAGTTTGGAGGTAAGAAACGCTTGAGAAACTCAAAATATTCGCAGTTCTGATGCTCGAAACGAATAATTAGAACGGCCTAGGGGAAAAGCACGCACACCGTTGTAATCGGGCGAGTTTCTAGTTTCAGATACAACAGAAACTTTGCGGATTGGTCAACCCGTTCGCAAGATATGGCAGTATGGAGGTAAGAAACGCTTGAGAAACTCAAAATTTTCGCAGTTCTGATGCTCGAAACGAATAACTAGAACGGCCTACGGGAAAAGTACGCATACAATTGTAATCGGGCGAGTTTCTACTTTCAGATGCAACAGAAATTTTGCGGATTGGTCAATCCGTTCCCGAGATATGGCAGTTTGGAAGTAAGAAACGCTTGAGAAAATCAAAATTTTCGCAGTGCTGATGCTCGAGACGAATAACTAGTACGGCCTACGGGAAAAGTGCACATACCGTTGTATTCGGGCGAGTTTCTACTTTCCGATGCAACAGAAATTTTGGGGATTGGTCCATCCGTTCGCGAGATATGGCAGTTTGGAGGTTAGAAACGCTAGAACAACTCAAAATTTACGCAGTTCTCATGCTCGAAACGAATAACTAGAACGGCCTAGGGGAAAAGTACACATACCGTTGTAATCGGGCGAGTTTCTAGTTTCAGATGCAACAAAAATTATGCGGAGTGGTCAATCCGTTAGCGAGATATGGGAGTTTGGAGGTAAGAAACACTTGAGAAACTCAAAATTTTCGCAGTTCTGATGCTCGAAACGAATAACCAGAACGGCCTAGGGGAAAAGTACGGATACCGTTGTAATCGGGCGAGTTTCTACTTTCAGATGCAACAGAAATTTTGCGGATTGGTCAATCCGTTCGCGAGATATGGCAGTTTGGAGGTAAGAAACGCTTGAGAAACTCAAAATTTTCGCAGTTCTGATGCTCGACAAGCACAACTAGAACGGCCCAGGGGAAAAGTACACATACCGTTGTAATCGGGCGAGTTTCTACTTTCAGATACAACAGAAATTTTGCGGATTGGTCAATCCGTTCGCGAGATGTGGGAGTTTGGAGGTAAGAAACACTTGAGAAACTCAAAATTTTCGCAGTTCTGATGCTCGACAAGCATAACTAGAACGGCCTAGGGGAAAAGTACACATACCGTGTAATTGGGTGAGTTTCTACTTTCAGATGCAACAGAAATTTTGCGGGTTGGTCAATCCGTTCGCGAGATATGGCAGTTTGGAGGTAAGAAACGCTTGAGAAACTCAGAATTTTCGCAGTTCAGATGCTCGAAACGAATAACTAGAACGGCCTACGGGAAAAGTACGCATACCGTTGTAATCGAGCGTGTTTCTACTTTCAGATGCAACAGAAATTTTGCGGATTCGTCAATCCGTTCGCGAGATATGGCAGTTTGGAGGTAAGAAACGCTTGAGAAACTCAAAATATTCGCAGTTCTGATGCTCGAAACGAATAATTAGAACGGCCTAGGGGAAAAGCACGCACACCGTTGTAATCGGGCGAGTTTCTAGTTTCAGATACAACAGAAACTTTGCGGATTGGTCAACCCGTTCGCAAGATATGGCAGTATGGAGGTAAGAAACGCTTGAGAAACTCAAAATTTTCGCAGTTCTGATGCTCGAAACGAATAACTAGAACGGCCTACGGGAAAAGTACGCATACAATTGTAATCGGGCGAGTTTCTACTTTCAGATGCAACAGAAATTTTGCGGATTGGTCAATCCGTTCCCGAGATATGGCAGTTTGGAAGTAAGAAACGCTTGAGAAAATCAAAATTTTCGCAGTGCTGATGCTCGAGACGAATAACTAGTACGGCCTACGGGAAAAGTGCACATACCGTTGTATTCGGGCGAGTTTCTACTTTCCGATGCAACAGAAATTTTGGGGATTGGTCCATCCGTTCGCGAGATATGGCAGTTTGGAGGTTAGAAACGCTAGAACAACTCAAAATTTACGCAGTTCTCATGCTCGAAACGAATAACTAGAACGGCCTAGGGGAAAAGTACACATACCGTTGTAATCGGGCGAGTTTCTAGTTTCAGATGCAACAAAAATTATGCGGAGTGGTCAATCCGTTCGCGAGATATGGGAGTTTGGAGGTAAGAAACACTTGAGAAACTCAAAATTTTCGCAGTTCTGATGCTCGAAACGAATAACCAGAACGGCCTAGGGGAAAAGTACGGATACCGTTGTAATCGGGCGAGTTTCTACTTTCAGATGCAACAGAAATTTTGCGGATTGGTCAATCCGTTCGCGAGATATGGCAGTTTGGAGGTAAGAAACGCTTGAGAAACTCAAAATTTTCGCAGTTCTGATGCTCGACAAGCACAACTAGAACGGCCCAGGGGAAAAGTACGCATACCGTTGTAATCGGGCGAGTTTATACTTTCAGACACAACAGAAATTTTGCGGATTGGTCAATCCTTTCGCGAGATATGGCAGTTTGGAGGTAAGAAACGCTTGAGAACCTCAAAATTTTCGCAGTTCTGATGCTCGAAACGAATAACTAGAACGGCCTAGGGGAAAAGTGTACATACAGTTGTAATCGGGCGAGTTTCTACTTTCAGATGCAACGAAATTTTGCGGATTGGTCAATCCGTTCGCGAGATGTGGCAGTTTGGAGGTAAGAAACGCTTGAGAAACTCAAAATTTTCGCAGTTCTGATGCTCGAAACGAATAACTAGAACGGCCTAGGGGAAAAGTGTACAAACCGTTGTAATCGGGCGAGTTTCTACTTTCAGATGCAACCGAAATTTTGCGGATTGGTCAATCCTTTCGCGAGATATGGCAGTTTGGAGGTTAGAAACGCTAGAACAACTCAAAATTTACGCAATTCTCATGCTCGAAACGAATAACTAGAACGGCCTAGGGGAAAAGGACGCATACCGTTGTAATCGGGCGAATTTCTACATTCAGATGCAACAGAAATTTTGCGGATTGGTCAATCCGTTCGCGAGATATGGCAGTTTGGATGTAAGAAACGCTTGAGAAACTCAAAATTTTCGCAGTTCTGAGGCTCGCAACGAATAACTAGAACGGCCTACGGGAAAAGTACGCATACCGTTGTAATCGGGCGAGTTTCTACTTTCAGATGCAACAGAAATTTTGCGGATTGGTCAATCCGTTCCCGAGATATGGCAGTTTGGAAGTAAGAAACGCTTGAGAAAATCAAAATTTTCGCAGTCCTGATGCTCGAAACGAATAACTAGAACGGCCTTGGGGAAAAGTGTACATAGCGTTGTTATCGGGCGACTTTCTACTTTCAGATGCAACAGAAATTTTGCGGATTGGTCTATCCGTTCGCGAGATATGGCAGTTTGGAGGTAAGAAACGCTTGAGAAACTCAAAATTTTCGCAGTTCTGATGCTCGACAAGTATAACTGGAACGGCCCAGGGGAAAAGTACGCATACCGTTGTAATCGGGCGAGTTTCTACTTTCAGATGCAACAGAAATTTTGCGGATTGGTCAATCCGTTCGCGAGATATGGTAGTTTGGAGGTAAGAAACGCTTGAGATACTCAAAATATTCGCAGTTCTGATGCTCGAAACGAATAATTAGAGCGGCCTAGGGGAAAAGCACGTACACCGTTGTAATCGGGCGAGTTTCTACTTTCAGATACAACAGAAATTTTGCGGGTTGGTCAATCCGTTCGCGAGATATGGCAGTTTGGAGGTAAGAAACGCTTGAGAAACTCAGAATTTTCGCAGTTCTGATGCTCGAAACGAATAACTAGAACGGCCTACGGGAAAAGTACGCATACCGTTGTAATCGGGCGTGTTTCTACTTTCAGATGCAACAGAAATTTTGCGGATTGGTCAATCCGTTCGCGAGATATGGCAGTTTGGAGGTAAGAAACGCTTGAGAAACTCAAAATATTCGCAGTTCTCATGCTCGAAACGAATAACTAGAAAGGCCTAGGGGAAAAGTAAGCATACCGTTGTAATCGGGCGAATTTCTACATTCAGATGCAACAGAAATTTTGCGGATTGGTCAATTCGTTCGCGAGATATGGCAGTTTGGATGTAAGAAACGCTTGAGAAACTCAAAATTTTCGCAGTTCTGATGCTCGAAACGAATAACTAGAACGGCCTACGGGAAAAGTACGCATACAATTGTAATCGGGCGAGTTTCTACTTTCTGATGCAACAAAAATTATACGGATTGGTCTATCCTTTCGCGAGATATGGCAGTTTGGAGGTAAGAAACGCTCGAGAAACTCAAAATTTTCGCAGTTCAGATGCTCGAAACGAATAACTACAACGGCCTAGGGGAAAAGAACACATACCGTTGTAAACGGGAGAGTTTCTACTTTCAGATGCAACAGAAATTTTGCGGATTGGTCAATCCGTTCGCGAGATATGGCAGTTTGGAGGTAAGAAACGCTTGAGAAACTCAAAATTTTCGCAGTTCTGATGCTCGAAACGAATAACTAGAACGGCCTACGGGAAAAGTACGCATACAATTGTAATCGGGCGAGTTTCTACTTTCAGATGCAACAGAAATTTTGCGGATTGGTCAATCCGTTCGCGAGATATGGTAGTTTGGAGGTAAGAAACGCTTGAGAAACTCAAAATATTCGCAGTTCTGATGCTCGAAACGAATAATTAGAGCGGCCTAGGGGAAAAGCACGTACACCGTTGTAATCGGGCGAGTTTCTACTTTCAGATACAACAGAAATTTTGCGGATTGGTCAACCCGTTCGCAAGATATGGCAGTATGGAGGTAAGATACGCTTGAGAAACGCAAAATTTTCGCAGTTCTGATGCTCGAGACGAATAACTAGTACGGCCTAGGGGAAAAGTGCACATACCGCTGTATTCGGGCGAGTTTCTACTTTCCGATGCAACAGAAATTTTGCGGATTGGTCCATCCGTTCGCGAGATATGGCAGTTTGGAGGTAAGAAACGCTTGAGAAACTCAAAATTTTCGCAGTTCTGATGCTCGAAACGAATAACTAGAACGGCCTAGGGGAAAAGTACACATACCGTTGTAATCGGGCGACTTTCTACTTTCAGATGCAACAGAAATTTTGCGGATTGGTCAATTCTTTCGCGAGATATGGCAGTTTGGAGGTTAGCAACGCTAGAACAACTCAAAATTTACGCAGTTCTCATGCTCGAAACGAATAACTAGAACGGCCTAGGGGAAAAGTACGCATACCGTTGTAATCGGGCGAATTTCTACATTCAGATGCAACAGAAATTTTGCGGATTGGTCAATCCGTTCGCGAGATGTGGCAGTATGGAGGCAAGATACGCTTGAGAAACGCAAAATTTTCGCAGTTCTGATGCTCGAGACGAATAACTAGAACGGCCTAGGGGAAAAGTACGCATACCGTTGTAATCGGGCGAGTTTATACTTTCAGACACAACAGAAATTTTGCGGATTGGTCTATCCGTTCGCGAGATATGGCAGTTTGGAGGTAAGAAACGCTTGAGAAACTCAAAATTTTCGCAGTTCTGATGCTCGACAAGTATAACTGGATCGGCCCAGGGGAAAAGTACGCATACCGTTGTAATCGGGCGAGTTTCTACTTTCAGATGCAACAGAAATTTTGCGGATTGGTCAATCCGTTCGCGAGGTATGGCAGTTTGGAGGTAAGAAACGCTTGAGAAACTCAAAATTTTCGCAGTTCTGATGCTCGAAACGAATAACCAGAACGGCCTAGGGGAAAAGTACGCATACCGTTGTAATCGGGCGAGTTTCTACTTTCAGATGCAACAGAAATTTTGCGGGTTGGTCAATCCGTTCGCGAGATATGGCAGTTTGGAGGTAAGAAACGCTTGAGAAACTCAGAATTTTCGCAGTTCTGATGCTCGAAACGAATAACTAGAACGGCCTACGGGAAAAGTACGCATACGGTTGTAATCGGGCGTGTTTCTACTTTCAGATGCTACAGAAATTTTGCGGATTGGTCAATCCGTTCGCGAGATATGGCAGTTTGGAGGTAAGAAACGCTTGAGAAACTCAAAATATTCGCAGTTCTGATGCTCGAAACGAATAATTAGAACGGCCTAGGGGAAAAGCACGCACACCGTTGTAATCGGGCGAGTTTCTAGTTTCAGATACAACAGAAATTTTGCGGATTGGTCAACCCGTTCGCAAGATATGGCAGTATGGAGGTAAGAAACGCTTGAGAAACGCAAAATTTTCGCAGTTCTGATGCTCGAGACGAATAACTAGAACGGCCTAGGGGAAAAGTGTACATACCGTTGTAATCGGGCGAGCTTCTACTTTCAGATGCAACAGAAATTTTGCGGATTGGTCAATCCTTTCGCGAGATATGGCAGTTTGGAGGTTAGAAACGCTAGAACAACTCAAAATTTACGCAGTTCTCATGCTCGAAACGAATAACTAGAACGGCCTAGGGGAAAAGTACGCATACCGTTGTAATCGGGCGAATTTCTACATTCAGATGCAACAGAAATTTTGCGGATTGGTCAATTCGTTCGCGAGATATGGCAGTTTGTAGGTAAGAAACGCTTGAGAAACTCAAAATCTTCGCAGTTCTGATGCTCGAAACGAACAACAAGAACGGCCTAGGGGAAAAGTACGCATACCGTTGTAATCGGGCGTGTTTCTACTTTCAGACACAACAGAAATTTTGCGGATTGGTCAACCCGTTCGCAAGATATGGCAGTATGGAGGTAAGAAACGCTTGAGAAACGCAAAATTTTCGCAGTTCTGATGCTCGAGACGAATAACTAGAACGGCCTAGGGGAAAAGTGTACATACCGTTGTAATCGGGCGAGCTTCTACTTTCAGATGCAACAGAAATTTTGCGGATTGGTCAATCCTTTCGCGAGATATGGCAGTTTGGAGGTTAGAAACGCTAGAACAACTCAAAATTTACGCAGTTCTCATGCTCGAAACGAATAACTAGAACGGCCTAGGGGAAAAGTACGCATACCGTTGTAATCGGGCGAATTTCTACATTCAGATGCAACAGAAATTTTGCGGATTGGTCAATTCGTTCGCGAGATATGGCAGTTTGGATGTAAGAAACGCTTGAGAAAATCAAAATTTTCGCAGTCCTGATGCTCGAAACGAATAACTAGAACGGCCTACGGGAAAAGTGTACATAGCGTTGTAATCGGGCGAGTTTCTGCTTTCAGATGCAACAGAAATTTTGCGGATTGGTCAATCCGTTCGCGAGATATGGCAGTTTGGAGGTAAGAAACGCTTGAGAAAATCAAAATTTTCGCAGTTCTGATGCTCGACAAGCATAACTAGAACGGCCCAGGGGAAAAGTACACATACCGTTGTAATCGGGCGAGTTTCTACTTTCAGTTGCAACAAAAATTATGCGGATTGGTCTATCCTTTCGCGAGATATGGCAGTTTGGAGGTAAGTAACGCTCGAGAAACTCAAAATTTTCGCAGTTCAGATGCTCGAAACGAATAACTACAACGGCCTAGGGGAAAAGAACACATACCGTTGTAAACGGGAGAGTTTCTACTTTCAGATGCAACAGAAATTTTGCGGATTGGTCAATCCGTTCGCGAGATATGGCAGTTTGGAGGTAAGAAACACTTGAGAAACTCAAAATTTTCGCAGTTCTGATGCTCGACAAGCATAACCAGAACGGCCTAGGGGAAAAGTACACATACCGTTCTAATCGGGCGAGTTTCTACTTTCAGATGCAACAAAAATTATGCGGATTGGTCAATCCTTTCGCGAGATATGGCAGTTTGGAGGTAAGAAACGCTTGAGAAACTCAAAATTTTCGCAGTTCTGATGCTCGAAACGAATAACTAGAACGGCCTACGGGAAAAGTACGCATACAATTGTAATCGGGCGAGTTTCTACTTTCAGATGCAACAGAAATTTTGCGGATTGGTCAATCCGTTCCCGAGATATGGCAGTTTGGAAGTAAGAAACGCTTGAGAAAATCAAAATTTTCGCAGTCCTGATGCTCGAAACGAATAACTAGAACGGCCTACGGGAAAAGTGTACATAGCGTTGTAATCGGGCGAGTTTCTGCTTTCAGATGCAACAGAAATTTTGCGGATTGGTCAATCCGTTCGCGAGATATGGCAGTTTGGAGGTAAGAAACGCTTGAGAAAATCAAAATTTTCGCAGTTCTGATGCTCGACAAGCATAACTAAAACGGCCCAGGGGAAAAGTACGTATACCGTTGTAATCGGGCGAGTTTCTACTTTCAGATCCAACAGAAATTTTGCGGATTGGTCAATCCGTTCGCGAGATATGGTAGTTTGGAGGTAAGAAACGCTTGAGAAACTCAAAATATTCGCAGTTCTGATGCTCGAAAGGAATAATTAGAGCGGCCTAGGGGAAAAGCACGTACACCGTTGTAATCGGGCGAGTTTCTACTTTCAGATACAACAGAAATTTTGCGGATTGGTCAACCCGTTCGCAAGATATGGCAGTATGGAGGTAAGATACGCTTGAGAAACGCAAAATTTTCGCAGTTCTGATGCTCGAGACGAATAACTAGTACGGCCTAGGGGAAAAGAACACATACCGTTGTAAACGGGAGAGTTTCTACTTTCAGATGCAACAGAAATTTTGCGGATTGGTCAATCCGTTCGCGAGATATGGCAGTTTGGAGGTAAGAAACACTTGAGAAACTCAAAATTTTCGCAGTTCTGATGCTCGACAAGCATAACCAGAACGGCCTAGGGGAAAAGTACACATACCGTTGTAATCGGGCGAGTTTCTACTTTCAGATGCAACAAAAATTATGCGGATTGGTCAATCCTTTCGCGAGATATGGCAGTTTGGAGGTAAGAAACGCTTGAGAAACTCAAAATTTTCGCAGTTCTGATGCTCGAAACGAATAACTAGAACGGCCTACGGGAAAAGTACGCATACAATTGTAATCGGGCGAGTTTCTACTTTCAGATGCAACAGAAATTTTGCGGATTGGTCAATCCGTTCCCGAGATATGGCAGTTTGGAAGTAAGAAACGCTTGAGAAAATCAAAATTTTCGCAGTCCTGATGCTCGAAACGAATAACTAGAACGGCCTACGGGAAAAGTGTACATAGCGTTGTAATCGGGCGAGTTTCTGCTTTCAGATGCAACAGAAATTTTGCGGATTGGTCAATCCGTTCGCGAGATATGGCGGTTTGGAGGTAAGAAACGCTTGAGAAAATCAAAATTTTCGCAGTTCTGATGCTCGACAAGCATAACTAGAACGGCCCAGGGGAAAAGTACGTATACCGTTGTAATCGGGCGAGTTTCTACTTTCAGATCCAACAGAAATTTTGCGGATTGGTCAATCCGTTCGCGAGATATGGTAGTTTGGAGGTAAGAAACGCTTGAGAAACTCAAAATATTCGCAGTTCTGATGCTCGAAACGAATAATTAGAGCGGCCTAGGGGAAAAGCACGTACACCGTTGTAATCGGGCGAGTTTCTACTTTCAGATACAACAGAAATTTTGCGGATTGGTCCACCCGTTCGCAAGATATGGCAGTATGGAGGTAAGATACGCTTGAGAAACGCAAAATTTTCGCAGTTCTGATGCTCGAGACGAATAACTAGTACGGCCTAGGGGAAAAGTGCACATACCGTTGTATTCGGGCGAGTTTCTACTTTCCGATGCAACAGAAATTTTTCGGATTGGTCCATCCGTTCGCGAGATATGGCAGTTTGGAGGTAAGAAACGCTTGAGAAACTCAAAATTTTCGCAGTTCTGATGCTCGAAACGAATAACTAGAACGGCCTAGGGGAAAAGTACACATACCGTTGTAATCGGGCGACTTTCTACTTTCAGATGCAACAGAAATTTTGCGGATTGGTCAATTCTTTCGCGAGATATGGCAGTTTGGAGGTTAGCAACGCTAGAACAACTCAAAATTTACGCAGTTCTCATGCTCGAAACGAATAACTAGAACGGCCTAGGGGAAAAGTACGCATACCGTTGTAATCGGGCGAATTTCTACATTCAGATGCAACAGAAATTTTGCGGATTGGTCAATCCGTTCGCGAGATGTGGCAGTATGGAGGTAAGATACGCTTGAGAAACGCAAAATTTTCGCAGTTCTGATGCTCGAGACGAATAACTAGTACGGCCTAGGGGAAAAGTGCGCATACCGTTGTAATCGGGCGAGTTTCTACTTTCCGATGCAACAGAAATTTTGCGGATTGGTCAATCCGTTCGCGAGATATGGCAGTTTGGATGTAAGAAACGCTTGAGAAACTCAAAATTTTCGCAGTTCTGAGGCTCGAAACGAATAACTAGAACGGCCTACGGGAAAAGTACGCATACCGTTGTAATCGGGCGACTTTCTACTTTCAGATGCAACAGAAATTTTGCGGATTGGTCAATTCTTTCGCGAGATATGGCAGTTTGGAGGTTAGCAACGCTAGAACAACTCAAAATTTACGCAGTTCTCATGCTCGAAACGAATAACTAGAACGGCCTAGGGGAAAAGTACGCATACCGTTGTAATCGGGCGAATTTCTACATTCAGATGCAACGGAAATTTTGCGGATTGGTCAATCCGTTCGCGAGATGTGGCAGTTTGTAGGTAAGAAACGCTTGAGAAACTCAAAATTTTCGCAGTTCTGATGCTCGAAACGAATAACTAGAACGGCCCAGGGGAAAAGTACGCATACCGTTGTAATCGGGCGAGTTTCTACTTTCAGATGCAACAGAAATTTTGCGGATTGGTCAATCCGTTCGCGAGATATGGCAGTTTGGAAGTAAGAAACGCTTGAGAAACTCAAAATTTTCGCAGTTCTGATGCTCGAAACGAATAACCAGAACGGCCTAGGGGAAAAGTACGCATACCGTTGTAATCGGGCGAGTTTCTACTTTCAGATGCAACAGAAATTTTGCGGATTTGTCAATCCGTTCGCGAGATGTGGCAGTTTGGAGGTAAGGAACGCTTGAGAAACTCAAAATTTTCGCAGTTCTGATGCACGAAACGAATAACTAGAACGGCCTAGGGGAAAAGTGTACATACCGTTGTAATCGGGCGAGTTTCTACTTTCAGATGCAACAGAAATTTTGCGGATTGGTCAATTCGTTCGCGAGATGTGGCAGTTTGTAGGTAAGAAACGCTTGAGAAACTCAAAATCTTCGCAGTTCTGATGCTCGAAACGAACAACTAGAACGGCCTAGGGGAAAAGTACGCATACCGCTGTAATCGGGCGAGTTTCTACTTTCAGACACAACAGAAATTTTGCGGATTGGTCAATCCTTTCGCGAGATATGGCAGTTTGGATGTAAGAAACGCTTGATAAACTCAAAATTTTCGCAGTTCTGATGCTCGAAACGAATAACTAGAACGGCCTAGGGGAAAAGTGTACAAACCGTTGTAATCGGGCGAGTTTCTACTTTCAGATGCAACAGAAATTTTGCGGATTGGTCAATCCGTTCGCGAGATATGGCAGTTTGGATGTAAGAAACGCTTGAGAAACTCAAAATTTTCGCAGTTCTGAGGCTCGAAACGAATAACTAGAACGGCCTACGGGAAAAGTACGAATACCGTTGTAATCGGGCGAGTTTCTACTTTCAGATGCAACAGAAATTTTGCGGATTGGTCAATCCGTTCCCGAGATATGGCAGTTTGGAAGTAAGAAACGCTTGAGAAAATCAAAATTTTCGCAGTCCTGATGCTCGAAACGAATAACTAGAACGGCCTTGGGGAAAAGTGTACATAGCGTTGTTATCGGGCGAGCTTCTACTTTCAGATGCAACAGAAATTTTGCGGATTTGTCTATCCGTTCGCGAGATATGGCAGTTTGGAGGTAAGAAACGCTTGAGAAACTCAAAATTTTCGCAGTTCTGATGCTCGACAAGTATAACTGGAACGGCCCAGGGGAAAAGTACGCATACCGTTGTAATCGGGCGAGTTTCTACTTTCAGATGCAACAGAAATTTTGCGGATTGTTCAATCCGTTCGCGAGATATGGCAGTTTGGAGGTAAGAAACGCTTGAGAAACTCAAAATTTTCGCAGTTCTGATGCTCGAAACGAATAACCAGAACGGCCTAGGGGAAAAGTACGCATACCGTTGTAATCGGGCGAGTTTCTACTTTCAGATGCAACAGAAATTTTGCGGGTTGGTCAATCCGTTCGCGAGATATGGCAGTTTGGAGGTAAGAAACGCTTGAGAAACTCAGAATTTTCGCAGTTCTGATGCTCGAAACGAATAACTAGAACGGCCTAGGGGAAAAGTACACATACCGTTGTAATCGGGCGACTTTCTACTTTCAGATGCAACAGAAATTTTGCGGATTGGTCAATACTTTCGCGAGATATGGCAGTTTGGAGGTTAGAAACGCTAGAACAACTCAAACTTTACGCAGTTCTCATGCTCGAAACGAATAACTAGAACGGCCTAGGGGAAAAGTACGCATACCGTTGTAATCGGGCGAATTTCTACATTCAGATGCAACAGAAATTTTGCGGATTGGTCAATCCGTTCGCGAGATGTGGCAGTTTGTAGGTAAGAAACGCTTGAGAAACTCAAAATTTTCGCAGTTCTGATGCTCGAAACGAATAACTAGAACGGCCTAGGGGAAAAGTGTACATACCGTTGTAATCGGGCGAGTTTCTACTTTCAGATGCAACGAAATTTTGCGGATTGGTCAATTCGTTCGCGAGATGTGGCAGTTTGCAGGTAAGAAACGCTTGAGAAACTCAGAATCTTCGCAGTTCTGATGCTCGAAACGAACAACTAGAACGGCCTAGGGGAAAAGTACGCATACCGTTGTAATCGGGCGAGTTTCTACTTTCAGACACAACAGAAATTTTGCGGATTGGTCAATCCTTTCGCGAGATATGGCAGTTTGGAGGTAAGAAACGCTTGAGAAACTCAAAATTTTCGCAGTTCTGATGCTCGAAACGAATAACTAGAACGGCCTAGGGGAAAAGTGTACAAACCGTTATAATCGGGCGAGTTTCTACTTTCAGATGCAACAGAAATTTTGCGGATTGGTCAATCCTTTCGCTAGATATGGCAGTTTGGAGGTTAGAAACGCTAGAACAACTCAAAATTTACGCAATTCTCATGCTCGAAATGAATAACTAGAACGGCCTAGGGGAAAAGTACGCATACCGTTGTAATCGGGCGAATTTCTACATTCAGATGCAACAGAAATTTTGCGGATTGGTCAATCCGGTCGCGAGATATGGCAGTTTGGATGTAAGAAACGCTTGAGAAACTCAAAATTTTCGCTGTTCTGAGGCTCGAAACGAATAACTAGAACGGCCTACGGGAAAAGTACGCATACCGTTGTAATCGGGCGAGTTTCTACTTTCAGATGCAACAGAAATTTTGCGGATTGGTCAATCCGTTCCCGAGATATGGCAGTTTGGAAGTAAGAAACGCTTGAGAAAATCAAAATATTCGCAGTCCTGATGCTCGAAACGAATAACTAGAACGGCCTTGGGGAAAAGTGTACATAGCGTTGTTATCGGGCGAGTTTCTACTTTCAGATGCAACAGAAATTTTGCGGATTGGTCTATCCGTTCGCGAGATATGGCAGTTTGGAGGTAAGAAACGCTTGAGAAACTCAAAATTTTCGCAGTTCTGATGCTCGACAAGTATAACTGGAACGGCCCAGGGGAAAAGTACGCATACCGTTGTAATCGGGCGAGTTTCTGCTTTCAGATGCAACAGAAATTTTGCGGATTGGTCAATCCGTTCGCGAGATATGGCAGTTTGGAGGTAAGAAACGCTTGAGAAACTCAAAATTTTCGCAGTTCTGATGCTCGAAACGAATAACCAGAGCGGCCTAGGGGAAAAGTACGCATACCGTTGTAATCGGGCG
Organism: Ptiloglossa arizonensis; assembly: GCF_051014685.1. Classification (NCBI taxonomy): domain Eukaryota; kingdom Metazoa; phylum Arthropoda; class Insecta; order Hymenoptera; family Colletidae; genus Ptiloglossa; species Ptiloglossa arizonensis. The sequence continues at coordinate 356,767 of NW_027478715.1, forward strand.
AGTTTCTACTTTCAGATGCAACAGAAATTTTGCGGGTTGGTCAATCCGTTCGCGAGATATGGCAGTTTGGAGGTAAGAAACGCTTGAGAAACTCAGAATTTTCGCAGTTCTGATGCTCGAAACGAATAACTAGAACGGCCTAGGGGAAAAGTACACATACCGTTGTAATCGGGCGACTTTCTACTTTCAGATGCAGCAGAAATTTTGGGGATTGGTCAATCCGTTCGCGAGATATGGCAGTTTTGAGGTAAGAAACGCTTGAGAAATTCAAAATTTTCGCAGTTCTGATGCTCGACAAGCATAACTAGAACGGCCCAGGGGAAAAGTACGCATACCGTTGTAATCGGGCGAGTTTCTACTTTCAGATGCAACGGAAATTTTGCGGATTGGTCAATCCGTTCGCGAGATATGGCAGTTTGGAGGTAAGAAACGCTTGAGAAACTCAAAATATTCGCAGTTCTGATGCTCGAAACGAATAATTAGAGCGGCCTAGGGGAAAAGCACGCACACCGTTGTAATCTGGCGAGTTTCTACTTTCAGATACAACAGAAATTTTGCGGATTGGTCAATTCGTTCGCGAGATGTGGCAGTTTGTAGGTAAGATACGCTTGAGAAACTCAAAATCTTCGCAGTTCTGATGCTCGAAACGAACAACTAGAACGGCCTAGGGGAAAAGTACGCATACCGCTGTAATCGGGCGAGTTTCTACTTTCAGACACAACAGAAATTTTGCGGATTGGTCAATCCTTTCGCGAGATATGGCAGTTTGGATGTAAGAAACGCTTGATAAACTCAAAATTTTCGCAGTTCTGATGCTCGAAACGAATAACTAGAACGGCCTAGGGGAAAAGTGTACAAACCGTTGTAATCGGGCGAGTTTCTACTTTCAGATGCAACAGAAATTTTGCGGATTGGTCAATCCGTTCGCGAGATATGGCAGTTTGGATGTAAGAAACGCTTGAGAAACTCAAAATTTTCGCAGTTCTGAGGCTCGAAACGAATAACTAGAACGGCCCAGGGGAGAAGTACGCATACCGTTGTAATCGGGCGAGTTTCTACTTTCAGATGCAACAGAAATTTTGCGGATTGGTCAATCCGTTCCCGAGATATGGCAGTTTGGAAGTAAGAAACGCTTGAGAAAATCAAAATTTTCGCAGTCCTGATGCTCGAAACGAATAACTAGAACGGCCTTGGGGAAAAGTGTACATAGCGTTGTTATCGGGCGAGCTTCTACTTTCAGATGCAACAGAAATTTTGCGGATTTGTCTATCCGTTCGCGAGATATGGCAGTTTGGAGGTAAGAAACGCTTGAGAAACTCAAAATTTTCGCAGTTCTGATGCTCGACAAGTATAACTGGAACGGCCCAGGGGAAAAGTACGCATACCGTTGTAATCGGGCGAGTTTCTACTTTCAGATGCAACAGAAATTTTGCGGATTGTTCAATCCGTTCGCGAGATATGGCAGTTTGGAGGTAAGAAACGCTTGAGAAACTCAAAATTTTCGCAGTTCTGATGCTCGAAACGAATAACCAGAACGGCCTAGGGGAAAAGTACGCATACCGTTGTAATCGGGCGAGTTTCTACTTTCAGATGCAACAGAAATTTTGCGGATTTGTCAATCCGTTCGCGAGATGTGGCAGTTTGGAGGTAAGGAACGCTTGAGAAACTCAAAATTTTCGCAGTTCTGATGCACGAAACGAATAACTAGAACGGCCTAGGGGAAAAGTGTACATACCGTTGTAATCGGGCGAATTTCTACATTCAGATGCAACAGAAATTTTGCGGATTGGTCAATCCGTTCGCGAGATGTGGCAGTTTGTAGGTAAGAAACGCTTGAGAAACTCAAAATTTTCGCAGTTCTGATGCTCGAAACGAATAACTAGAACGGCCTAGGGGAAAAGTGTACATACCGTTGTAATCGGGCGAGTTTCTACTTTCAGATGCAACGAAATTTTGCGGATTGGTCAATTCGTTCGCGAGATGTGGCAGTTTGTAGGTAAGAAACGCTTGAGAAACTCAGAATCTTCGCAGTTCTGATGCTCGAAACGAACAACTAGAACGGCCTAGGGGAAAAGTACGCATACCGTTGTAATCGGGCGAGTTTCTACTTTCAGACACAACAGAAATTTTGCGGATTGGTCAATCCTTTCGCGAGATATGGCAGTTTGGAGGTAAGAAACGCTTGAGAAACTCAAAATTTTCGCAGTTCTGATGCTCGAAACGAATAACTAGAACGGCCTAGGGGAAAAGTGTACAAACCGTTATAATCGGGCGAGTTTCTACTTTCAGATGCAACAGAAATTTTGCGGATTGGTCAATCCGTTCCCGAGATATGGCAGTTTGGAAGTAAGAAACGCTTGAGAAAATCAAAATATTCGCAGTCCTGATGCTCGAAACGAATAACTAGAACGGCCTTGGGGAAAAGTGTACATAGCGTTGTTATCGGGCGAGTTTCTACTTTCAGATGCAACAGAAATTTTGCGGATTGGTCTATCCGTTCGCGAGATATGGCAGTTTGGAGGTAAGAAACGCTTGAGAAACTCAAAATTTTCGCAGTTCTGATGCTCGACAAGTATAACTGGAACGGCCCAGGGGAAAAGTACGCATACCGTTGTAATCGGGCGAGTTTCTGCTTTCAGATGCAACAGAAATTTTGCGGATTGGTCAATCCGTTCGCGAGATATGGCAGTTTGGAGGTAAGAAACGCTTGAGAAACTCAAAATTTTCGCAGTTCTGATGCTCGAAACGAATAACCAGAGCGGCCTAGGGGAAAAGTACGCATACCGTTGTAATCGGGCGAGTTTCTACTTTCAGATGCAACGGAAATTTTGCGGATTGGTCAATCCGTTCGCGAGATATGGCAGTTTGGAGGTAAGAAACGCTTGAGAAACTCAAAATATTCGCAGTTCTGATGCTCGAAACGAATAATTAGAGCGGCCTAGGGGAAAAGCACGCACACCGTTGTAATCTGGCGAGTTTCTACTTTCAGATACAACAGAAATTTTGCGGATAGGTCAATACGTTCGCAAGATATGGCAGTATAGAGGTAAGATACGCTTGAGAAACGCAAAATTTTCGCAGTTCTGATGCTCGAGACGAATAACTAGTACGGCCTAGGGGAAAAGTACACATACCGTTGTAATCGGGCGACTTTCTACTTTCAGATGCCGCAGAAATTTTGGGGATTGGTCAATCCGTTCGCGAGATATGGCAGTTTTGAGGTAAGAAACGCTTGAGAAACGCAAAATTTTCGCAGTTCTGATGCTCGAGACGAATAACTAGTACGGCCTAGGGGAAAAGTACGCATACCGTTGTAATCGGGCGAATTTCTACATTCAGATGCAACAGAAATTTTGCGGATTGGTCAATCCGTTCGCGAGATATGGCAGTTTGGAGGTAAGAAACGCTTGAGAAATTCAAAATTTTCGCAGTTCTGATGCTCGACAAGCATAACTAGAACGGCCCAGGGGAGAAGTACGCATACCGTTGTAATCGGGCGAGTTTCTACTTTCAGATGCAACAGAAATTTTGCGGATTGGTCAATCCGTTCGTGAGATATGGCAGTTTGGAGGTAAGAAACGCTTGAGAAACTCAAAATATTCGCAGTTCTGATGCTCGAAACGAATAATTAGAGCGGCCTAGGGGAAAAGTGTACAAACCGTTGTAATCGGGCGAGTTTCTACTTTCAGATGCAACAGAAATTTTGCGGATTGGTCAATCCGTTCGCGAGATATGGCAGTTTGGATGTAAGAAACGCTTGAGAAACTCAAAATTTTCGCAGTTCTGAGGCTCGAAACGAATAACTAGAACGGCCTACGGGAAAAGTACGCATACCGTTGTAATCGGGCGAGTTTCTACTTTCAGATGCAACAGAAATTTTGCGGATTGGTCAATCCGTTCCCGAGATATGGCAGTTTGGAAGTAAGAAACGCTTGAGAAAATCAAAATTTTCGCAGTCCTGATGCTCGAAACGAATAACTAGAACGGCCTTGGGGAAAAGTGTACATAGCGTTGTTATCGGGCGAGCTTCTACTTTCAGATGCAACAGAAATTTTGCGGATTTGTCTATCCGTTCGCGAGATATGGCAGTTTGGAGGTAAGAAACGCTTGAGAAACTCAAAATTTTCGCAGTTCTGATGCTCGACAAGTATAACTGGAACGGCCCAGGGGAAAAGTACGCATACCGTTGTAATCGGGCGAGTTTCTACTTTCAGATGCAACAGAAATTTTGCGGATTGTTCAATCCGTTCGCGAGATATGGCAGTTTGGAGGTAAGAAACGCTTGAGAAACTCAAAATTTTCGCAGTTCTGATGCTCGAAACGAATAACCAGAACGGCCTAGGGGAAAAGTACGCATACCGTTGTAATCGGGCGAGTTTCTACTTTCAGATGCAACAGAAATTTTGCGGGTTGGTCAATCCGTTCGCGAGATATGGCAGTTTGGAGGTAAGAAACGCTTGAGAAACTCAGAATTTTCGCAGTTCTGATGCTCGAAACGAATAACTAGAACGGCCTAGGGGAAAAGTACACATACCGTTGTAATCGGGCGACTTTCTACTTTCAGATGCAACAGAAATTTTGCGGATTGGTCAATACTTTCGCGAGATATGGCAGTTTGGAGGTTAGAAACGCTAGAACAACTCAAACTTTACGCAGTTCTCATGCTCGAAACGAATAACTAGAACGGCCTAGGGGAAAAGTACGCATACCGTTGTAATCGGGCGAATTTCTACATTCAGATGCAACAGAAATTTTGCGGATTGGTCAATCCGGTCGCGAGATATGGCAGTTTGGATGTAAGAAACGCTTGAGAAACTCAAAATTTTCGCTGTTCTGAGGCTCGAAACGAATAACTAGAACGGCCTACGGGAAAAGTACGCATACCGTTGTAATCGGGCGAGTTTCTAGTTTCAGATGCAACAGAAATTTTGCGGATTGGTCAATCCGTTCCCGAGATATGGCAGTTTGGAAGTAAGAAACGCTTGAGAAAATCAAAATATTCGCAGTCCTGATGCTCGAAACGAATAACTAGAACGGCCTTGGGGAAAAGTGTACATAGCGTTGTTATCGGGCGAGTTTCTACTTTCAGATGCAACAGAAATTTTGCGGATTGGTCTATCCGTTCGCGAGATATGGCAGTTTGGAGGTAAGAAACGCTTGAGAAACTCAAAATTTTCGCAGTTCTGATGCTCGACAAGTATAACTGGAACGGCCCAGGGGAAAAGTACGCATACCGTTGTAATCGGGCGAGTTTCTGCTTTCAGATGCAACAGAAATTTTGCGGATTGGTCAATCCGTTCGCGAGATATGGCAGTTTGGAGGTAAGAAACGCTTGAGAAACTCAAAATTTTCGCAGTTCTGATGCTCGAAACGAATAACCAGAGCGGCCTAGGGGAAAAGTACGCATACCGTTGTAATCGGGCGAGTTTCTACTTTCAGATGCAACAGAAATTTTGCGGGTTGGTCAATCCGTTCGCGAGATATGGCAGTTTGGAGGTAAGAAACGCTTGAGAAACTCAGAATTTTCGCAGTTCTGATGCTCGAAACGAATAACTAGAACGGCCTAGGGGAAAAGTACACATACCGTTGTAATCGGGCGACTTTCTACTTTCAGATGCAGCAGAAATTTTGGGGATTGGTCAATCCGTTCGCGAGATATGGCAGTTTTGAGGTAAGAAACGCTTGAGAAATTCAAAATTTTCGCAGTTCTGATGCTCGACAAGCATAACTAGAACGGCCCAGGGGAAAAGTACGCATACCGTTGTAATCGGGCGAGTTTCTACTTTCAGATGCAACGGAAATTTTGCGGATTGGTCAATCCGTTCGCGAGATATGGCAGTTTGGAGGTAAGAAACGCTTGAGAAACTCAAAATATTCGCAGTTCTGATGCTCGAAACGAATAATTAGAGCGGCCTAGGGGAAAAGCACGCACACCGTTGTAATCTGGCGAGTTTCTACTTTCAGATACAACAGAAATTTTGCGGATAGGTCAATACGTTCGCAAGATATGGCAGTATAGAGGTAAGATACGCTTGAGAAACGCAAAATTTTCGCAGTTCTGATGCTCGAGACGAATAACTAGTACGGCCTAGGGGAAAAGTACACATACCGTTGTAATCGGGCGACTTTCTACTTTCAGATGCCGCAGAAATTTTGGGGATTGGTCAATCCGTTCGCGAGATATGGCAGTTTTGAGGTAAGAAACGCTTGAGAAACGCAAAATTTTCGCAGTTCTGATGCTCGAGACGAATAACTAGTACGGCCTAGGGGAAAAGTACGCATACCGTTGTAATCGGGCGAATTTCTACATTCAGATGCAACAGAAATTTTGCGGATTGGTCAATCCGTTCGCGAGATATGGCAGTTTGGAGGTAAGAAACGCTTGAGAAATTCAAAATTTTCGCAGTTCTGATGCTCGACAAGCATAACTAGAACGGCCCAGGGGAGAAGTACGCATACCGTTGTAATCGGGCGAGTTTCTACTTTCAGATGCAACAGAAATTTTGCGGATTGGTCAATCCGTTCGTGAGATATGGCAGTTTGGAGGTAAGAAACGCTTGAGAAACTCAAAATATTCGCAGTTCTGATGCTCGAAACGAATAATTAGAGCGGCCTAGGGGAAAAGCACGTACACCGTTGTAATCGGGCGAGTTTCTACTTTCAGATACAACAGAAATTTTGCGGATTGGTCAACCCGTTCGCAAGATATGGCAGTATGGAGGTAAGATACGCTTGAGAAACGCAAAATTTTCGCAGTTCTGATGCTCGAGACGAATAACTAGTACGGCCTAGGAGAAAAGTGCACATACCGTTGTAATCGGGCGAGTTCCTACTTTCAGATGCAACTGAAATTTTGCGGGTTGGTCAATCCGTTCGCGAGATATGGCAGTTTGGAGGTAAGAAACGCTTGAGAAACTCAGAATTTTCGCTGTTCTGATGCTCGAAACGAATAACTAGAACGGCCTAGGGGAAAAGTACACATACCGTTGTAATCGGGCGACTTTCTACTTTCAGATGCAACAGAAATTTTGCGGATTGGTCAATACTTTCGCGAGATATGGCAGTTTGGAGGTTAGAAACGCTAGAACAACTCAAAATTTACGCAGTTCTCATGCTCGAAACGAATAACTAGAACGGCCTAGGGGAAAAGTACGCATACCGTTGTAATCGGGCGAATTTCTACATTCAGATGCAACAGAAATATTGCGGAATGGTCAATTCTTTCGCGAGATATGGCAGTTTGGAGGTTAGCAACGCTAGAACAACTCAAAATTTACGCAGTTCTCATGCTCGAAACGAATAACTAGAACGGCCTAGGGGAAAAGTACGCATACCGTTGTAATCGGGCGAATTTCTACATTCAGATGCAACAGAAATTTTGCGGATTGGTCAATCCGTTCGCGAGATGTGGCAGTATGGAGGTAAGATACGCTTGAGAAACGCAAAATTTTCGCAGTTCTGATGCTCGAGACGAATAACTAGTACGGCCTAGGGGAAAAGTGCGCATACCGTTGTAATCGGGCGAGTTTCTACTTTCCGATGCAACAGAAATTTTGCGGATTGGTCAATCCGTTCGCGAGATATGGCAGTTTGGATGTAAGAAACGCTTGAGAAACTCAAAATTTTCGCAGTTCTGAGGCTCGAAACGAATAACTAGAACGGCCTACGGGAAAAGTACGCATACCGTTGTAATCGGGCGACTTTCTACTTTCAGATGCAACAGAAATTTTGCGGATTGGTCAATTCTTTCGCGAGATATGGCAGTTTGGAGGTTAGCAACGCTAGAACAACTCAAAATTTACGCAGTTCTCATGCTCGAAACGAATAACTAGAACGGCCTAGGGGAAAAGTACGCATACCGTTGTAATCGGGCGAATTTCTACATTCAGATGCAACAGAAATTTTGCGGATTGGTCAATCCGGTCGCGAGATATGGCAGTTTGGATGTAAGAAACGCTTGAGAAACTCAAAATTTTCGCTGTTCTGAGGCTCGAAACGAATAACTAGAACGGCCTACGGGAAAAGTACGCATACCGTTGTAATCGGGCGAGTTTCTACTTTCAGATGCAACAGAAATTTTGCGGATTGGTCAATCCGTTCCCGAGATATGGCAGTTTGGAAGTAAGAAACGCTTGAGAAACTCAAAATTTTCGCAGTTCTGATGCTCGACAAGTATAACTGGAACGGCCCAGGGGAAAAGTACGCATACCGTTGTAATCGGGCGAGTTTCTACTTTCAGATGCAACAGAAATTTTGCGGATTGGTCAATCCGTTCGCGAGATATGGCAGTTTGGAGGTAAGAAACGCTTGAGAAACTCAAAATTTTCGCAGTTCTGATGCTCGAAACGAATAACCAGAGCGGCCTAGGGGAAAAGTACGCATACCGTTGTAATCGGGCGAGTTTCTACTTTCAGATGCAACAGAAATTTTGCGGGTTGGTCAATCCGTTCGCGAGATATGGCAGTTTGGAGGTAAGAAACGCTTGAGAAACTCAGAATTTTCGCAGTTCTGATGCTCGAAACGAATAACTAGAACGGCCTAGGGGAAAAGTACACATACCGTTGTAATCGTGCGACTTTCTACTTTCAGATGCAGCAGAAATTTTGGGGATTGGTCAATCCGTTCGCGAGATATGGCAGTTTTGAGGTAAGAAACGCTTGAGAAATTCAAAATTTTCGCAGTTCTGATGCTCGACAAGCATAACTAGAACGGCCCAGGGGAAAAGTACGCATACCGTTGTAATCGGGCGAGTTTCTACTTTCAGATGCAACGGAAATTTTGCGGATTGGTCAATCCGTTCGCGAGATATGGCAGTTTGGAGGTAAGAAACGCTTGAGAAACTCAAAATATTCGCAGTTCTGATGCTCGAAACGAATAATTAGAGCGGCCTAGGGGAAAAGCACGCACACCGTTGTAATCTGGCGAGTTTCTACTTTCAGATACAACAGAAATTTTGCGGATAGGTCAATACGTTCGCAAGATATGGCAGTATAGAGGTAAGATACGCTTGAGAAACGCAAAATTTTCGCAGTTCTGATGCTCGAGACGAATAACTAGTACGGCCTAGGGGAAAAGTACACATACCGTTGTAATCGGGCGACTTTCTACTTTCAGATGCAGCAGAAATTTTGGGGATTGGTCAATCCGTTCGCGAGATATGGCAGTTTTGAGGTAAGAAACGCTTGAGAAACGCAAAATTTTCGCAGTTCTGATGCTCGAGACGAATAACTAGTACGGCCTAGGGGAAAAGTACACATACCGTTGTAATCGGGCGACTTTCCACTTTCAGATGCAGCAGAAATTTTGGGGATTGGTCAATCCGTTCGCGAGATATGGCAGTTTGGAGGTAAGAAACGCTTGAGAAACAAAAAATTTTCGCAGTTCTGATGCTCGAAACGAATAACTAGAACGGCCTACGGGAAAAGTACGCATACCGTTGTAATCGGGCGACTTTCTACTTTCAGATGCAACAGAAATTTTGCGGATTGGTCAATTCTTTCGCGAGATATGGCAGTTTGGAGGTTAGCAACGCTAGAACAACTCAAAATTTACGCAGTTCTCATGCTCGAAACGAATAACTAGAACGGCCTAGGGGAAAAGTACGCATACCGTTGTAATCGGGCGAATTTCTACATTCAGATGCAACGGAAATTTTGCGGATTGGTCAATCCGTTCGCGAGATGTGGCAGTTTGTAGGTAAGAAACGCTTGAGAAACTCAAAATTTTCGCAGTTCTGATGCTCGAAACGAATAACTAGAACGGCCCAGGGGAAAAGTACGCATACCGTTGTAATCGGGCGAGTTTCTACTTTCAGATGCAACAGAAATTTTGCGGATTGGTCAATCCGTTCGCGAGATATGGCAGTTTGGAAGTAAGAAACGCTTGAGAAACCCAAAATTTTCGCAGTTCTGATGCTCGAAACGAATAACTAGGACGGCCTAGGGGAAAAGTGTACAAACCGTTGTAATCGGGCGAGTTTCTACTTTCAGATGCAACAGAAATTTTGCGGATTGGTCAATCCGTTCGCGAGATATGGCAGTTTGGATGTAAGAAACGCTTGAGAAACGCAAAATTTTCGCAGTTCTGATGCTCGAGACGAATAACTAGTACGGCCTAGGGGAAAAGTACACATACCGTTGTAATCGGGCGACTTTCTACTTTCAGATGCAGCAGAAATTTTGGGGATTGGTCAATCCGTTCGCGAGATATGGCAGTTTTGAGGTAAGAAACGCTTGAGAAACGCAAAATTTTCGCAGTTCTGATGCTCGAGACGAATAACTAGTACGGCCTAGGGGAAAAGTACACATACCGTTGTAATCGGGCGACTTTCTACTTTCAGATGCAGCAGAAATTTTGGGGATTGGTCAATCCGTTCGCGAGATATGGCAGTTTGGATGTAAGAAACGCTTGAGAAACAAAAAATTTTCGCAGTTCTGATGCTCGAAACGAATAACCAGAGCGGCCTAGGGGAAAAGTACGCATACCGTTGTAATCGGGCGAGTTTCTACTTTCAGATGCAGCAGAAATTTTGCGGATTGGTCAATACTTTCGCGAGATATGGCAGTTTGGAGGTTAGAAACGCTAGAACAGCTTAAAATTTACGCAGTTCTCATGCTCGAAACGAATAACTAGAACGGCCTAGGGGAAAAGTACGCATACCGTTGTAATCGGGCGAATTTCTACATTCAGATGCAAAAGAAATTTTGCGGATTGGTCAATCCGTTCGCGAGATATGGCAGTTTGGAGGTAAGAAACGCTTGAGAAATTCAAAATTTTCGCAGTTCTGATGCTCGACAAGCATAACTAGAACGGCCCAGGGGAGAAGTACGCATACCGTTGTAATCGGGCGAGTTTCTACTTTCAGATGCAACAGAAATTTTGCGGATTGGTCAATCCGTTCGTGAGATATGGCAGTTTGGAGGTAAGAAACGCTTGAGAAACTCAAAATATTCGCAGTTCTGATGCTCGAAACGAATAACTAGAGCGGCCTAGGGGAAAAGCACGTACACCGTTGTAATCGGGCGAGTTTCTACTTTCAGATACAACAGAAATTTTGCGGATTGGTCAACCCGTTCGCAAGATATGGCAGTATGGAGGTAAGATACGCTTGAGAAACGCAAAATTTTCGCAGTTCTGATGCTCGAGACGAATAACTAGTACGGCCTAGGAGAAAAGTGCACATACCGTTGTAATCGGGCGAGTTCCTACTTTCAGATGCAACTGAAATTTTGCGGGTTGGTCAATCCGTTCGCGAGATATGGCAGTTTGGAGGTAAGAAACGCTTGAGAAACTCAGAATTTTCGCAGTTCTGATGCTCGAAACGAATAACTAGAACGGCCTAGGGGAAAAGTACACATACCGTTGTAATCGGGCGACTTTCTACTTTCAGATGCAACAGAAATTTTGCGGATTGGTCAATACTTTCGCGAGATATGGCAGTTTGGAGGTTAGAAACGCTAGAACAACTCAAAATTTACGCAGTTCTCATGCTCGAAACGAATAACTAGAACGGCCTAGGGGAAAAGTGTACAAACCGTTGTAATCGGGCGAGTTTCTACTTTCAGATGCAACAGAAATTTTGCGGATTGGTCAATCCGTTCGCGAGATATGGCAGTTTGGATGTAAGAAACGCTTGAGAAACGCAAAATTTTCGCAGTTCTGATGCTCGAGACGAATAACTAGTACGGCCTAGGGGAAAAGTACACATACCGTTGTAATCGGGCGACTTTCTACTTTCAGATGCAGCAGAAATTTTGGGGATTGGTCAATCCGTTCGCGAGATATGGCAGTTTTGAGGTAAGAAACGCTTGAGAAACGCAAAATTTTCGCAGTTCTGATGCTCGAGACGAATAACTAGTACGGCCTAGGGGAAAAGTACACATACCGTTGTAATCGGGCGACTTTCTACTTTCAGATGCAGCAGAAATTTTGGGGATTGGTCAATCCGTTCGCGAGATATGGCAGTTTGGATGTAAGAAACGCTTGAGAAACAAAAAATTTTCGCAGTTCTGATGCCCGAAACGAATAACCAGAGCGGCCTAGGGGAAAAGGACGCATACCGTTGTAATCGGGCGAGTTTCTACTTTCAGATGCAGCAGAAATTTTGCGGATTGGTCAATACTTTCGCGAGATATGGCAGTTTGGAGGTTAGAAACGCTAGAACAGCTTAAAATTTACGCAGTTCTCATGCTCGAAACGAATAACTAGAACGGCCTAGGGGAAAAGTACGCATAGCGTTGTAATCGGGCGAATTTCTACATTCAGATGCAACAGAAATTTTGCGGATTGGTCAATCCGTTCGCGAGATATGGCAGTTTGGAGGTAAGAAACGCTTGAGAAATTCAAAATTTTCGCAGTTCTGATGCTCGACAAGCATAACTAGAACGGCCCAGGGGAGAAGTACGCATACCGTTGTAATCGGGCGAGTTTCTACATTCAGATGCAACAGAAATTTTGCGGAATGGTCAATCCGTTCGCGAGATGTGGCAGTTTGTAGGTAAGAAACGCTTGAGAAACTCAAAATTTTCGCAGTTCTGATGCTCGAAACGAACAACTAGAACGGCCTAGGGGAAAAGTACGCATACCGTTGTAATCGGGCGAATTTCTACATTCAGATGCAACAGAAATTTTGCGGAATGGTCAATCCGTTCGCGAGATGTGGCAGTTTGTAGGTAAGAAACGCTTGAGAAACTCAAAATTTTCGCAGTTCTGATGCTCGAAACGAACAACTAGAACGGCCTAGGGGAAAAGTACGCATACCGTTGTAATCGGGCGAGTTTCTACTTTCAGACACAACAGAAATTTTGCGGATTGGTCAATCCTTTCGCGAGATATGGCAGTTTGGAGGTAAGAAACGCTTGAGAAACTCAAAATATTCGCAGTTCTGATGCTCGAAACGAATAACTAGAACGGCCTAGGGGAAAAGTGTACAAACCGTTGTAATCGGGCGAGTTTCTACTTTCAGATGCAACAGAAATTTTGCGGATTGGTCAATCCTTTCGCGTGATATGGCAGTTTGGATGTAAGAAACGCTTGAGAAACTCAAAATTTTCGCAGTTCTGAGGCTCGAAACGAATAACTAGAACGGCCTACGGGAAAAGTACGCATACCGTTGTAATCGGGCGAGTTCCTACTTTCAGATGCAACAGAAATTTTGCGGATTGGTCAATCCGTTCCCGAGATATGGCAGTTTGGAAGTAAGAAACGCTTGAGAAAATCAAAATTTTCGCAGTCCTGATGCACGAAACGAATAACTAGAACGGCCTTGGGGAAAAGTGTACATAGCGTTGTTATCGGGCGAGATTCTACTTTCAGATGCAACAGAAATTTTGCGGATTTGTCTATCCGTTCGCGAGATATGGCTGTTTGGAGGTAAGAAACGCTTGAGAAACTCAAAATTTCGCAGTTCTGATGCTCGACAAGTATAACTAGAACGGCCCAGGGGAAAAGTACGCATACCGTTGTAATCGGGCGAGTTTCTACTTTCAGATACAACAGAAATTTTGCGGATAGGTCAATACGTTCGCAAGATATGGCAGTATGGAGGTAAGATACGCTTGAGAAACGCAAAATTTTCGCAGTTCTGATGCTCGAAACGAATAACCAGAACGGCCTAGGGGAAAAGTACGCATACCGTTGTAATCGGGCGAGTTTCTACTTTCAGATGCAACAGAAATTTTGCGGGTTGGTCAATCCGTTCGCGAGATATGGCAGTTTGGAGGTAAGAAACGCTTGAGAAACTCAGAATTTTCGCAGTTCTGATCCTCGAAACGAATAAATAGAACGGCCTAGGGGAAAAGCACGCACACCGTTGTAATCGGGCGAGTTTCTACTTTCAGATACAACAGAAATTTTGCGGATAGGTCAATACGTTCGCAAGATATGGCAGTATGGAGGTAAGATACGCTTGAGAAACGCAAAATTTTCGCAGTTCTGATGCTCGAAACGAATAACCAGAACGGCCTAGGGGAAAAGTACGCATACCGTTGTAATCGGGCGAGTTTCTACTTTCAGATGCAACAGAAATTTTGCGGGTTGGTCAATCCGTTCGCGTGATATGGCAGTTTGGAGGTAAGAAACGCTTGAGAAACTCAGAATTTTCGCAGTTCTGATGCTCGAAACGAATAACTAGAACGGCCTAGGGGAAAAGTACACATACCGTTGTAATCGGGCGACTTTCTACTTTCAGATGCAACAGAAATTTTGCGGATTGGTCAATACTTTCGCGAGATATGGCAGTTTGGAGGTTAGAAACGCTAGAACAACTCAAAATTTACGCAGTTCTCATGCTCGAAACGAATAACTAGAACGGCCTAGGGGAAAAGTACGCATACCGTTGTAATCGGGCGAATTTCTACATTCAGATGCAACAGAAATTTTGTGGATTGGTCAATCCGTACGCGAGATGTGGCAGTTTGTAGGTAAGAAACGCTTGAGAAACTCAAAATTTTCGCAGTTCTGATGCTCGAAACGAATAACTAGAACGGCCTAGGGGAAAAGTGTACATACCGTTGTAATCGGGCGAGTTTCTACTTTCAGATGCAACGAAATTTTGCGGATTGGTCAATTCGTTCGCGAGATGTGGCAGTTTGTAGGTAAGAAACGCATGAGAAACTCAAAACCTTCGCAGTTCTGATGCTCGAAACGAACAACTAGAACGGCCTAGGGGAAATGTACGCATACCGTTGTAATCGGGCGAGTTTCTACTTTCAGACACAACAGAAATTTTGCGGATTGGTCAATCATTTCGCGAGATATGGCAGTTTGGAGGTAAGAAACGCTTGAGAAACTCAAAATTTTCGCAGTTCTGATGCTCGAAACGAATAACCAGAACGGCCTAGGGGAAAAGTACGCATACCTTTGTAATCGGGCGAGTTTCTACTTTCAGATGCAACAGAAATTTTGCGGGTTGGTCAATCCGTTCGCGAGATATGGCAGTTTGGAGGTAAGAAACGCTTGAGAAACTCAGAATTTTCGCAGTTCTGATGCTCGAAACGAATAACTAGAACGGCCTAGGGGAAAAGTACACATACCGTTGTATTCGGGCGAGTTTCTACTTTCCGATGCAACAGAAATTTTGCGGATTGGTCCATCCGTTCGCGAGATATGGCAGTTTGGAGGTAAGAAACGCTTGAGAAACTCAAAATTTTCGCAGATCTGATGCTCGAAACGAATAACTAGAACGGCCTAGGGGAAAAGTACACATACCGTTGTAATCGGGCGACTTTCTACTTTCAGATGCAACAGAAATTTTGCGGATTGGTCAATACTTTCGCGTGATATGGCAGTTTGGATGTTAGAAACGCTAGAACAACTCAAAATTTACGCAGTTCTCATGCTCGAAACGAATAACTAGAACGGCCTAGGGGAAAAGTACGCATACCGTTGTAATCGGGCGAATTTCTACATTCAGATGCAACAGAAATTTTGCGGATTGGTCAATCCGTTCGCGAGATATGGCAGTTTGGAGGTAAGAAACGCTTGAGAAATTCAAAATTTTCGCAGTTCTGATGCTCGACAAGCATAACTAGAACGGCCCAGGAGAAAAGTACGCATACCGTTGTAATCGGGCGAGTTTCTACTTTCAGATGCAACAGAAATTTTGCGGATTGGTCAATCCGTTCGCGAGATATGGCAGTTTGGAGGTAAGAAACGCTTGAGAAACTCAAAATATTCGCAGTTCTGATGCTCGAAACGAATAATTAGAGCGGCCTAGGGGAAAGCACGTACACCGTTGTAATCGGGCGAGTTTCTACTTTCAGATACAACAGAAACTTTGCGGATTGGTCAACCCGTTCGCAAGATATGGCAGTTTGGATGTAAAAAACGCTTGAGAAACTCAAAATTTTCGCAGTTCTAATGCACGAAACGAGTAACTAGAACGGCCTACGGGAAAAGTACGCATACCGTTGTAATCGGGCGAGTTTCTACTTTCAGATGCAACAGAAACTTTGCGGATTGGTCAATCCGTTCGCGAGATATGGGAGTTTGGAGGTAAGAAACACTTGAGAAACTCAAAATTTTCGCAGTTCTGATGCTCGACAAGCATAACTAGAACGGCCTAGGGGAAAAGTACACATACCGTGTAATTGGGCGAGTTTCTACTTTCAGATGCAACAGAAATTTTGCGGGTTGGTCAATCCGTTCGCGGGATATGGCAGTTTGGAGGTAAGAAACGCTTGAGAAACTCAGAATTTTCGCAGTTCTGATGCTCGAAACGAATAACTAGAACGGCCTCCGGGAAAGTACGCATACCGTTGTAATCGGGCGAGTTTCTAGTTTCAGATACAACAGAAATTTTGCGGATTGGTTAACCCGTTCGCAAGATATGGCAGCATGGAGGTAAGAAACGCTTGAGAAACGCAAAATTTTCGCAGTTCTGATGCTCGAGACGAATAACTAGAACGGCCTAGGGGAAAAGTGTACATACCGTTGTAATCGGGCGAGTTTCTACTTTCAGATGCAACAGAAATTTTGCGGATTGGTCAATCCTTTCGCGAGATATGGCAGTTTGGAGGTTAGAAACGCTAGAACAACTCAAAATTTACGCAGTTCTCATGCTCGAAACGAATAACTAGAACGGCCTAGGGGAAAAGTACGCATACCGTTGTAATCGGGCGAGTTTCTACTTTCAGATGCAACAGAAATTTTGCGGATTGGTCAATCCGTTCGCGAGATATGGCAGTTTGGAGGTAAGAAACGCTTGAGAAACTCAAAATATTCGCAGTTCTGATGCTCGAAACGAATAATTAGAGCGGCCTAGGGGAAAGCACGTACACCGTTGTAATCGGGCGAGTTTCTACTTTCAGATACAACAGAAACTTTGCGGATTGGTCAACCCGTTCGCAAGATATGGCAGCATGGAGGTAAGATACGCTTGAGAAACGCAAAATTTTCGCAGTTCTGATGCTCGAGACGAATAACTAGTACGGCCTAGGGGAAAAGTGCACATACCGTTGTATTCGGGCGAGTTTCTACTTTCCGGTACAACAGAAATTTTGCGGATTGGTCCATCCGTTCGCGAGATATGGCAGTTTGGAGGTAAGAAACGCTTGAGAAACTCAAAATTTTCGCAGTTCTGATGCTCGAAACGAATAACTAGAACGGCCTAGGGGAAAAGTTCACATACCGTTGTAATCGGGCGACTTTCTACTTTCAGATGCAACAGAAATTTTGCGGATTGGTCAATACTTTCGCGAGATATGGCAGTTTGGATGTTAGAAACGCTAGAGCAACTCAAAATTTACGCAGTTCTCATGCTCGAAACGAATAACTAGAACGGCCTAGGGGAAAAGTACGCATACCGTTGTAATCGGGCGAATTTCTACATTCAGATGCAACAGAAATTTTGCGGATTGGTCAATCCGTTCGCGAGATATGGCAGTTTGGATGTAAAAAACGCTTGAGAAACTCAAAATTTTCGCAGTTCTGATGCACGAAACGAGTAACTAGATCGGCCTAGGGGAAAAGTACGCATACCTTTGTAATCGGGCGAGTTTCTACTTTCATATGCAACAGAAATTTTGCGGATTGGTCCATCCGTTCGCGAGATATGGCAATTTGGAGGTAAGAAACGCTTGAGTAACTCAAAATTTTCGCAGTTCTGATGCTCGAAACGGATAACTAGAACGGCCTAGGGGAAAAGTACACATACCGTTGTAATCGGGCGAGTTTCTACTTTCAGATGCAACAAAAATTATGCGGATTGGTCCATCCGTTCGCGAGATATGGCAGCATGGAGGTAAGATACGCTTGAGAAACGCAAAATTTTCGCAGTTCTGATGCTCGAGACGAATAACTAGATCGGCCTAGGGGAAAAGTACGCATACCGTTGTAATCGGGCGAGTTTCTACTTTCATATGCAACAGAAATTTTGCGGATTGGTCCATCCGTTCGCGAGATATGGCAGCATGGAGGTAAGATACGCTTGAGAAACGCAAAATTTTCGCAGTTCTGATGCTCGAGACGAATAACTAGTACGGCCTAGGGGAAAAGTGCACATACCGCTGTATTCGGGCGAGTTTCTACTTTCCGGTGCAACAGAAATTTTGCGGATTGGTCAATCCTTTCGCGAGATATGGCAGTTTGGAGGTAAGAAACGCTTGAGAAACTCAAAATTTTCGCAGTTCTGATGCTCGAAACGGATAACTAGAACGGCCTAGGGGAAAAGTACGCATACCGTTGTAAACGGGAGAGTTTCTACTTTCAGATGCAACAGAAATTTTGCGGATTGGTCAATCCGTTCGCGAGATATGGCAGTTTGGAGGTAAGAAACACTTGAGTAACTCAAAATTTTCGCAGTTCTGATGCTCGACAAGCATAACTAGAACGGCCTAGGGGAAAAGTACACATACCGTTGTAATCGGGCGAGTTTCTACTTTCAGATGCAACAGAAATTTTGCGGATTGGTCAATCCTTTCGCGAGATATGGGAGTTTGGAGGTAAGAAACACTTGAGAAACTCAAAATTTTCGCAGTTCTGATGCTCGACAAGCATAACTAGAACGGCCTAGGGGAAAAGTACACATATCGCTGTAATCGGGCGAGTTTCTACTTTCAGATGTAACAAAAATTATGCGGATTGGTCTATCCTTTCGCGAGATATGGCAGTTTGGAGGTAAGAAACGCTCGAGAAACTCAAAATTTTCGCAGTTCAGATGCTCGAAACGAATAACTACAACGGCCTAGGGGAAAAGAACACATACCGTTGTAAACGGGAGAGTTTCTACTTTCAGATGCAACAGAAATTTTGCGGATTGGTCAATCCGTTCGCGAGATATGGCAGTTTGGAGGTAAGAAACACTTGAGAAACTCAAAATTTTCGCAGTTCTGATGCTCGACAAGCATAACCAGAACGGCCTAGGGGAAAAGTACACATACCGTTGTAATCGGGCGAGTTTCTACTTTCAGATGCAACAAAAATTATGCGGATTGGTCAATCCGTTCGCGAGATATGGGAGTTTGGAGGTAAGAAACACTTGAGAAACTCAAAATTTTCGCAGTTCAGATGCTCGAAACGAATAACTACAACGGCCTAGGGGAAAAGAACACATACCGTTGTAATTGGGCGAGTTTCTACTTTCTGATGCCACAGAAATTTTGCGGATTGGTCAATCCGTTCGCGAGACGTGGCAGTTTGTAGGTAAGAAACGCTTGAGAAACTCAAAATTTTCGCCGTTCTGATGCTCGATACGAATAACTAGAACAGCCTAGGGGAAAAGTACGCATACCGTTGTAATCGGGCGAGTTTCTACTTTCAGACGCAACAGAAATTTTGAGGATTGGTCAATCCTTTCGCGAGATATGGCAGTTTGGAGGTAAGAAACGCTTGAGAAATTCAAAATTTTCGCAGTTCTGATGCTCGAAACGAATAACTAGAACGGCCTAGGGGAAAAGTACGCATACCGTTGTAATCGGGCGAGTGTCTACTTTCAGATGTATCAGAAATATTGCGGATTGGTCAATCCGTTGGCGAGATATGGCAGTTTGGAGGTAAGAAACGCTTGAGAAACTCAAAATTTTCGCAGTTCTGATGCTCGAAACGAATAACTAGAACGGCCTAGGGGAAAAGTACGCATACCGTTGTAATCGGGCGAGTTTCTACTTTCAGATGCATCAGAAATTTTGCGGATTGGTCAATCAAGTTAGCGAGATGTGGCAGTTTATAGGTAAGAAACGCGTGAGAGACTCAAAATTTTCATAGTTCTGATGCTCGAAACGAACAACTAGAACGGCCTAGGGGAAAAGTACGCATACCGTTGTAATCGGGCGAGTTTCTACTTTCAGATGCAACAGAAATTTTGCGGATTTGTCAATCCGTTCGCGAGATATGGCAGTTTGGAGGTAAGAAACGCTTGAGGAACTCAAAATTTTCGCCGTTCTGATGCTCGATACGAATAACTAGAACAGCCTAGGGGAAAAGTACGCATACCGTTGTAATCGGGCGAGTTTCTACTTTCAGACGCAACAGAAATTTTGAGGATTGGTCAATCCTTTCGCGAGATATGGCAGTTTGGAGGTAAGAAACGCTTGAGAAATTCAAAATTTTCGCAGTTCTGATGCTCGAAACGAATAACTAGAACGGCCTAGGGGAAAAGTACGCATACCGTTGTAATCGGGCGAGTGTCTACTTTCAGATGTATCAGAAATATTGCGGATTGGTCAATCCGTTGGCGAGATATGGCAGTTTGGAGGTAAGAAACGCTTGAGAAACTCAAAATTTTCGCAGTTCTGATGCTCGAAACGAATAACTAGAACGGCCTAGGGGAAAAGTACGCATACCGTTGTAATCGGGCGAGTTTCTACTTTCAGACGCAACAGAAATTTTGAGGATTGGTCAATCCTTTCGCGAGATATGGCAGTTTGGAGGTAAGAAACGCTTGAGAAATTCAAAATTTTCGCAGTTCTGATGCTCGAAACGAATAACTAGAACGGCCTAGGGGAAAAGTACGCATACCGTTGTAATCGGGCGAGTGTCTACTTTCAGATGTATCAGAAATATTGCGGATTGGTCAATCCGTTGGCGAGATATGGCAGTTTGGAGGTAAGAAACGCTTGAGAAACTCAAAATTTTCGCAGTTCTGATGCTCGAAACGAATAACTAGAACGGCCTAGGGGAAAAGTACGCATACCGTTGTAATCGGGCGAGTTTCTACTTTCAGATGCATCAGAAATTTTGCGGATTGGTCAATCAAGTTAGCGAGATGTGGCAGTTTATAGGTAAGAAACGCGTGAGAGACTCAAAATTTTCATAGTTCTGATGCTCGAAACGAACAACTAGAACGGCCTAGGGGAAAAGTACGCATACCGTTGTAATCGGGCGAGTTTCTACTTTCAGATGCAACAGAAATTTTGCGGATTTGTCAATCCGTTCGCGAGATATGGCAGTTTGGAGGTAAGAAACGCTTGAGGAACTCAAAATTTTCGCAGTTCTGATGCTCGACAAGCATAACTAGAACGGCCCAGGGGAAAAGTACGCATACCGTTGTAATCGGACGAGTTTCTACTTTCAGATGCAACAGAAATTTTGCGGATTGGTCAATCGGTTCGCGAGATATGGCAGTTTGGAGTTAAGAAACGCTTGTGAAACTCAAAATTTTCGCAGTTCTGATGCTCGACAAGCATAACTAGAACGGCCCAGGGGAAAAGTACGCACACCGTTGTAATCGGGCGAGTTTCAACTTTCAGATGCAACAGAAATTTTGCGGATTGGTCAATCCGTTCGCGAGATATGGCAGTTTGGAGGTAAGAAACGCTTGAGAAACTCAAAATTTTCGCAGTTCTGTTGCTCGACAAGCATAACTAGAACGGCCGAGGGGAAAAGTACGCATACCGTTGTAATCGGGCGAGATTCTACTTTCAGATGCAACAGAAATTTTGCGGATTGGTCAATCCGTTCGCGAGATATGGCAGTTTGGAGGTAAGAAACGCTTGAGAAATTCAAAATTTTCGCAGTTCAGATGCTCGAAACGAATAACTACAACGGCCTAGGGGAAAGGAACACATACCGTTGTAATCGGGCGAGTTTCTACTTTCAGATGCAACAGAAATTTTGCGGATTGGTCAATCGGTTCGCGAGATATGGCAGTTTGGATTTAAGAAACGCTTGTGAAACTCAAAATTTTCGCAGTTCTGATGCTCGACAAGCATAACTAGAACGGCCCAGGGGAAAAGTACGCACACCGTTGTAATCGGGCGAGTTTCAACTTTCAGATGCAACAGAAATTTTGCGGATTGGTCAATCCGTTCGCGAGATATGGCAGTTTGGAGGTAAGAAACGCTTGAGAAATTCAAAATTTTCGCAGTTCTGATGCTCGAAACGAATAACTAGAATGGCCTAGGGGAAAAGTACGCATACCGTTGTAATCGGGCGAGTTTCTACTTTCAGATGCAACAGAAATTTTGCGGATTGGTCAATCCGTTCGCGAGATATGGGAGTTTGGAGGTAAGAAACACTTGAGAAACTCAAAATTTTCGCAGTTCTGATGCTCGACAAGCATAACCAGAACGGCCTAGGGGAAAAGTACACATACCGTTGTAATCGGGCGAGTTTCTACTTTCAGATGAAACAAAAATTATGCGGATTGGTCAATCCTTTCGCGAGATATGGCAGTTTGGAGGTAAGAAACGCTCGAGAAACTCAAAATTTTCGCAGTTCAGATGCTCGAAACGAATAACTACAACGGCCTAGGGGAAAAGAACACATACCGTTGTAATTGGGCGAGTTTCTACTTTCTGAAGCCACAGAAATTTTGCGGATTGGTCAATCCGTTCGCGAGACGTGGCAGTTTGGAGGTAAGAAACACTTGAGAAACTCAAAATTTTCGCAGTTCTGATGCTCGACAAGCATAACCAGAACGGCCTAGGGGAAAAGTACACATACCGTTGTAATCGGGCGAGTTTCTACTTTCAGATGCAACAAAAATTATGCGGATTGGTCAATCCTTTCGCGAGATATGGCAGTTTGGAGGTAAGAAACGCTCGAGAAACTCAAAATTTTCGCAGTTCAGATGCTCGAAACGAATAACTACAACGGCCTAGGGGAAAAGAACACATACCGTTGTAAACGGGAGAGTTTCTACTTTCAGATGCAACAGAAATTTTGAGGATTGGTCAATCCGTTCGCGAGATATGGGAGTTTGGAGGTAAGAAACACTTGAGAAACTCAAAATTTTCGCAGTTCTGATGCTCGACATGCATAACTAGAACGGCCTAGGGGAAAAGTACATATACCGTTGTAATCGGGCGAGTTTCTACTTTCAGATGCAACAAAAATTATGCGGATTTGTCAATCCTTTCGCGAGATATGGCAGTTTGGAGGTAAGAAACGCTGGAGAAACTCAAAATTTTCGCAGTTCAGATGCTCGAAACGAATAACTACAATGGCCTAGGGGAAAAGAACACATACAGTTGTAATTGGGCGAGTCTCTACTTTCAGACGCCACAGAAATTTTGCGGATTGGTCAATCCGTTCGCGAGATGTGGCAGTTTGTAGGTAAGAAACGCTTGAGAAACTAAAAATTTTCGCAGTTCTGATGCTCGAAACGAATAACTAGAACAGCCTAGGGGAAAAGTACGCATACCGTTGTAATCGGGCGAGTTTCTACTTTCAGATGCAACAGAAATTTTGCGGATTGGTCAATCCGTTCGCGAGATATGGCAGTTTAGAAGTAAGAAACGCTTGAGAAACTCAAAATTTTCGCAGTTCTGATGCTCGACAAGCATAACTAGAACGGCCTAGGGGAAAAGTACATATACCCTTGTAATCGGGCGAGTTTCTACTTTCAGATGCAACAAAAATTATGCGGATTGGTCAATCCTTTCGCGAGATATGGCAGTTTGGATGTAAGAAACGCTCGAGAAACTCAAAATTTTCGCAGTTCAGATGCTCGAAACGAATAACTACAATGGCCTAGGGGAAAAGAACACATACCGTTGTAAACGGGAGAGTTTCTACTTTCAGATGCAACAGAAATTTTGCGGATTGGTCAATCCGTTCGCGAGATATGGCAGTTTGGAGGTAAGAAACGCTCGAGAAACTCAAAATTTTCGCAGTTCAGATGCTCGAAACGAATAACTACAATGGCCTAGGGGAAAAGTACGCACACCGTTGTAATCGGGCGAGTTTCAACTTTCAGATGCAACAGAAATTTTGCGGATTGGTCAATCCGTTCGCGAGATATGGCAGTTTGGAGGTAAGAAACGCTTGAGAAACTCAAAATTTTCGCAGTTCTGTTGCTCGACAAGCATGACTAGAACGGCCCAGGGGAAAAGTACGCATACCGTTGTAATCGGGCGAGATTCTACTTTCAGATGCAACAAAAATTATGCGGATTGGTCAATCCTTTCGCGAGATATGGCAGTTTGGATGTAAGAAACGCTCGAGAAACTCAAAATTTTCGCAGTTCAGATGCTCGAAACGAATAACTACAATGGCCTAGGGGAAAAGAACACATACCGTTGTAAACGGGAGAGTTTCTACTTTCAGATGCAACAGAAATTTTGCGGATTGGTC
The DNA here is from genome assembly GCF_051014685.1 of Ptiloglossa arizonensis. Taxonomy (NCBI): domain Eukaryota; kingdom Metazoa; phylum Arthropoda; class Insecta; order Hymenoptera; family Colletidae; genus Ptiloglossa; species Ptiloglossa arizonensis. Next base: position 380,779 of record NW_027478715.1, read on the forward strand.
AATCCGTTCGCGAGATATGGCAGTTTGGAGGTAAGAAACGCTCGAGAAACTCAAAATTTTCGCAGTTCAGATGCTCGAAACGAATAACTACAATGGCCTAGGGGAAAAGTACGCACACCGTTGTAATCGGGCGAGTTTCAACTTTCAGATGCAACAGAAATTTTGCGGATTGGTCAATCCGTTCGCGAGATATGGCAGTTTGGAGGTAAGAAACGCTTGAGAAACTCAAAATTTTCGCAGTTCTGTTGCTCGACAAGCATGACTAGAACGGCCCAGGGGAAAAGTACGCATACCGTTGTAATCGGGCGAGATTCTACTTTCAGATGCAACAGAAATTTTGCGGATTGGTCAATCCGTTCGCGAGATATGGCAGTTTGGAGGTAAGAAACGCTTGAGAAACTCAAAATTTTCGCAGTTCTGATGCTCGAAACGAATAACTAGAACGGCCTAGGGGGAAAGTACGCATACCGTTGTAATCGGGCGAGTGTCTACTTTCAGATGCATCAGAAATATTGCGGATTGGTCGATCCGTTGGCGAGATATGGCAGTTTGGAAGTAAGAAACGCTTGAGAAACTCAAAATTTTCGCAGTTCTGATGCTCGAAACGAATAACTAGAACGGCCTAGGCGAAAAGTACGCATACCGTTGTAATCGGGCGAGTTTCTACTTTCAGATGCATCAGAAATTTTGCGGATTGGTCAATCAAGTTAGCGAGATGTGGCAGTTTATAGGTAAGAAACGCTTCAGAGACTCAAAATTTTCATAGTTCCGAAGCTCGAAACGAACAACTAGAACGGCCTAGGGGAAAAGTACGCATACCGTTGTAATCGGGCGAGTTTCTACTTTCAGATGCAACAGAAATTTTGCCGATTTGTCAATCCGTTCGCGAGATATGGCAGTTTGGAGGTAAGAAACGCTTGAGAAACTCAAAATTTTCGCAGTTCTGATGCTCGACAAGCATAACTACAACGGCCCAGGCGAAAAGTACGCATACCGTTGTAATCGGACGAGTTTCTACTTTCAGATGCAACAGAAATTTTGCGGATTGGTCAATCCGTTCGCGAGATATGGCAGTTTGGAGGTAAGAAACGCTTGAGAAACTCAAAATTTTCGCAGTTCTGTTGCTCGACAAGCATAACTAGAACGGCCCAGGGGAAAAGTACGCATACCGTTGTAATCGGACGAGTTTCTACTTTCAGATGCAACAGAAATTTTGCGGATTGGTCAATCCGTTCGCGAGATATGGCAGTTTGGAGTTAAGAAACGCTTGAGAAACTCAAAATTTTCGCAGTTCTGATGCTCGAAACGAATAACTAGAACGGCCTAGGGGGAAAGTACGCATACCGTTGTAATCGGACGAGTTTCTACTTTCAGATGCAACAGAAATTTTGCGGATTGGTCTATCCGTTCGCGAGATATGGCAGTTTGGAGGTAAGAAACGCTCGAGAAACTCAAAATTTTCGCAGTTCAGATGCTCGAAACGAATAACTACAATGGCCTAGGGGAAAAGAACACATACCGTTGTAAACGGGAGAGTTTCTACTTTCAGATGCAACAGAAATTTTGCGGATTGGTCAATCCGTTCGCGAGATATGGCAGTTTGGAAGTAAGAAACGCTTGAGAAAATCAAAATTTTCGCAGTTCTGATGCTCGAAACGAATAACTAGAACGGCCCAGGGGAAAAGTACGCATACCGTTGTAATCGGACGAGTTTCTACTTTCAGATGCAACAGAAATTTTGCGGATTGGTCAATCCGTTCGCGAGATATGGCAGTTTGGAGTTAAGAAACGCTTGAGAAACTCAAAATTTTCGCAGTTCTGTTGCTCGACAAGCATAACTAGAACGGCCCAGGGGAAAAGTACGCATACCGTTGTAATCGGGCGAGTTTCAACTTTCAGATGCAACAGAAATTTTGCGGATTGGTCAATCCGTTCGCGAGATATGGCAGTTTGGAGGTAAGAAACGCTTGAGAAACTCAAAATTTTCGCAGTTCTGTTCCTCGACAAGCATAACTAGAACGGCCCAGGGGAAAAGTACGCATACCGTTGTAATCGGGCGAGATTCTACTTTCAGATGCAACAGAAATTTTGCGGATTGGTCAATCCGTTCGCGAGATATGGCAGTTTGGAGGTAAGAAACGCTTGAGAAATTCAAAATTTTCGCAGTTCTGATGCTCGAAACGAATAACTAGAATGGCCTAGGGGAAAAGTACGCTCACCGTTGTAATCGGGCGAGTTTCAACTTTCAGATGCAACAGAAATTTTGCGGATTGGTCAATCCGTTCGCGAGATATAGCAGTTTGGAGGTAAGAAACACTTGAGAAACTCAAAATTTTCGCAGTTCTGATGCTCGACAAGCATAACTAGAACGGCCTAGGGGAAAAGTACGCATACCGTTGTAATCGGGCGAGTGTCTACTTTCAGATGCATCAGAAATATTGCGGATTGGTCGATCCGTTGGCGAGATATGGCAGTTTGGAAGTAAGAAACGCTTGAGAAACTCAAAATTTTCGCAGTTCTGATGCTCGAAACGAATAACTAGAACGGCCTAGGCGAAAAGTACGCATACCGTTGTAATCGGGCGAGTTTCTACTTTCAGATGCATCAGAAATTTTGCGGATTGGTCAATCAAGTTAGCGAGATGTGGCAGTTTATAGGTAAGAAACGCTTGAGAGACTCAAAATTTTCATAGTTCCGAAGCTCGAAACGAACAACTAGAACGGCCTAGGGGAAAAGTACGCATACCGTTGTAATCGGGCGAGTTTCTACTTTCAGATGCAACAGAAATTTTGCCGATTTGTCAATCCGTTCGCGAGATATGGCAGTTTGGAGGTAAGAAACGCTTGAGAAACTCAAAATTTTCGCAGTTCTGATGCTCGACAAGCATAACTACAACGGCCCAGGCGAAAAGTACGCATACCGTTGTAATCGGACGAGTTTCTACTTTCAGATGCAACAGAAATTTTGCGGATTGGTCAATCCGTTCGCGAGATATGGCAGTTTGGAGGTAAGAAACGCTTGAGAAACTCAAAATTTTCGCAGTTCTGTTGCTCGACAAGCATAACTAGAACGGCCCAGGGGAAAAGTACGCATACCGTTGTAATCGGACGAGTTTCTACTTTCAGATGCAACAGAAATTTTGCGGATTGGTCAATCCGTTCGCGAGATATGGCAGTTTGGAGTTAAGAAACGCTTGAGAAACTCAAAATTTTCGCAGTTCTGATGCTCGAAACGAATAACTAGAACGGCCTAGGGGGAAAGTACGCATACCGTTGTAATCGGACGAGTTTCTACTTTCAGATGCAACAGAAATTTTGCGGATTGGTCTATCCGTTCGCGAGATATGGCAGTTTGGAGGTAAGAAACGCTCGAGAAACTCAAAATTTTCGCAGTTCAGATGCTCGAAACGAATAACTACAATGGCCTAGGGGAAAAGAACACATACCGTTGTAAACGGGAGAGTTTCTACTTTCAGATGCAACAGAAATTTTGCGGATTGGTCAATCCGTTCGCGAGATATGGCAGTTTGGAAGTAAGAAACGCTTGAGAAAATCAAAATTTTCGCAGTTCTGATGCTCGAAACGAATAACTAGAACGGCCCAGGGGAAAAGTACGCATACCGTTGTAATCGGACGAGTTTCTACTTTCAGATGCAACAGAAATTTTGCGGATTGGTCAATCCGTTCGCGAGATATGGCAGTTTGGAGTTAAGAAACGCTTGAGAAACTCAAAATTTTCGCAGTTCTGTTGCTCGACAAGCATAACTAGAACGGCCCAGGGGAAAAGTACGCATACCGTTGTAATCGGGCGAGTTTCAACTTTCAGATGCAACAGAAATTTTGCGGATTGGTCAATCCGTTCGCGAGATATGGCAGTTTGGAGGTAAGAAACGCTTGAGAAACTCAAAATTTTCGCAGTTCTGTTGCTCGACAAGCATAACTAGAACGGCCCAGGGGAAAAGTACGCATACCGTTGTAATCGGGCGAGATTCTACTTTCAGGTGCAACAGAAATTTTGCGGATTGGTCAATCCGTTCGCGAGATATGGCAGTTTGGAGGTAAGAAACGCTTGAGAAATTCAAAATTTTCGCAGTTCTGATGCTCGAAACGAATAACTAGAATGGCCTAGGGGAAAAGTACGCTCACCGTTGTAATCGGGCGAGTTTCAACTTTCAGATGCAACAGAAATTTTGCGGATTGGTCAATCCGTTCGCGAGATATAGCAGTTTGGAGGTAAGAAACACTTGAGAAACTCAAAATTTTCGCAGTTCTGATGCTCGACAAGCATAACTAGAACGGCCTAGGGGAAAAGTACACATACCGTTGTCATCGGGCGAGTTTCTACTTTCAGATGCAACAATAATTATGCGGATTGGTCAATCCTTTCGCGAGATATGGCAGTTTGGAGGTAAGAAACGCTCGAGAAACTCAAAATTTTCGCAGTTCAGATGCTCGAAACGAATAACTACAATGGCCTAGTGGAAAAGAACACATACCGTTGTAATCGGACGAGTTTCTACTTTCAGATGCAACAGAAATTTTGCGGATTGGTCAATCCGTTCGCGAGATATGGCAGTTTGGAGTTAAGAAACGCTTGAGAAGCTCAAAATTTTCGCAGTTCTGATGCTCGAAACGAATAACTAGAACGGCCTAGGGGGAAAGTACGCATACCGTTGTAATCGGACGAGTTTCTACTTTCAGATGCAACAGAAATTTTGCGGATTGGTCTATCCGTTCGCGAGATATGGCAGTTTGGAGGTAAGAAACGCTCGAGAAACTCAAAATTTTCGCAGTTCAGATGCTCGAAACGAATAACTACAATGGCCTAGGGGAAAAGAACACATACCGTTGTAAACGGGAGAGTTTCTACTTTCAGATGCAACAGAAATTTTGCGGATTGGTCAATCCGTTCGCGAGATATGGCAGTTTGGAAGTAAGAAACGCTTGAGAAAATCAAAATTTTCGCAGTTCTGATGCTCGAAACGAATAACTAGAACGGCCCAGGGGAAAAGTACGCATACCGTTGTAATCGGACGAGTTTCTACTTTCAGATGCAACAGAAATTTTGCGGATTGGTCAATCCGTTCGCGAGATATGGCAGTTTGGAGTTAAGAAACGCTTGAGAAACTCAAAATTTTCGCAGTTCTGATGCTCGACAAGCATAACTAGAACGGCCCAGGGGAAAAGTACGCATACCATTGTAATCGGACGAGTTTCTACTTTCAGATGCAACAGAAATTTTGCGGATTGGTCAATCCGTTCGCGAGATATGGCAGTTTGGAGGTAAGAAACGCTCGAGAAACTCAAAATTTTCGCAGTTCAGATGCTCGAAACGAATAACTACAATGGCCTAGGGGAAAAGAACACACCGTTGTAAACGGGAGAGTTTCTACTTTCAGATGCAACAGAAATTTTGCGGATAGGTCAATCCGTTCGCGAGATATGGCAGTTTGGAAGTAAGAAACGCTTGAGAAAATCAAAATTTTCACAGTTCTGATGCTCGAAACGAATAACTAGAACGGCCTAGGGGAAAAGTACGCATACCGTTGTAATCGGGCGAGTGTCTACTTTCAGATGCATCAGAAATTTTGCGGATTGGTCAATCCGTTCGCGTGATATGGCAGATTGGAAGTAAGAAACGCTTGAGAAACTCAAAATTTTCGCAGTTCTGATGCTCGAAACGAATAACTAGAACGGCCTAGGGGGAAAGTACGCATACCGTTGTAATCGGACGAGTTTCTACTTTCAGATGCAACAGAAATTTTGCGGATTGGTCTATCCGTTCGCGAGATATGGCAGTTTGGAGGTAAGAAACGCTCGAGAAACTCAAAATTTTCGCAGTTCAGATGCTCGAAACGAATAACTACAATGGCCTAGGGGAAAAGAACACATACCGTTGTAAACGGGAGAGTTTCTACTTTCAGATGCAACAGAAATTTTGCGGATTGGTCAATCAAGTTAGCGAGATGTGGCAGTTTATAGGTAAGAAACGCTTGAGAGACTCAAAATTTTCATAGTTCTGATGCTCGAAACGAACAACTAGAACGGCCTAGGGGAAAAGTACGCATACCGTTGTAATCGGGCGAGTTTCTACTTTCAGATGCAACAGAAATTTTGCGGATTTGTCAATCCGTTCGCGAGATATGGCAGTTTGGAGGTAAGAAACGCTTGAGGAACTCAAAATTTTCACAGTTCTGATGCTCGAAACGAATAACTAGAACGGCCTAGGGGAAAAGTACGCATACCGTTGTAATCGGGCGAGTGTCTACTTTCAGATGCATCAGAAATTTTGCGGATTGGTCAATCCGTTCGCGTGATATGGCAGATTGGAAGTAAGAAACGCTTGAGAAACTCAAAATTTTCGCAGTTCTGATGCTCGAAACGAATAACTAGAACGGCCTAGGGGGAAAGTACGCATACCGTTGTAATCGGACGAGTTTCTACTTTCAGATGCAACAGAAATTTTGCGGATTGGTCAATCCGTTCGCGAGATATGGCAGTTTGGAGGTAAGAAACGCTTGAGAAAATCAAAATTTTCGCAGTTCTGATGCTCGACAAGCATAACTAGAACGGCCCAGGGGAAAAGTACGCATACCGTTGTAATCGGGCGAGATTCTACTTTCAGATGCATCAGAAATTTTGCGGATTGGTCAATCAAGTTAGCGAGATGTGGCAGTTTATAGGTAAGAAACGCTTGAGAGACTCAAAATTTTCATAGTTCTGATGCTCGAAACGAACAACTAGAACGGCCTAGGGGAAAAGTACGCATACCGTTGTAATCGGGCGAGTTTCTACTTTCAGATGCAACAGAAATTTTGCGGATTTGTCAATCCGTTCGCGAGATATGGCAGTTTGGAGGTAAGAAACGCTTGAGGAACTCAAAATTTTCGCAGTTCTGATGCTCGACAAGCATAACTAGAACGGCCCAGGGGAAAAGTACGCATACCGTTGTAATCGGACGAGTTTCTACTTTCAGATGCAACAGAAATTTTGCGGATTGGTCAATCGGTTCGCGAGATATGGCAGTTTGGAGTTAAGAAACGCTTGTGAAACTCAAAATTTTCGCAGTTCTGATGCTCGACAAGCATAACTAGAACGGCCCAGGGGAAAAGTACGCACACCGTTGTAATCGGGCGAGTTTCAACTTTCAGATGCAACAGAAATTTTGCGGATTGGTCAATCCGTTCGCGAGATATGGCAGTTTGGAGGTAAGAAACGCTTGAGAAACTCAAAATTTTCGCAGTTCTGTTGCTCGACAAGCATAACTAGAACGGCCGAGGGGAAAAGTACGCATACCGTTGTAATCGGGCGAGATTCTAGTTTCAGATGCAACAGAAATTTTGCGGATTGGTCAATACGTTCGCGAGATATGGCAGTTTGGAGGTAAGAAACGCTTGAGAAATTCAAAATTTTCGCAGTTCAGATGCTCGAAACGAATAACTACAACGGCCTAGGGGAAAGGAACACATACCGTTGTAATCGGGCGAGTTTCTACTTTCAGATGCAACAGAAATTTTGCGGATTGGTCAATCGGTTCGCGAGATATGGCAGTTTGGATTTAAGAAACGCTTGTGAAACTCAAAATTTTCGCAGTTCTGATGCTCGACAAGCATAACTAGAACGGCCCAGGGGAAAAGTACGCACACCGTTGTAATCGGGCGAGTTTCAACTTTCAGATGCAACAGAAATTTTGCGGATTGGTCAATCCGTTCGCGAGATATGGCAGTTTGGATGTAAGAAACGCTTGAGAAACTCAAAATTTTCGCAGTTCTGTTGCTCGACAAGCATAACTAGAACGGCCCAGGGGAAAAGTACGCATACCGTTGTAATCGGGCGAGATTCTACTTTCAGATGCAACAGAAATTTTGCGGATTGGTCAATCCGTTCGCGAGATATGGCAGTTTGGAGGTAAGAAACGCTTGAGAAATTCAAAATTTTCGCAGTTCTGATGCTCGAAACGAATAACTAGAATGGCCTAGGGGAAAAGTACGCATACCGTTGTAATCGGGCGAGTTTCTACTTTCAGATGCAACAGAAATTTTGCGGATTGGTCAATCCGTTCGCGAGATATGGGAGTTTGGAGGTAAGAAACACTTGAGAAACTCAAAATTTTCGCAGTTCTGATGCTCGACAAGCATAACCAGAACGGCCTAGGGGAAAAGTACACATACCGTTGTAATCGGGCGAGTTTCTACTTTCAGATGAAACAAAAATTATGCGGATTGGTCAATCCTTTCGCGAGATATGGCAGTTTGGAGGTAAGAAACGCTCGAGAAACTCAAAATTTTCGCAGTTCAGATGCTCGAAACGAATAACTACAACGGCCTAGGGGAAAAGAACACATACCGTTGTAATTGGGCGAGTTTCTACTTTCTGAAGCCACAGAAATTTTGCGGATTGGTCAATCCGTTCGCGAGACGTGGCAGTTTGGAGGTAAGAAACACTTGAGAAACTCAAAATTTTCGCAGTTCTGATGCTCGACAAGCATAACCAGAACGGCCTAGGGGAAAAGTACACATACCGTTGTAATCGGGCGAGTTTCTACTTTCAGATGCAACAAAAATTATGCGGATTGGTCAATCCTTTCGCGAGATATGGCAGTTTGGAGGTAAGAAACGCTCGAGAAACTCAAAATTTTCGCAGTTCAGATGCTCGAAACGAATAACTACAATGGCCTAGGGGAAAAGAACACATACCGTTGTAAACGGGAGAGTTTCTACTTTCAGATGCAACAGAAATTTTGAGGATTGGTCAATCCGTTCGCGAGATATGGGAGTTTGGAGGTAAGAAACACTTGAGAAACTCAAAATTTTCGCAGTTCTGATGCTCGACATGCATAACTAGAACGGCCTAGGGGAAAAGTACATATACCGTTGTAATCGGGCGAGTTTCTACTTTCAGATGCAACAAAAATTATGCGGATTTGTCAATCCTTTCGCGAGATATGGCAGTTTGGAGGTAAGAAACGCTGGAGAAACTCAAAATTTTCGCAGTTCAGATGCTCGAAACGAATAACTACAATGGCCTAGGGGAAAAGAACACATACAGTTGTAATTGGGCGAGTCTCTACTTTCAGACGCCACAGAAATTTTGCGGATTGGTCAATCCGTTCGCGAGATGTGGCAGTTTGTAGGTAAGAAACGCTTGAGAAACTAAAAATTTTCGCAGTTCTGATGCTCGAAACGAATAACTAGAACAGCCTAGGGGAAAAGTACGCATACCGTTGTAATCGGGCGAGTTTCTACTTTCAGATGCAACAGAAATTTTGCGGATTGGTCAATCCGTTCGCGAGATATGGCAGTTTAGAAGTAAGAAACGCTTGAGAAACTCAAAATTTTCGCAGTTCTGATGCTCGACAAGCATAACTAGAACGGCCTAGGGGAAAAGTACATATACCCTTGTAATCGGGCGAGTTTCTACTTTCAGATGCAACAAAAATTATGCGGATTGGTCAATCCTTTCGCGAGATATGGCAGTTTGGATGTAAGAAACGCTCGAGAAACTCAAAATTTTCGCAGTTCAGATGCTCGAAACGAATAACTACAATGGCCTAGGGGAAAAGAACACATACCGTTGTAAACGGGAGAGTTTCTACTTTCAGATGCAACAGAAATTTTGCGGATTGGTCAATCCGTTCGCGAGATATGGCAGTTTGGAGGTAAGAAACGCTCGAGAAACTCAAAATTTTCGCAGTTCAGATGCTCGAAACGAATAACTACAATGGCCTAGGGGAAAAGTACGCACACCGTTGTAATCGGGCGAGTTTCAACTTTCAGATGCAACAGAAATTTTGTGGATTGGTCAATCCGTTCGCGAGATATGGCAGTTTGGAGGTAAGAAACGCTTGAGAAACTCAAAATTTTCGCAGTTCTGTTGCTCGACAAGCATGACTAGAACGGCCCAGGGGAAAAGTACGCATACCGTTGTAATCGGGCGAGATTCTACTTTCAGATGCAACAAAAATTATGCGGATTGGTCAATCCTTTCGCGAGATATGGCAGTTTGGATGTAAGAAACGCTCGAGAAACTCAAAATTTTCGCAGTTCAGATGCTCGAAACGAATAACTACAATGGCCTAGGGGAAAAGAACACATACCGTTGTAAACGGGAGAGTTTCTACTTTCAGATGCAACAGAAATTTTGCGGATTGGTCAATCCGTTCGCGAGATATGGCAGTTTGGAGGTAAGAAACGCTCGAGAAACTCAAAATTTTCGCAGTTCAGATGCTCGAAACGAATAACTACAATGGCCTAGGGGAAAAGTACGCACACCGTTGTAATCGGGCGAGTTTCAACTTTCAGATGCAACAGAAATTTTGCGGATTGGTCAATCCGTTCGCGAGATATGGCAGTTTGGAGGTAAGAAACGCTTGAGAAACTCAAAATTTTCGCAGTTCTGTTGCTCGACAAGCATGACTAGAACGGCCCAGGGGAAAAGTACGCATACCGTTGTAATCGGGCGAGATTCTACTTTCAGATGCAACAGAAATTTTGCGGATTGGTCAATCCGTTCGCGAGATATGGCAGTTTGGAGGTAAGAAACAATTGAGAAACTCAAAATTTTCGCAGTTCTGATGCTCGACAAGCATAACTAGAACGGCCTAGGGGAAAAGTACATATACCGTTGTAATCGGGCGAGTTTCTACTTTCAGATGCAACAAAAATTATGCGGATTGGTCAATCCTTTCGCGAGATATGGCAGTTTGGAGGTAAGAAACGCTCGAGAAACTCAAAATTTTCGCAGTTCAGATGCTCGAAACGAATAACTACAATGGCCTAGGGGAAAAGAACACATACAGTTGTAATTGGGCGAGTCTCTACTTTCAGATGCCACAGAAATTTTGCGGATTGGTCAATCCGTTCGCGAGATGTGGCAGTTTGTAGGTAAGAAACGCTTGAGAAACTAAAAATTTTCGCAGTTCTGATGCTCGAAACGAATAACTAGAACAGCCTAGGAGAAAAGTACGCATACCGTTGTAATCGGGCGAGTTTCTACTTTCAGATGCAACAGAAATTTTGCGGATTGGTCAATCCGTTCGCGAGATATGGCAGTTTAGAAGTAAGAATCGCTTGAGAAAATCAAAATTTTCGCAGTTCTGATGCTCGAAACGAATAACTAGAACGGCCTAGGGGGAAAGTACGCATACCGTTGTAATCGGGAGAGTGTCTACTTTCAGACGCATCAGAAATATTGCGGATTGGTCGATCCGTTGGCGAGATATGGCAGTTTGGAAGTAAGAAACGCTTGAGAAACTCAAAATTTTCGCAGTTCTGATGCTCGAAACGAATAACTAGAACGGCCTAGGCGAAAAGTACGCATACCGTTGTAATCGGGCGAGTGTCTACTTTCAGATGCATCAGAAATATTGCGGATTGGTCGATCCGTTGGCGAGATATGGCAGTTTGGAAGTAAGAAACGCTTGAGAAACTCAAAATTTTCGCAGTTCTGATGCTCGAAACGAATAACTAGAACGGCCTAGGCGAAAAGTACGCATACCGTTGTAATCGGGCGAGTTTCTACTTTCAGATGCATCAGAAATTTTGCGGATTGGTCAATCAAGTTAGCGAGATGTGGCAGTTTATAGGTAAGAAACGCTTGAGAGACTTAAAATTTTCATAGTTCTGATGCTCGAAACGAACAACTAGAACGGCCTAGGGGAAAAGAACATATACCGTTGTAATCGGGCGAGTTTCTACTTTCAGATGCAACAAAAATTATGCGGATTGGTCAATCCTTTCGCGAGATATGGCAGTTTGGAGGTAAGAAACGCTCGAGAAACTCAAAATTTTCGCAGTTCAGATGCTCGAAACGAATAACTACAATGGCCTAGGGGAAAAGAACACATACAGTTGTAATTGGGCGAGTCTCTACTTTCAGATGCCACAGAAATTTTGCGGATTGGTCAATCCGTTCGCGAGATGTGGCAGATTGTAGGTAAGAAACGCTTGAGAAACTAAAAATTTTCGCAGTTCTGATGCTCGAAACGAATAACTAGAACAGCCTAGGGGAAAAGTACGCATACCGTTGTAATCGGGCGAGTTTCTACTTTCAGATGCAACAGAAATTTTGCGGATTGGTCAATCCGTTCGCGAGATATGGCAGTTTAGAAGTAAGAATCGCTTGAGAAAATCAAAATTTTCGCAGTTCTGATGCTCGAAACGAATAACTAGAACGGCCTAGGGGGAAAGTACGCATACCGTTGTAATCGGGCGAGTGTCTACTTTCAGATGCATCAGAAATATTGCGGATTGGTCGATCCGTTGGCGAGATATGGCAGTTTGGAAGTAAGAAACGCTTGAGAAACTCAAAATTTTCGCAGTTCTGATGCTCGAAACGAATAACTAGAACGGCCTAGGCGAAAAGTACGCATACCGTTGTAATCGGGCGAGTTTCTACTTTCAGATGCATCAGAAATTTTGCGGATTGGTCAATCAAGTTAGCGAGATGTGGCAGTTTATAGGTAAGAAACGCTTGAGAGACTCAAAATTTTCATAGTTCCGAAGCTCGAAACGAACAACTAGAACGGCCTAGGGGAAAAGTACGCATACCGTTGTAATCGGGCGAGTTTCTACTTTCAGATGCAACAGAAATTTTGCCGATTTGTCAATCCGTTCGCGAGATATGGCAGTTTGGAGGTAAGAAACGCTTGAGAAACTCAAAATTTTCGCAGTTCTGATGCTCGACAAGCATAACTACAACGGCCCAGGCGAAAAGTACGCATACCGTTGTAATCGGACGAGTTTCTACTTTCAGATGCAACAGAAATTTTGCGGATTGGTCAATCCGTTCGCGAGATATGGCAGTTTGGAGGTAAGAAACGCTTGAGAAACTCAAAATTTTCGCAGTTCTGATGCTCGAAACGAATAACTAGAACGGCCTAGGGGGAAAGTACGCATACCGTTGTAATCGGACGAGTTTCTACTTTCAGATGCAACAGAAATTTTGCGGATTGGTCTATCCGTTCGCGAGATATGGCAGTTTGGAGGTAAGAAACGCTCGAGAAACTCAAAATTTTCGCAGTTCAGATGCTCGAAACGAATAACTACAATGGCCTAGGGGAAAAGAACACATACCGTTGTAAACGGGAGAGTTTCTACTTTCAGATGCAACAGAAATTTTGCGGATTGGTCAATCCGTTCGCGAGATATGGCAGTTTGGAAGTAAGAAACGCTTGAGAAAATCAAAATTTTCGCAGTTCTGATGCTCGAAACGAATAACTAGAACGGCCCAGGGGAAAAGTACGCATACCGTTGTAATCGGACGAGTTTCTACTTTCAGATGCAACAGAAATTTTGCGGATTGGTCAATCCGTTCGCGAGATATGGCAGTTTGGAGTTAAGAAACGCTTGAGAAACTCAAAATTTTCGCAGTTCTGTTGCTCGACAAGCATAACTAGAACGGCCCAGGGGAAAAGTACGCATACCGTTGTAATCGGGCGAGTTTCAACTTTCAGATGCAACAGAAATTTTGCGGATTGGTCAATCCGTTCGCGAGATATGGCAGTTTGGAGGTAAGAAACGCTTGAGAAACTCAAAATTTTCGCAGTTCTGTTCCTCGACAAGCATAACTAGAACGGCCCAGGGGAAAAGTACGCATACCGTTGTAATCGGGCGAGATTCTACTTTCAGATGCAACAGAAATTTTGCGGATTGGTCAATCCGTTCGCGAGATATGGCAGTTTGGAGGTAAGAAACGCTTGAGAAATTCAAAATTTTCGCAGTTCTGATGCTCGAAACGAATAACTAGAATGGCCTAGGGGAAAAGTACGCTCACCGTTGTAATCGGGCGAGTTTCAACTTTCAGATGCAACAGAAATTTTGCGGATTGGTCAATCCGTTCGCGAGATATAGCAGTTTGGAGGTAAGAAACACTTGAGAAACTCAAAATTTTCGCAGTTCTGATGCTCGACAAGCATAACTAGAACGGCCTAGGGGAAAAGTACGCATACCGTTGTAATCGGGCGAGTGTCTACTTTCAGATGCATCAGAAATATTGCGGATTGGTCGATCCGTTGGCGAGATATGGCAGTTTGGAAGTAAGAAACGCTTGAGAAACTCAAAATTTTCGCAGTTCTGATGCTCGAAACGAATAACTAGAACGGCCTAGGCGAAAAGTACGCATACCGTTGTAATCGGGCGAGTTTCTACTTTCAGATGCATCAGAAATTTTGCGGATTGGTCAATCAAGTTAGCGAGATGTGGCAGTTTATAGGTAAGAAACGCTTGAGAGACTCAAAATTTTCATAGTTCCGAAGCTCGAAACGAACAACTAGAACGGCCTAGGGGAAAAGTACGCATACCGTTGTAATCGGGCGAGTTTCTACTTTCAGATGCAACAGAAATTTTGCCGATTTGTCAATCCGTTCGCGAGATATGGCAGTTTGGAGGTAAGAAACGCTTGAGAAACTCAAAATTTTCGCAGTTCTGATGCTCGACAAGCATAACTACAACGGCCCAGGCGAAAAGTACGCATACCGTTGTAATCGGACGAGTTTCTACTTTCAGATGCAACAGAAATTTTGCGGATTGGTCAATCCGTTCGCGAGATATGGCAGTTTGGAGGTAAGAAACGCTTGAGAAACTCAAAATTTTCGCAGTTCTGTTGCTCGACAAGCATAACTAGAACGGCCCAGGGGAAAAGTACGCATACCGTTGTAATCGGACGAGTTTCTACTTTCAGATGCAACAGAAATTTTGCGGATTGGTCAATCCGTTCGCGAGATATGGCAGTTTGGAGTTAAGAAACGCTTGAGAAACTCAAAATTTTCGCAGTTCTGATGCTCGAAACGAATAACTAGAACGGCCTAGGGGGAAAGTACGCATACCGTTGTAATCGGACGAGTTTCTACTTTCAGATGCAACAGAAATTTTGCGGATTGGTCTATCCGTTCGCGAGATATGGCAGTTTGGAGGTAAGAAACGCTCGAGAAACTCAAAATTTTCGCAGTTCAGATGCTCGAAACGAATAACTACAATGGCCTAGGGGAAAAGAACACATACCGTTGTAAACGGGAGAGTTTCTACTTTCAGATGCAACAGAAATTTTGCGGATTGGTCAATCCGTTCGCGAGATATGGCAGTTTGGAAGTAAGAAACGCTTGAGAAAATCAAAATTTTCGCAGTTCTGATGCTCGAAACGAATAACTAGAACGGCCCAGGGGAAAAGTACGCATACCGTTGTAATCGGACGAGTTTCTACTTTCAGATGCAACAGAAATTTTGCGGATTGGTCAATCCGTTCGCGAGATATGGCAGTTTGGAGTTAAGAAACGCTTGAGAAACTCAAAATTTTCGCAGTTCTGTTGCTCGACAAGCATAACTAGAACGGCCCAGGGGAAAAGTACGCATACCGTTGTAATCGGGCGAGTTTCAACTTTCAGATGCAACAGAAATTTTGCGGATTGGTCAATCCGTTCGCGAGATATGGCAGTTTGGAGGTAAGAAACGCTTGAGAAACTCAAAATTTTCGCAGTTCTGTTGCTCGACAAGCATAACTAGAACGGCCCAGGGGAAAAGTACGCATACCGTTGTAATCGGGCGAGATTCTACTTTCAGGTGCAACAGAAATTTTGCGGATTGGTCAATCCGTTCGCGAGATATGGCAGTTTGGAGGTAAGAAACGCTTGAGAAATTCAAAATTTTCGCAGTTCTGATGCTCGAAACGAATAACTAGAATGGCCTAGGGGAAAAGTACGCTCACCGTTGTAATCGGGCGAGTTTCAACTTTCAGATGCAACAGAAATTTTGCGGATTGGTCAATCCGTTCGCGAGATATAGCAGTTTGGAGGTAAGAAACACTTGAGAAACTCAAAATTTTCGCAGTTCTGATGCTCGACAAGCATAACTAGAACGGCCTAGGGGAAAAGTACACATACCGTTGTAATCGGGCGAGTTTCTACTTTCAGATGCAACAATAATTATGCGGATTGGTCAATCCTTTCGCGAGATATGGCAGTTTGGAGGTAAGAAACGCTCGAGAAACTCAAAATTTTCGCAGTTCAGATGCTCGAAACGAATAACTACAATGGCCTAGTGGAAAAGAACACATACCGTTGTAATCGGACGAGTTTCTACTTTCAGATGCAACAGAAATTTTGCGGATTGGTCAATCCGTTCGCGAGATATGGCAGTTTGGAGTTAAGAAACGCTTGAGAAGCTCAAAATTTTCGCAGTTCTGATGCTCGAAACGAATAACTAGAACGGCCTAGGGGGAAAGTACGCATACCGTTGTAATCGGACGAGTTTCTACTTTCAGATGCAACAGAAATTTTGCGGATTGGTCTATCCGTTCGCGAGATATGGCAGTTTGGAGGTAAGAAACGCTCGAGAAACTCAAAATTTTCGCAGTTCAGATGCTCGAAACGAATAACTACAATGGCCTAGGGGAAAAGAACACATACCGTTGTAAACGGGAGAGTTTCTACTTTCAGATGCAACAGAAATTTTGCGGATTGGTCAATCCGTTCGCGAGATATGGCAGTTTGGAAGTAAGAAACGCTTGAGAAAATCAAAATTTTCGCAGTTCTGATGCTCGAAACGAATAACTAGAACGGCCCAGGGGAAAAGTACGCATACCGTTGTAATCGGACGAGTTTCTACTTTCAGATGCAACAGAAATTTTGCGGATTGGTCAATCCGTTCGCGAGATATGGCAGTTTGGAGTTAAGAAACGCTTGAGAAACTCAAAATTTTCGCAGTTCTGATGCTCGACAAGCATAACTAGAACGGCCCAGGGGAAAAGTACGCATACCGTTGTAATCGGACGAGTTTCTACTTTCAGATGCAACAGAAATTTTGCGGATTGGTCAATCCGTTCGCGAGATATGGCAGTTTGGAGGTAAGAAACGCTCGAGAAACTCAAAATTTTCGCAGTTCAGATGCTCGAAACGAATAACTACAATGGCCTAGGGGAAAAGAACACACCGTTGTAAACGGGAGAGTTTCTACTTTCAGATGCAACAGAAATTTTGCGGATAGGTCAATCCGTTCGCGAGATATGGCAGTTTGGAAGTAAGAAACGCTTGAGAAAATCAAAATTTTCACAGTTCTGATGCTCGAAACGAATAACTAGAACGGCCTAGGGGAAAAGTACGCATACCGTTGTAATCGGGCGAGTGTCTACTTTCAGATGCATCAGAAATTTTGCGGATTGGTCAATCCGTTCGCGTGATATGGCAGATTGGAAGTAAGAAACGCTTGAGAAACTCAAAATTTTCGCAGTTCTGATGCTCGAAACGAATAACTAGAACGGCCTAGGGGGAAAGTACGCATACCGTTGTAATCGGACGAGTTTCTACTTTCAGATGCAACAGAAATTTTGCGGATTGGTCTATCCGTTCGCGAGATATGGCAGTTTGGAGGTAAGAAACGCTCGAGAAACTCAAAATTTTCGCAGTTCAGATGCTCGAAACGAATAACTACAATGGCCTAGGGGAAAAGAACACATACCGTTGTAAACGGGAGAGTTTCTACTTTCAGATGCAACAGAAATTTTGCGGATTGGTCAATCCGTTCGCGAGATATGGCAGTTTGGAGGTAAGAAACGCTTGAGAAAATCAAAATTTTCGCAGTTCTGATGCTCGACAAGCATAACTAGAACGGCCCAGGGGAAAAGTACGCATACCGTTGTAATCGGGCGAGATTCTACTTTCAGATGCAACAGAAATTTTGCGGATTGGTCAATCCGTTCGCGAGATATGGCAGTTTGGAGGTAAGAAACGCTTGAGAAATTCAAAATTTTCGCAGTTCTGATGCTCGAAACGAATAACTAGAATGGCCTAGGGGAAAAGTACGCTCACCGTTGTAATCGGGCGAGTTTCAACTTTCAGATGCAACAGAAATTTTGCGGATTGGTCAATCCGTTCGCGAGATATAGCAGTTTGGAGGTAAGAAACACTTGAGAAACTCAAAATTTTCGCAGTTCTGATGCTCGACAAGCATAACTAGAACGGCCTAGGGGAAAAGTACACATACCGTTGTAATCGGGCGAGTTTCTACTTTCAGATGCAACAATAATTATGCGGATTGGTCAATCCTTTCGCGAGATATGGCAGTTTGGAGGTAAGAAACGCTCGAGAAACTCAAAATTTTCGCAGTTCAGATGCTCGAAACGAATAACTACAATGGCCTAGTGGAAAAGAACACATACCGTTGTAATCGGACGAGTTTCTACTTTCAGATGCAACAGAAATTTTGCGGATTGGTCAATCCGTTCGCGAGATATGGCAGTTTGGAGTTAAGAAACGCTTGAGAAGCTCAAAATTTTCGCAGTTCTGATGCTCGAAACGAATAACTAGAACGGCCTAGGGGGAAAGTACGCATACCGTTGTAATCGGACGAGTTTCTACTTTCAGATGCAACAGAAATTTTGCGGATTGGTCTATCCGTTCGCGAGATATGGCAGTTTGGAGGTAAGAAACGCTCGAGAAACTCAAAATTTTCGCAGTTCAGATGCTCGAAACGAATAACTACAATGGCCTAGGGGAAAAGAACACATACCGTTGTAAACGGGAGAGTTTCTACTTTCAGATGCAACAGAAATTTTGCGGATTGGTCAATCCGTTCGCGAGATATGGCAGTTTGGAAGTAAGAAACGCTTGAGAAAATCAAAATTTTCGCAGTTCTGATGCTCGAAACGAATAACTAGAACGGCCCAGGGGAAAAGTACGCATACCGTTGTAATCGGACGAGTTTCTACTTTCAGATGCAACAGAAATTTTGCGGATTGGTCAATCCGTTCGCGAGATATGGCAGTTTGGAGATAAGAAACGCTTGAGAAACTCAAAATTTTCGCAGTTCTGTTGCTCGACAAGCATAACTAGAACGGCCCAGGGGAAAAGTACGCATACCGTTGTACTCGGGCGAGTTTCAACTTTCAGATGCAACAGAAATTTTGCGGATTGGTCAATCCGTTCGCGAGATATGGCAGTTTGGAGGTAAGAAACGCTTGAGAAACTCAAAATTTTCGCAGTTCTGTTGCTCGACAAGCATAACTAGAACGGCCCAGGGGAAAAGTACGCATACCGTTGTAATCGGGCGAGATTCTACTTTCAGATGCAACAGAAATTTTGCGGATTGGTCAATCCGTTCGCGAGATATGGCAGTTTGGAGGTAAGAAACGCTTGAGAAATTCAAAATTTTCGCAGTTCTGATGCTCGAAACGAATAACTAGAATGGCCTAGGGGAAAAGTACGCTCACCGTTGTAATCGGGCGAGTTTCAACTTTCAGATGCAACAGAAATTTTGCGGATTGGTCAATCCGTTCGCGAGATATAGCAGTTTGGAGGTAAGAAACACTTGAGAAACTCAAAATTTTCGCAGTTCTGATGCTCGACAAGCATAACTAGAACGGCCTAGGGGAAAAGTACACATACCGTTGTAATCGGGCGAGTTTCTACTTTCAGATGCAACAATAATTATGCGGATTGGTCAATCCTTTCGCGAGATATGGCAGTTTGGAGGTAAGAAACGCTCGAGAAACTCAAAATTTTCGCAGTTCAGATGCTCGAAACGAATAACTACAATGGCCTAGTGGAAAAGAACACATACCGTTGTAATTGGGCGAGTTTCTACTTTCAGATGCCACAGAAATTTTGCGGAGTGGTCAATCCGTTCGCGAGATGTGGCAGTTTGTAGGTAAGAAACGCTTGAGAAACTCAAAATTTTCGCAGTTCTGATGCTCGAAACGAATAACTAGAACAGCCTAGGGGAAAAGTACGCATACCGTTGTAATCGGGCGAGTTTCTACTTTCAGTTGCATCAGAAATTTTGCGGATTGGTCTATCCGTTCGCGAGATATGGCAGTTTGGAGGTAAGAAACGCTTGAGAAACTCAAAATTTTCGCAGTTCTGATGCTCTAAACGAATAACTAGAACGGCCTACGGGAAAAGTACGCATACCGTTGTAATCGGGCGCGTTTCTACTTTCAGATGCAACAGAAATTTTGCGGATTGGTCTATCCGTTCGCGAGATATGGCAGTTTGGAGGTAAGAAACGCTTGAGAAACTCAACATTTTCGCAGTTCTGATGCTCGAAACGAATAACTAGAACGGCCTACGGGAAAAGTACGCATACCGTTGTAAACGGGAGAGTTTCTACTTTCAGATGCAACAGAAATTTTGCGGATTGGTCAATCCGTTCGCGAGATATGGGAGTTTGGAGGTAAGAAACACTTGAGAAACTCAAAATTTTCGCAGTTCTGATGCTCGACAAGCATAACTAGAACGGCCTAGGGGAAAAGTACACATACCGTTGTAATCGGGCGAGTTTCTACTTTCAGATGCAACAAAAATTATGCGGATTGGTCAATCCTTTCGCGAGATATGGCAGTTTGGAGGTAAGAAACGCTCGAGAAACTCAAAATTTTCGCAGTTCAGATGCTCGAAACGAATAACTACAATGGCCTAGGGGAAAAGAACACATACCGTTGTAATTGGGCGAGTTTCTACTTTCAGATGCCACAGAAATTTTGCGGATTGGTCAATCCGTTCGCGAGATGTGGCAGTTTGTAGGTAAGAAACTCTTGAGAAACTCAAAATTTTCGCAGTCCTGATGCTCGAAACGAATAACAAGAACAGCCTAGGGGAAAAGTACGCATACCGTTGTAATCGGGCGAGTTTCTACTTTCAGATGCAACAGAAATTTTGCGGATTGGTCTATCCGTTCGCGAGATATGGCAGTTTGGAGGTAAGAAACGCTTGAGAAACTCAAAATTTTCGCAGTTCTGATGCTCGAAACGAATAACTAGAACGGCCTACGGGAAAAGTACGCATACCGTTGTAAACGGGAGAGTTTCTACTTTCAGGTGCAACAGAAATTTTGCGGATTGGTCAATCCGTTCGCGAGATATGGCAGTTTGGAGGTAAGAAACGCTCGAGAAATTCAAAATTTTCGCAGTTCAGATGCTCGAAACGAATAACTACAATGGCCTAGGGGAAAAGAACACATACCGTTGTAAACGGGAGAGTTTCTACTTTCAGATGCAACAGAAATTTTGCGGATAGGTCAATCCGTTCGCGAGATATGGCAGTTTGGAAGTAAGAAACGCTTGAGAAAATCAAAATTTTCACAGTTCTGATGCTCGAAACGAATAACTAGAACGGCCTAGGGGAAAAGTACGCATACCGTTGTAATCGGGCGAGTGTCTACTTTCAGATGCATCAGAAATTTTGCGGATTGGTCAATCCGTTCGCGTGATATGGCAGATTGGAAGTAAGAAACGCTTGAGAAACTCAAAATTTTCGCAGTTCTGAT
This sequence comes from Ptiloglossa arizonensis, assembly GCF_051014685.1. NCBI lineage: Eukaryota > Metazoa > Arthropoda > Insecta > Hymenoptera > Colletidae > Ptiloglossa > Ptiloglossa arizonensis. The sequence continues at coordinate 402,029 of NW_027478715.1, forward strand.
GCTCGAAACGAATAACTAGAACGGCCTAGGGGAAATGTGCGCATACCGTTGTAATCGGGCGAGTTTCTACTTTCAGATGCATCAGAAATTTTGCGGATTGGTCAATCCGTTCGCGAGATGTGGCAGTTTGTAGGTAAGAAACGCTTGAGAAACTCAAAATTTTCGCAGTTCTGATGCTCGAAACGAACAACTAGAACGGCCTAGGGGAAAAGTACGCATACCGTTGTAATCGGGCGAGTTTCTACTTTCAGATGCATCAGAAGTTTTGCGGATTGGTCAATCCGTTCGCGAGATGTGGCAGTTTGTAGGTAAGAAACGCTTGAGAAACTCAAAATTTTCGCGGTTCTGATGCTCGACAAGCATAACTAGAACGGCCCAGGGGAAAAGTACGCATACCGTTGTAATCGGACGAGTTTCTACTTTCAGATAAAACAGAAATTTTGCGGATTGGTCAATCCGTTCGCGAGATATGGCAGTTTGGAGTTAAGAAACGCTTGAGAAACTCAAAATTTTCGCAGTTCTGATGCTCGACAAGCATAACTAGAACGGCCCAGGGGAAAAGTACGCACACCGTTGTAATCGGGCGAGTTTCAACTTTCAGATGCAACAGAAATTTTGCGGATTGGTCAATCCGTTCGCGAGATATGGCAGTTTGGAAGTAAGAAACGCTTGAGAAACACAAAATTTTCGCAGTTCTGATGCTCGACAAGCATAACTAGAACGGCCCAGGGGAAAAGTACGCATACCGTTGTAATCGGGCGAGATTCTACTTTCAGATGCAACAGAAATTTTGCGGATTGGTCAATCCTTTCGCGAGATATGGCAGTTTGGAGGTAAGAAACGCTCGAGAAACTCAAAATTTTCGCAGTTCTGATGCTCGAAACGAATAACTAGAACGGCCTAGGGGAAAAGTACACATACCGTTGTAATCGGGCGAGTTTCTACTTTCAGTTGCATCAGAAATTTTGCGGATTGGTCTATCCGTTCGCGAGATATGGCAGTTTGGAGGTAAGAAACGCTTGAGAAACTCAAAATTTTCGCAGTTCTGATGCTCGAAACGCATAACTAGAACGGCCTACGGGAAAAGTACGCATACCGTTGTAAACGGGAGAGTTTCTACTTTCAGATGCAACAAAAATTATGCGGATTGGTCTATCCTTTCGCGAGATATGGCAGTTTGGAGGTAAGAAACGCTCGGGAAACTCAAAATTTTCGCAGTTCAGATGCTCGAAACGAATAACTACAATGGCCTAGGGGAAAAGAACTCATACCGTTGTAATTGGGCGAGTTTCTACTTTCAGATGCCACAGAAATTTTGCGGAGTGGTCAATCCGTTCGCGAGATGTGGCAGTTTGTAGGTAAGAAACGCTTGAGAAATTCAAAATTTTCGCAGTTCTGATGCTCGAGACGAATAACTAGAATGGCCTAGGGGAAAAGTACGCTCACCGTTGTAATCGGGCGAGTTTCAACTTTCAGATGCAACAGAAATTTTGCGGATTGGTCAATCCGTTCGCGAGATATGGCAGTTTGGAGGTAAGAAACGCTTGAGAAACTCAAAATTTTCGCAGTTCTGATGCTCGAAACGAATAACTAGAACGGCCTAGGGGAAAAGTACGCATACCGTTGTAATCGGGCGAGTTTCTACTTTCAGATGCATCAGAAGTTTTGCGGATTGGTCAATCCGTTCGCGAGATGTGGCAGTTTGTAGGTAAGAAACGCTTGAGAAACTCAAAATTTTCGCAGTTCTGATGCTCGACAAGCATAACTAGAACGGCCCAGGGGAAAAGTACGCATACCGTTGTAATCGGACGAGTTTCTACTTTCAGATGCAACAGAAATTTTGCGGATTGGTCAATCCGTTCGCGAGATATGGCAGTTTGGAGTTAAGAAACGCTTGAGAAACTCAAAATTTTCGCAGTTCTGATGCTCGACAAGCATAACTAGAACGGCCCAGGGGAAAAGTACGCATACCGTTGTAATCGGACGAGTTTCTACTTTCAGATGCAACAGAAATTTTGCGGATTGGTCAATCCGTTCGCGAGATATGGCAGTTTGGAGGTAAGAAACGCTCGAGAAACTCAAAATTTTCGCAGTTCAGATGCTCGAAACGAATAACTACAATGGCCTAGGGGAAAAGAACACACCGTTGTAAACGGGAGAGTTTCTACTTTCAGATGCAACAGAAATTTTGCGGATAGGTCAATCCGTTCGCGAGATATGGCAGTTTGGAAGTAAGAAATGCTTGAGAAAATCAAAATTTTCACAGTTCTGATGCTCGAAACGAATAACTAGAACGGCCTAGGGGAAAAGTACGCATACCGTTGTAATCGGGCGAGTGTCTACTTTCAGATGCATCAGAAATTTTGCGGATTGGTCAATCCGTTCGCGTGATATGGCAGATTGGAAGTAAGAAACGCTTGAGAAACTCAAAATTTTCGCAGTTCTGATGCTCGAAACGAATAACTAGAACGGCCTAGGGGAAAAGTACGCATACCGTTGTAATCGGGCGAGTTTCTACTTTCAGATGCATCAGAAATTTTGCGGATTGGTCAATCCGTTCGCGAGATGTGGCAGTTTGTAGGTAAGAAACGCTTGAGAAACTCAAAATTTTCGCAGTTCTGATGCTCGAAACGAACAACTAGAACGGCCTAGGGGAAAAGTATGCATACCGTTGTAATCGGGCGAGTTTCTACTTTCAGATGCATCAGAAGTTTTGCGGATTGGTCAATCCGTTCGCGAGATGTGGCAGTTTGTAGGTAAGAAACGCTTGAGAAACTCAAAATTTTCGCGGTTCTGATGCTCGACAAGCATAACTAGAACGGCCCAGGGGAAAAGTACGCATACCGTTGTAATCGGACGAGTTTCTACTTTCAGATGCAACAGAAATTTTGCGGATTGGTCAATCCGTTCGCGAGATATGGCAGTTTGGATTTAAGAAACGCTTGAGAAACTCAAAATTTTCGCAGTTCTGATGCTCGACAAGCATAACTAGAACGGCCCAGGGGAAAAGTACGCACACCGTTGTAATCGGGCGAGTTTCAACTTTCAGATGCAACAGAAATTTTGCGGATTGGTCAATCCGTTCGCGAGATATGGCAGTTTGGAAGTAAGAAACGCTTGAGAAACACAAAATTTTCGCAGTTCTGATGCTCGACAAGCATAACTAGAACGGCCCAAGGGAAAAGTACGCATACCGTTGTAATCGGGCGAGATTCTACTTTCAGATGCAACAGAAATTTTGCGGATTGGTCAATCCTTTCGCGAGATATGGCAGTTTGGAGGTAAGAAACGCTCGAGAAACTCAAAATTTTCGCAGTTCTGATGCTCGAAACGAATAACTAGAACGGCCTAGGGGAAAAGTACACATACCGTTGTAATCGGGCGAGTTTCTACTTTCAGATGCAACAAAAATTATGCGGATTGGTCAATCCTTTCGCGAGATATGGCAGTTTGGAGGTAAGAAACGCTCGAGAAACTCAAAATTTTCGCAGTTCAGATGCTCGAAACGAATAACTACAATGGCCTAGGGGAAAAGAACACATACCTTTGTAATTGGGCGAGTTTCTACTTTCAGATGCCACAGAAATTTTGCAGAGTGGTCAATCCGTTCGCGAGATGTGGCAGTTTGTAGGTACGAAACGCTTGAGAAACTCAAAATTTTCGCAGTTCTGATGCTCGAAACGAATAACTAGAACAGCCTAGGGGAAAAGTACGCATACCGTTGTAATCGGGCGAGTTTCTACTTTCAGTTGCATCAGAAATTTTACGGATTGGTCTATCCGTTCGCGAGATATGGCAGTTTGGAGGTAAGAAACGCTTGAGAAACTCAAAATTTTCGCAGTTCTGATGCTCGAAACGCATAACTAGAACGGCCTACGGGAAAAGTACGCATACCGTTGTAAACGGGAGAGTTTCTACTTTCAGATGCAACAAAAATTATGCGGATTGGTCAATCCTTTCGCGAGATATGGCAGTTTGGAGGTAAGAAACGCTCGGGAAACTCAAAATTTTCGCAGTTCAGATGCTCGAAACGAATAACTACAATGGCCTAGGGGAAAAGAACTCATACCGTTGTAATTGGGCGAGTTTCTACTTTCAGATGCCACAGAAATTTTGCGGAGTGGTCAATCCGTTCGCGAGATGTGGCAGTTTGTAGGTAAGAAACGCTTGAGAAATTCAAAATTTTCGCAGTTCTGATGCTCGAGACGAATAACTAGAATGGCCTAGGGGAAAAGTACGCTCACCGTTGTAATCGGGCGAGTTTCAACTTTCAGATGCAACAGAAATTTTGCGGATTGGTCAATCCGTTCGCGAGATATGGCAGTTTGGAGGTAAGAAACGCTCGGGAAACTCAAAATTTTCGCAGTTCAGATGCTCGAAACGAATAACTACAATGGCCTAGGGGAAAAGAACTCATACCGTTGTAATTGGGCGAGTTTCTACTTTCAGATGCCACAGAAATTTTGCGGAGTGGTCAATCCGTTCGCGAGATGTGGCAGTTTGTAGGTAAGAAACGCTTGAGAAACTCAAAATTTTCGCAGTTCTGATGCTCGACAAGCATAACTAGAACGGCCCAGGGGAAAAGTACGCATACCGTTGTAATCGGACGAGTTTCTACTTTCAGATGCAACAGAAATTTTGCGGATTGGTCAATCCGTTCGCGGGATATGGCAGTTTGGAGTTAAGAAACGCTTGAGAAACTCAAAATTTTCGCAGTTCTGATGCTCGACAAGCATAACTAGAACGGCCCAGGGGAAAAGTACGCACACCGTTGTAATCGGGCGAGTTTCAACTTTCAGATGCAACAGAAATTTTGCGGATTGGTCAATCCGTTCGCGAGATATGGCAGTTTGGAGGTAAGAAACGCTTGAGAAACTCAAAATTTTCGCAGTTCTGATGCTCGACAAGCATAACTAGAACGGCCCAGGGGAAAAGTACGCATACCGTTGTAATCGGGCGAGATTCTACTTTCAGATGCAACAGAAATTTTGCGGATTGGTCAATCCTTTCGCGAGATATGGCAGTTTGGAGGTAAGAAACGCTCGAGAAACTCAAAATTTTCGCAGTTCTGATGCTCGAAACGAATAACTAGAACGGCCTAGGGGAAAAGAACACATACCGTTGTAATCGGGCGAGTTTCTACTTTCAGATGCAACAAAAATTATGCGGATTGGTCAATCCTTTCGCGAGATATGGCAGTTTGGAGGTAAGAAACGCTCGAGAAACTCAAAATTTTCGCAGTTCAGATGCTCGAAACGAATAACTACAATGGCCTAGGGGAAAAGAACACATACCGTTGTAAACGGGAGAGTTTCTACTTTCAGATGCAACAGAAATTTTGCGGATTGGTCAATCCGTTCGCGAGATATGGCAGTTTGGAAGTAAGAAACGCTTGAGAAAATCAAAATTTTCGCAGTTCTGATGCTCGAAACGAATAACTAGAACGGCCTAGGGGAAAAGTACGCATACCGTTGTAATCGCGCGAGTGTCTACTTTCAGATGCATCAGAAATTTTGCGGATTGGTCAATCCGTTCGCAAGATATGGCAGATTGGAAGTAAGAAACGCTTGAGAAACTCAAAATTTTCGCAGTTCTGATGCTCGAAACGAATAACTAGAACGGCCTAGGGGAAAAGTACGCATACCGTTGTAATCGGGCGAGTTTCTACTTTCAGATGCAACAGAAATTTTGCGGATTGGTCAATCCGTTCGCGAGATATGGCAGTTTGGAGGTAAGAAACGCTTGAGAAACTCAAAATATTCGCAGTTCTGATGCTCGAAACGAATAATTAGAGCGGCCTAGGGGAAAAGCACGTACACCGTTGTAATCTGGCGAGTTTCTACTTTCAGATGCAACAAAATTTTGCGGATTGGTCAATCCGTTCGCGAGATGTGGCAGTTTGTAGGTAAGAAACGCTTGAGAAACTCAAAATTTTCGCAGTTCTGATGCTCGAAACGAACAACTAGAACGGCCTAGGGGAAAACTACGCATACCGTTGTAATCGGGCGAGTTTCTACTTTCAGATGCAACAGAAATTTTGCGGATTTGTCAATCCGTTCGCGAGATATGGCAGTTTAGAGGTAAGAAACGCTTGTGAAACTCAAAATTTTCGGAGTTCTGATGCTCGACAAGCATAACTAGAACAGCCCAGGGGAAAAGTACGCATACCGTTGTAATCGGACGAGTTTCTACTTTCAGATGCAACAGAAATTTTGCGGATTGGTCAATCCGTTCGCGAGATATGGCAGTTTGTAGGTAAGAAACGCTTGAGAAACTCAAAATTTTCGCAGTTCTGATGCTCGAAACGAATAACTAGAACAGCCTAGGGGAAAAGTACGCACACCGTTGTAAACGGGAGAGTTTGTGCATTCAGATGCAACAGAAATTTTGCGGATTGGTCATTCCGTTCGCGAGATATGGCAGTTTTGAGGTAAGAAACACTTGAGAAACTCAAAATTTTCGCAGTTCTGATGCTCGACAAGCATAACTAGACCGGCCTAGGGGAAAAGTACACATACCGTTGTAATCGGGCGAGTTTCTTCTTTCAGATGCAACAAAAATTATGCGGATTGGTCAATCCTTTCGCGAGATATGGCAGTTTGGAGGTAAGAAACGCTCGAGAAACTCAAAATTTTCGCAGTTCAGATGCTCGAAACGAATAACTACAACGGCCTAGGGGAAAAGAACACATACCTTTGTAAACGGGAGAGTTTCTACTTTCAGGTGCAACAGAAATTATGCGGATTCGTCAATCCGTTCGCGAGATATGGCAGTTAGGACGTAAGAAACGCTTGAGAAACTCAGAATTTTCGCAGTTCTGATGCTCGAAACGAATAATTAGAACGGCCTAGGGGAAAAGCACGCACACCGTTGTAATCGGGCGAGTTTCTACTTTAAGACACAACAGAAATTTTGCGGATTGGTCAATCCTTTCGCGAGATATGGCAGTTTGGAGGTAAGAAACGCTTGAGAAACTCAAAATTTTCGCAGTTCTGATGCTCGAAACGAATAACTAGAACGGCCTACGGGAAAAGTACGCACACCGTTGTAATCGGACGAGTTTCTACTTTCAGATGCAACAGAAATTTTGCGGATTTGTCAATCCGTTCGCGAGATATGGGAGTTTGGAGGTAAGAAACACTTGAGAAACTCAAAATTTTCGCAGTTCTGATGCTCGACAAGCATAACTAGAACGGCCTAGGGGAAAAGTGAACATACCGTTGTAATCGGGCGAGTTTCTACTTTCAGATGCAACAAAAATTATGCGGATTGGTCAATCCTTTCGCGAGATATGGCAGTTTGGAAGTAAGAAACGCTTGAGAAAATCAAAATTTTCGCAGTTCTGATGCTCGAAACGAACAACTAGAACGGCCTAGGGGAAAAGTACGCATACCGTTGTAATCGGGCGAGTTTCTACTTTCAAATGCAACAGAAATTTTGCGGATTGGTCAATCCGTTCGCGAGATATGGCAGTTTGGAAGTAAGAAACGCTTGAGAAAATCAAAATTTTCGCAGTTCTGATGCTCGAAACGAACAACTAGAACGGCCTAGGGGAAAAGTACGCATACCGTTGTAATCGGGCGAGTTTCTACTTTCAAATGCAACAGAAATTTTGCGGATTTGTCAATCCGTTCGCGAGCTATGGCAGTTTAGAGGTAAGAAACGCTTGAGAAACTCAAAATTTTCGCAGTTCTGATGCTCGACAAGCATAACTAGAACAGCCCAGGGGAAAAGTACGCATACCGTTGTAATCGGACGAGTTTCTACTTTCAGATGCAACAGAAATTTTGCGGATTGGTCAATCCGTTCGCGAGATATGGCAGTTTGGAGTTAAGAAACGCTTGAGAAACTCAAAATTTTCGCAGTTCTGATGCTCGACATGCATAACTAGAACGGCCCAGGGGAAAAGTACGCACACCGTTGTAATCGGGCGAGTTTCAACTTTCAGATGCAACAGAAATTTTGCGGATTGGTCAATCCTTTCGCGAGATATGGCAGTTTGGAGGTAAGAAACGCTTGAGAAACTCAAAATTTTCGCAGTTCTGATGCTCGAAACGAATAACTAGAACGGCCTACGGGAAAAGTACGCACACCGTTGTAATCGGACGAGTTTCTACTTTCAGATGCAACAGAAATTTTGCGGATTGGTCAATCCTTTCGCGAGATATGGCAGTTTGGAAGTAAGAAACGCTTGAGAAAATCAAAATTTTCGCAGTTCTGATGCTCGAAACGAACAACTAGAACGGCCTAGGGGAAAAGTACGCATACCGTTGTAATCGGGCGAGTTTCTACTTTCAAATGCAACAGAAATTTTGCGGATTGGTCAATCCGTTCGCGAGATATGGCAGTTTGGAAGTAAGAAACGCTTGAGAAAATCAAAATTGTCGCAGTTCTGATGCTCGAAACGAACAACTAGAACGGCCTAGGGGAAAAGTACGCATACCGTTGTAATCGGGCGAGTTTCTACTTTCAAATGCAACAGAAATTTTGCGGATTTGTCAATCCGTTCGCGAGCTATGGCAGTTTAGAGGTAAGAAACGCTTGAGAAACTCAAAATTTTCGCAGTTCTGATGCTCGACAAGCATAACTAGAACAGCCCAGGGGAAAAGTACGCATACCGTTGTAATCGGACGAGTTTCTACTTTCAGATGCAACAGAAATTTTGCGGATTGGTCAATCCGTTCGCGAGATATGGCAGTTTGGAGTTAAGAAACGCTTGAGAAACTCAAAATTTTCGCAGTTCTGATGCTCGACATGCATAACTAGAACGGCCCAGGGGAAAAGTACGCACACCGTTGTAATCGGGCGAGTTTCAACTTTCAGATGCAACAGAAATTTTGCGGATTGGTCAATCCGCTCGCGAGATATGGCAGTTTGGAGGTAAGAAACGATTGAGAAAATCAAAATTTTCGCAGTTCTGATGCTCGAAACGAATAACTAGAACGGCCTAGGGGAAAAGTACGCATACCGTTGTAATCGCGCGAGTGTCTACTTTCAGATGCATCAGAAATTTTGCGGATTGGTCAATCCGTTCGCGAGATATGGCAGATTGGAAGTAAGAAACGCTTGAGAAACTCAAAATTTTCGCAGTTCTGATGCTCGAAACGAATAACTAGAACGGCCTAGGGGAAAAGTACGCATACCGTTGTAATCGGGCGAGTTTCTACTTTCAGATGCATCAGAAATTTTGCGGATTGGTCAATCAGGTTCGCGAGATGTGGCAGTATATAGGTAAGAAACGCTTGAGAAACTCAAAATTTTCGCAGTTCTGATGCTCGAAACGAATAACTAGAACGGCCTAGGGGAAAACTACGCATACCGTTGTAATCGGGCGAGTTTCTACTTTCAGATGCAACAAAATTTTGCGGATTGGTCAATCCGTTCGCAAGATATGGCAGATTGGAGGTAAGAAACGCTCGAGAAACTCAAAATTTTCGCAGTTCAGATGCTCGAAACGAATAACTACAATGGCCTAGGGGAAAAGAACACATACCGTTGTAAACGGGAGAGTTTCTACTTTCAGATGCAACAGAAATTTTGCGGATTGGTCAATCCGTTCGCGAGATATGGCAGTTTGGAAGTAAGAAACGCTTGAGAAAATCAAAATTTTCGCAGTTCTGATGCTCGAAACGAATAACTAGAACGGCCTAGGGGAAAAGTACGCATACCGTTGTAATCGCGCGAGTGTCTACTTTCAGATGCATCAGAAATTTTGCGGATTGGTCAATCCGTTCGCAAGATATGGCAGATTGGAAGTAAGAAACGCTTGAGAAACTCAAAATTTTCGCAGTTCTGATGCTCGAAACGAATAACTAGAACGGCCTAGGGGAAAAGTACGCATACCGTTGTAATCGGGCAAGTTTCTACTTTCAGATGCATCAGAAATTTTGCGGATTGGTCAATCAGGTTCGGGAGATGTGGCAGTTTATAGGTAAGAAACGCTTGAGAAACTCAAAATTTTCGCAGTTCTGATGCTCGAAACGAATAACTAGAACGGCCTAGGGGAAAACTACGCATACCGTTGTAATCGGGCGAGTTTCTACTTTCAGATGCAACAAAATTTTGCGGATTGGTCAATCCGTTCGCGAGATGTGGCAGTTTGTAGGTAAGAAACGCTTGAGAAACTCAAAATTTTCGCAGTTCTGATGCTCGAAACGAACAACTAGAACGGCCTAGGGGAAAACTACGCATACCGTTGTAATCGGGCGAGTTTCTACTTTCAGATGCAACAGAAATTTTGCGGATTGGTCAATCCGTTCGCGAGATATGGGAGTTTGGAGGTAAGAAACACTTGAGAAACTCAAAATTTTCGCAGTTCTGATGCTCGACAAGCATAACTAGAACGGCCTAGGGGAAAAGTGAACATACCGTTGTAATCGGGCGAGTTTCTACTTTCAGATGCAACAAAAATTATGCGGATTGGTCAATCCTTTCGCGAGATATGGCAGTTTGGAGGTAAGAAACGCTCGAGAAACTCAAAATTTTCGCAGTTCAGATGCTCGAAACGAATAACTACAATGGCCTAGGGGAAAAGAACACATACCTTTGTAAACGGGAGAGTTTCTACTTTCAGATGCAACAGAAATTTTGCGGATTGGTCAATCCGTTCGCGAGATATGGCAGTTTGGAAGTAAGAAACGCTTGAGAAAATCAAAATTTTCGCAGTTCTGATGCTCGAAACGAATAACTAGAACGGCCTAGGGGAAAAGTACGCATACCGTTGTAATCGCGCGAGTGTCTACTTTCAGATGCATCAGAAATTTTGCGGATTGGTCAATCCGTTCGCGAGATATGGCAGATTGGTAGTAAGAAACGCTTGAGAAACTCAAAATTTTCGCAGTTCTGATGCTCGAAACGAATAACTAGAACGGCCTAGGGGAAAAGTACGCATACCGTTGTAATCGGGCGAGTTTCTACTTTCAGATGCATCAGAAATTTTGCGGATTGGTCAATCAGGTTCGCGAGATATGGCAGTTTATAGGTAAGAAACGCTTGAGAAACTCAAAATTTTCGCAGTTCTGATGCTCGAAACGAATAACTAGAACGGCCTAGGGGAAAACTACGCATACCGTTGTAATCGGGCGAGTTTCTACTTTCAGATGCAACAAAATTTTGCGGATTGGTCAATCCGTTCGCGAGATGTGGCAGTTTGTAGGTAAGAAACGCTTGAGAAACTCAAAATTTTCGCAGTTCTGATGCTCGACAAGCATAACTAGAACAGCCCAGGGGAAAAGTACGCATACCGTTGTAATCGGACGAGTTTCTACTTTCAGATGCAACAGAAATTTTGCGGATTGGTCAATCCGTTCGCGAGATATGGCAGTTTGGAGTTAAGAAACGCTTGAGAAACTCAAAATTTTCGCAGTTCTGATGCTCGACATGCATAACTAGAACGGCCCAGGGGAAAATTACGCACACCGTTGTAATCGGGCGAGTTTCAACTTTCAGATGCAACAGAAATTTTGCGGATTGGTCAATCCGCTCGCGAGATATGGCAGTTTGGAGGTAAGAAACGATTGAGAAAATCAAAATTTTCCCAGTTCTGATGCTCGAAACGAACAACTAGAACGGCCTAGGGGAAAAGTACGCATACCGTTGTAATCGCGCGAGTGTCTACTTTCAGATGCATCCGAAATTTTGCGGATTGGTCAATCCGTTCGCGAGATATGGCAGATTGGAAGTAAGAAACGCTTGAGAAACTCAAAATTTTCGCAGTTCTGATGCTCGAAACGAATAACTAGAACGGCCTAGGGGAAAACTACGCATACCGTTGTAATCGGGCGAGTTTCTACTTTCAGATGCAACAAAATTTTGCGGATTGGTCAATCCGTTCGCGAGATGTGGCAGTTTGTAGGTAAGAAACGCTTGAGAAACTCAAAATTTTCGCAGTTCTGATGCTCGAAACGAATAACTAGAACGGCCTAGGGGAAAACTACGCATACCGTTGTAATCGGGCGAGTTTCTACTTTCAGATGCAACAAAATTTTGCGGATTGGTCAATCCGTTCGCGAGATGTGGCAGTTTGTAGGTAAGAAACGCTTGAGAAACTCAAAATTTTCGCAGTTCTGATGCTCGACAAGCATAACTAGAACAGCTCAGGGGAAAAGTACGCATACCGTTGTAATCGGACGAGTTTCTCCTTTCAGATGCAACAGAAATTTTGCGGATTGGTCAATCCGTTCGCGAGATATGGCAGTTTGGAGTTAAGAAACGCTTGAGAAACTCAAAATTTTCGCAGTTCTGATGCTCGACATGCATAACTAGAACGGCCCAGGGGAAAATTACGCACACCGTTGTAATCGGGCGAGTTTCAACTTTCAGATGCAACAGAAATTTTGCGGATTGGTCAATCCGCTCGCGAGATATGGCAGTTTGGAGGTAAGAAACGATTGAGAAAATCAAAATTTTCGCAGTTCTGATGCTCGAAACGAATAACTAGAACGGCCTAGGGGAAAAGTACGCATACCGTTGTAATCGCGCGAGTGTCTACTTTCAGATGCATCAGAAATTTTGCGGATTGGTCAATCCGTTCGCGAGATATGGCAGATTGGAAGTAAGAAACGCTTGAGAAACTCAAAATTTTCGCAGTTCTGATGCTCGAAACGAATAACTAGAACGGCCTAGGGGAAAAGTACGCATACCGTTGTAATCGGGCGAGTTTCTACTTTCAGATGCATCAGAAATTTTGCGGATTGGTCAATCAGGTTCGCGAGATGTGGCAGTATATAGGTAAGAAACGCTTGAGAAACTCAAAATTTTCGCAGTTCTGATGCTCGAAACGAATAACTAGAACGGCCCAGGGGAAAACTACGCATACCGTTGTAATCGGGCGAGTTTCTACTTTCAGATGCAACAAAATTTTGCGGATTGGTCAATCCGTTCGCGAGATGTGGCAGTTTGTAGGTAAGAAACGCTTGAGAAACTCAAAATTTTCGCAGTTCTGATGCTCGAAACGAACAACTAGAACGGCCCAGGGGAAAACTACGCATACCGTTGTAATCGGGCGAGTTTCTACTTTCAGATGCAACAAAATTTTGCGGATTGGTCAATCCGTTCGCGAGATGTGGCAGTTTGTAGGTAAGAAACGCTTGAGAAACTCAAAATTTTCGCAGTTCTGATGCTCGAAACGAACAACTAGAACGGCCTAGGGGAAAAGTACGCATACCGTTGTAATCGGGCGAGTTTCTACTTTCAAATGCAACAGAAATTTTGCGGATTTGTCAATCCGTTCGCGAGATATGGCAGTTTAGAGGTAAGAAACGCTTGAGAAACTCAAAATTTTCGCAGTTCTGATGCTCGACAAGCATAACTAGAACAGCCCAGGGGAAAAGTACGCATACCGTTGTAATCGGACGAGTTTCTACTTTCAGATGCAACAGAAATTTTGCGGATTGGTCAATCCGCTCGCGAGATATGGCAGTTTGGAGGTAAGAAACGATTGAGAAAATCAAAATTTTCGCAGTTCTGATGCTCGAAACGAATAACTAGAACGGCCTAGGGGAAAAGTACGCATACCGTTGTAATCGCGCGAGTGTCTACTTTCAGATGCATCAGAAATTTTGCGGATTGGTCAATCCGTTCGCGAGATATGGCAGATTGGAAGTAAGAAACGCTTGAGAAACTCAAAATTTTCGCAGTTCTGATGCTCGAAACGAATAACTAGAACGGCCTAGGGGAAAAGTACGCATACCGTTGTAATCGGGCGAGTTTCTACTTTCAGATGCATCAGAAATTTTGCGGATTGGTCAATCAGGTTCGCGAGATGTGGCAGTATATAGGTAAGAAACGCTTGAGAAACTCAAAATTTTCGCAGTTCTGATGCTCGAAACGAATAACTAGAACGGCCTAGGGGAAAACTACGCATACCGTTGTAATCGGGCGAGTTTCTACTTTCAGATGCAACAAAATTTTGCGGATTGGTCAATCCGTTCGCGAGATGTGGCAGTTTGTAGGTAAGAAACGCTTGAGAAACTCAAAATTTTCGCAGTTCTGATGCTCGAAACGAACAACTAGAACGGCCCAGGGGAAAACTACGCATACCGTTGTAATCGGGCGAGTTTCTACTTTCAGATGCAACAAAAATTATGCGGATTGGTCAATCCTTTCGCGAGATATGGCAGTTTGGAGGTAAGAGACGCTCGAGAAACTCAAAATTTTCGCAGTTCAGATGCTCGAAACGAATAACTACAATGGCCTAGGGGAAAAGAACACATACCTTTGTAAACGGGAGAGTTTCTACTTGCAGGTGCAACAGAAATTATGCGGATTCGTCAATCCGTTCGCGAGATATGGCAGTTAGGACGTAAGAAACGCTTGAGAAACTCAGAATTTTCGCAGTTCTGATGCTCGAAACGAATAATTAGAACGGCCTAGGGGAAAAGCACGCACACCGTTGTAATCGGGCGAGTTTCTACTTTAAGGCACAAAAGAAATTTTGCGGATTGGTCAATCCTTTCGCGAGATATGGCAGTTTGGAGGTAAGAAACGCTTGAGAAACTCAAAATTTTCGCAGTTCTGATGCTCGAAACGAATAACTAGAACGGCCTACGGGAAAAGTACGCACACCGTTGTAATCGGGCGAGTTTCTACTTTCAGATGCAACAGAAATTTTGCGTGTTTGTCAATCCGTTCGCGAGATATGGCAGTTTAGAGGTAAGAAACGCTTGAGAAACTCAAAATTTTCGCAGTTCTGATGCTCGACAAGCATAACTAGAACAGCCCAGGGGAAAAGTACGCATACCGTTGTAATCGGACGAGTTTCTACTTTCAGATGCAACAGAAATTTTGCGGATTGGTCAATCCGTTCGCGAGATATGGCAGTTTGTAGGTAAGAAACGCTTGAGAAACTCAAAATTTTCGCAGTTCTGATGCTCGAAACGAATAACTAGAACAGCCTAGGGGAAAAGTACGCACACCGTTGTAATCGGGCGAGTTTCTACTTTCAGATGCAACAGAAATTTTGCGGATTTGTCAATCCGTTCGCGAGATATGGCAGTTTAGAGGTAAGAAACGCTTGAGAAACTCAAAATTTTCGCAGTTCTGATGCTCGACAAGCATAACTAGAACAGCCCAGGGGAAAAGTACGCATACCGTTGTAATCGGACGAGTTTCTACTTTCAGATGCAACAGAAATTTTGCGGATTGGTCAATCCGTTCGCGAGATATGGCAGTTTGTAGGTAAGAAACGCTTGAGAAACTCAAAATTTTCGCAGTTCTGATGCTCGAAACGAATAACTAGAACAGCCTAGGGGAAAAGTACGCATACCGTTGTAATCGGGCGAGTTTCTACTTTCAGATGCAACAGAAATTTTGCGGATTGGTCTATCCGTTCGCGAGATATGACAGTTTGGAGGTAAGAAACGCTTGAGAAACTCATAATTTTCGCAGTTCTGATGCTCGAAACGAATAACTAGAACAGCCTAGGGGAAAAGTACGCACACCGTTGTAAACGGGAGAGTTTGTGCATTCAGATGCAACAGAAATTTTGCGGATTGGTCAATCCGTTCGCGAGATATGGCAGTTTTGAGGTAAGAAACACTTGAGAAACTCAAAATTTTCGCAGTTCTGATGCTCGACAAGCATAACTAGACCGGCCTAGGGGAAAAGTACACATACCGTTGTAATCGGGCGAGTTTCTACTTTCAGATGCAACAAAAATTATGCGGATTGGTCAATCCTTTCGCGAGATATGGCAGTTTGGAGGTAAGAAACGCTCGAGAAACTCAAAATTTTCGCAGTACAGATGCTCGAAACGAATAACTACAATGGCCTAGGGGAAAAGAACACATACCTTTGTAAACGGGAGAGTTTCTACTTTCAGGTGCAACAGAAATTATGCGGATTCGTCAATCCGTTCGCGAGATATGGCAGTTAGGACGTAAGAAACGCTTGAGAAACTCAGAATTTTCGCAGTTCTGATGCTCGAAACGAATAATTAGAACGGCCTAGGGGAAAAGCACGCACACCGTTGTAATCGGGCGAGTTTCTACTTTAAGACACAACAGAAATTTTGCGGATTGGTCAATCCTTTCGCGAGATATGGCAGTTTGGAGGTAAGAAACGCTTGAGAAACTCAAAATTTTCGCAGTTCTGATGCTCGAAACGAATAACTAGAACGGCCTACGGGAAAAGTACGCACACCGTTGTAATCGGGCGAGTTTCTACTTTCAGATGCAACAGAAATTTTGCGGATTCGTCAATCCGTTCGCGAGATATGGGAGTTTGGAGGTAAGAAACACTTGAGAAACTCAAAATTTTCGCAGTTCTGATGCTCGACAAGCATAACTAGAACGGCCTAGGGGAAAAGTGAACATACCGTTGTAATCGGGCGAGTTTCTACTTTCAGATGCAACAAAATTTTGCGGATTGGTCAATCCGTTCGCGAGATGTGGCAGTTTGTAGGTAAGAAACGCTTGAGAAACTCAAAATTTTCGCAGTTCTGATGCTCGAAACGAAAAACTAGAACGGCCTAGGGGAAAACTACGCATACCGTTGTAATCGGGCGAGTTTCTACTTTCAGATGCAACAGAAATTTTGCGGATTTGTCAATCCGTTCGCGAGATATGGCAGTTTAGAGGTAAGAAACGCTTGAGAAACTCAAAATTTTCGCAGTTCTGATGCTCGACAAGCATAACTAGAACAGCCCAGGGGAAAAGTACGCATACCGTTGTAATCGGACGAGTTTCTACTTTCAGATGCAACAGAAATTTTGCGGATTTGTCAATCCGTTCGCGAGATATGGCAGTTTGTAGGTAAGAAACGCTTGAGAAACTCAAAATTTTCGCAGTTCTGATGCTCGAAACGAATAACTAGAACAGCCTAGGGGAAAAGTACGCATACCGTTGTAATCGGGCGAGTTTCTACTTTCAGATGCAACAGAAATTTTGCGGATTGGTCTATCCGTTCGCGAGATATGACAGTTTGGAGGTAAGAAACGCTTGAGAAACTCATAATTTTCGCAGTTCTGATGCTCGAAACGAATAACTAGAACGGCCTACGGGAAAAGTACGCACACCGTTGTAATCGGGCGAGTTTCTACTTTAAGACACAACAGAAATTTTGCGGATTGGTCAATCCTTTCGCGAGATATGGCAGTTTGGAGGTAAGAAACGCTTGAGAAACTCAAAATTTTCGCAGTTCTGATGCTCGAAACGAATAACTAGAACGGCCTACGGGAAAAGTACGCACACCGTTGTAATCGGGCGAGTTTCTACTTTCAGATGCAACAGAAATTTTGCGGATTCGTCAATCCGTTCGCGAGATATGGGAGTTTGGAGGTAAGAAACACTTGAGAAACTCAAAATTTTCGCAGTTCTGATGCTCGACAAGCATAACTAGAACGGCCTAGGGGAAAAGTGAACATACCGTTGTAATCGGGCGAGTTTCTACTTTCAGATGCAACAAAATTTTGCGGATTGGTCAATCCGTTCGCGAGATGTGGCAGTTTGTAGGTAAGAAACGCTTGAGAAACTCAAAATTTTCGCAGTTCTGATGCTCGAAACGAACAACTAGAACGGCCTAGGGGAAAACTACGCATACCGTTGTAATCGGGCGAGTTTCTACTTTCAGATGCAACAGAAATTTTGCGGATTTGTCAATCCGTTCGCGAGATATGGCAGTTTAGAGGTAAGAAACGCTTGAGAAACTCAAAATTTTCGCAGTTCTGATGCTCGACAAGCATAACTAGAACAGCCCAGGGGAAAAGTACGCATACCGTTGTAATCGGACGAGTTTCTACTTTCAGATGCAACAGAAATTTTGCGGATTTGTCAATCCGTTCGCGAGATATGGCAGTTTGTAGGTAAGAAACGCTTGAGAAACTCAAAATTTTCGCAGTTCTGATGCTCGAAACGAATAACTAGAACAGCCTAGGGGAAAAGTACGCATACCGTTGTAATCGGGCGAGTTTCTACTTTCAGATGCAACAGAAATTTTGCGGATTGGTCTATCCGTTCGCGAGATATGACAGTTTGGAGGTAAGAAACGCTTGAGAAACTCAAAATTTTCGCAGTTCTGATGCTCGACAAGCATAACTAGAACGGCCCAGGGGAAAAGTACGCACACGGTTGTAATCGGGCGAGTTTCTACTTTCAGGTGCAACAAAAATTATGCGGATCGGTCAATCCTTTCGCGAGATATGGCAGTTTGGAGGTAAGACACGCTTGAGAAATTCAAAATTTTCGCAGTTCTGATGCTCGACAAGCATATCTAGAACGGCCTAGGGGAAAAGTACACATACCGTTGTAATCGGGCGAGTTTCTACTTTCAGATGCAACAAAAATTATGCGGATTGGTCATTCATTTCGCGAGATATGGCAGTTTGGAGGTAAGAAACGCTCGAGAAACTCAAAATTTTCGCAGTTGAGATGCTCGAAACGAATAACTACAATGGCCTAGGGGAAAAGAACAGATACCGTTGTAATTGGGCGAGTTTCTACTTTCAGATGCCACAGAAATTTTGCGGATTGGTCAATCCGTTCGCGAGATGTGGCAGTTTGTAGGTAAGAAACGCTTGAGAAACTCAAAATTTTCGCAGCTCTGATGCTCGACAAGCATAACTAGAACGGCCTAGGGGAAAAGTGAACATACCGTTGTAATCGGGCGAGTTTCTACTTTCAGATGCAACAAAAATTATGCGGATTGGTCAATCCTTTCGCGAGATATGGCAGTTTGGAGGTAAGAAACGCTCGAGAAACTCAAAATTTTCGCAGTTGAGATGCTCGAAACGAATAACTACAATGGCCTAGGGGAAAAGAACAGATACCGTTGTAATTGGGCGAGTTTCTACTTTCAGATGCCACAGAAATTTTGCGGATTGGTCTATCCGTTCGCGAGATGTGGCAGTTTGTAGGTAAGAAACGCTTGAGAAACTCAAAATTTTCGCAGTTCTGATGCTCGAAACGAATAACTAGAACAGCCTAGGGGAAAAGTACGCATACCGTTGTAATCGGGCGAGTTTCTACTTTCAGATGCAACAGAAATTTTGCGGATTGGTCTATCCGTTCGCGAGATATGGCTGTTTGGAGGTAAGAAACGCTTGAGAAACTCATAATTTTCGCAGTTCTGATGCTCGAAACGAATAACTAGAACGGCCTACGGGAAAAGTACGCATACCGTTGTAAACGGGAGAGTTTCAGCTTATGGATGCAACAGAAATTTTGCGGATTGGTCAATCCGTTCGCGAGATATGGCAGTTTGGAGGTAAGAAACACTTGAGAAACTCAAAATTTTCGCAGTTCTGATGCTCGAAACGAATAACTACAATGGCCTAGGGGAAAAGAACACATACCGTTGTAATCGGGCGAGTTTCTACTTTCAGATGCAACAGAAATTTTGCGGATTTGTCAATCCGTTCGCGAGATATGGCAGTTTGGAGGTATGAAACGCTTGAGAAACTCAAAATTTTCGCAGTTCTGATGCTCGACAAGCATAACTAGAACGGCCCAGGGGAAAAGTACGCATACCGTTGTAATCGGGCGAGTTTCTACTTTCAGATGCAACAGAAATTTTGCGGATTGGTCTATCCGTTCGCGAGATATGGCTGTTTGGAGGTAAGAAACGCTTGAGAAAATCAAAATTTTCGCAGTTCTGATGCTCGAAACGAATAACTAGAACGGCCTAGGGGAAAACTACGCATACCGTTGTAATCGGGCGAGTTTCTACTTTCAGATGCAACAAAATTTTGCGGATTGGTCAATCCGTTCGCGAGATGTGGCAGTTTGTAGGTAAGAAACGCTTGAGAAACTCAAAATTTTCGCAGTTCTGATGCTCGAAACGAACAACTAGAACGGCCTAGGGGAAAAGTACGCATACCGTTGTAATCGGGCGAGTTTCTACTTTCAGATGCATCAGAAATTTTGCGGATTGGTCAATCAGGTTCGCGAGATGTGGCAGTTTATAGGTAAGAAACGCTTGAGAAACTCAAAATTTTCGCAGTTCTGATGCTCGAAACGAATAACTAGAACGGCCTAGGGGAAAACTACGCATACCGTTGTAATCGGGCGAGTTTCTACTTTCAGATGCAACAAAATTTTGCGGATTGGTCAATCCGTTCGCGAGATGTGGCAGTTTGTAGGTAAGAAACGCTTGAGAAACTCAAAATTTTCGCAGTTCTGATGCTCGAAACGAACAACTAGAACGGCCTAGGGGAAAAGTACGCATACCGTTGTAATCGGGCGAGTTTCTACTTTCAAATGCAACAGAAATTTTGCGGATTTGTCAATCCGTTCGCGAGATATGGCAGTTTAGAGGTAAGAAACGCTTGAGAAACTCAAAATTTTCGCAGTTCTGATGCTCGACAAGCATAACTAGAACAGCCCAGGGGAAAAGTACGCATACCGTTGTAATCGGACGAGTTTCTACTTTCAGATGCAACAGAAATTTTGCGGATTGGTCAATCCGTTCGCGAGATATGGCAGTTTGGAGTTAAGAAACGCTTGAGAAACTCAAAATTTTCGCATTTCTGATGCTCGACATGCATAACTAGAACGGCCCAGGGGAAAAGTACGCACACCGTTGTAATCGGGCGAGTTTCAACTTTCAGATGCAACAGAAATTTTGCAGATTGGTCAATCCGCACGCGAGATATGGCAGTTTGGAGGTAAGAAACGCTTGAGAAACTCAAAATTTTCGCAGTTCTGATGCTCGACAAGCATAACTACAACGGCCCAGGGGAAAAGTACGCATACCGTTGTAATCGGGCGAGATTCTACTTTCAGATGCAACAGAAATTTTGCGGATTGGTCTATCCGTTCGCGAGATATGGCAGTTTGGAGGTAAGAAACGCTTGAGAAATTCAAAATTTTCGCAGTTCTGTTGCTCGAAACGAATAACTAGAATGGCCTAGGGGAAAAGTACGCATATCGTTGTAATCGGGCGAGTTTCTACTTTTAAATGCATCAGAAATTTTGCGAATTGGTCAATCCGTTCGCGAGATATGGCAGTTAGGACGTAAGAAACGCTTGAGAAACTCAAAATTTTCGCAGTTCTGATGCACGAAACGAATAACTAGAACAGCCTAGGGGAAAAGTACGCATACCGTTGTAATCGGGAGAGTTTCTACTTTCAGATGCAACAGAAATTTTGCGGATTTGTCAATTCGTTCGCGAGATATGGCAGTTTGGAGGTAAGAAACGCTTGAGAAACTCAAAATTTTCGCAGTTCTGATGCTCGACAAGCATAACTAGAACGGCCCAGGGGACAAGTACGCATACCGTTGTAATCGGACGAGTTTCTACTTTCAGATGCAACAGAAATTTTGCGGATTGGTCAATCCGTTCGCGAGATATGGCAGTTTGGAGTTAAGAAACGCTTGAGAAACTCAAAATTTTCGCAGTTCTGATGCTCGACAAGCATAACTAGAACGGCCCAGGGGAAAAGTACGCACACGGTTGTAATCGGGCGAGTTTCTACTTTCAGATGCAACAAAAATTATGCGGATCGGTCAATCCTTTCGCGAGATATGGCAGTTTGGAGGTAAGACACGCTTGAGAAACTCAAAATTTTCGCAGTTCTGATGCTCGAAAAGCATAACTAGAACGGCCTAGGGGAAAAGTACACATACCGTTGTAATCGGGCGAGTTTCTACTTTCAGATGCAACAAAAATTATGCGGATTGGTCAATCCTTTCGCGAGATATGGCAGTTTGGAGGTAAGAAACGCTCGAGAAACTCAAAATTTTCGCAGTTCAGATGCTCGAAACGAATAACTACAATGGCCTAGGGGAAAAGAACACATACCGTTGTAAACGGGAGAGTTTCTACTTTCAGATGCAACAGAAATTTTGCGGATTGGTCAATCCGTTCGCGAGATATGGCAGTTTGGAAGTAAGAAACGCTTGAGAAAATCAAAATTTTCGCAGTTCTGATGCTCGAAACGAATAACTAGAACGGCCTAGGGGAAAAGTACGCCTACCGTTGTAATCGAGCGAGTGTCTACTTTCAGATGCATCAGAAATTTTGCGGATTGGTCAATCCGTTCGCGAGATATGGCAGATTGGAAGTAAGAAACGCTTGAGAAACTCAACATTTTCGCAGTTCTGATGCTCGAAACGAATAACTAGAACGGCCTAGGGGAAAAGTACGCATACCGTTGTAATCGGGCGAGTTTCTACTTTCAGATGCATCAGAAATTTTGCGGATTGGTCAATCAGGTTCGCGAGATGTGGCAGTTTATAGGTAAGAAACGCTTGAGAAACTCAAAATTTTCGCAGTTCTGATGCTCGAAACGAATAACTAGAACGGCCTAGGGGAAAACTACGCATACCGTTGTAATCGGGCGAGTTTCTACTTTCAGATGCAACAAAATTTTGCGGATTGGTCAATCCGTTCGCGAGATGTGGCAGTTTGTAGGTAAGAAACGCTTGAGAAACTCAAAATTTTCGCAGTTCTGATGCTCGAAACGAACAACTAGAACGGCCTAGGGGAAAAGTACGCATACCGTTGTAATCGGGCGAGTTTCTACTTTCAGATGCAACAGAAATTTTGCGGATTTGTCAATCCGTTCGCGAGATATGGCAGTTTAGAGGTAAGAAACGCTTGAGAAACTCAAAATTTTCGCAGTTCTGATGCACGAAACGAATAACTAGAACAGCCTAGGGGAAGAGTACGCATACCGTTGTAATCGAGCGAGTGTCTACTTTCAGATGCATCAGAAATTTTGCGGATTGGTCAATCCGTTCGCGAGATATGGCAGATTGGAAGTAAGAAACGCTTGAGAAACTCAAAATTTTCGCAGTTCTGATGCTCGAAACGAATAACTAGAACGGCCTAGGGGAAAAGTACGCATACCGTTGTAATCGGGCGAGTTTCTACTTTCAGATGCATCAGAAATTTTGCGGATTGGTCAATCAGGTTCGCGAGATGTGGCAGTTTATAGGTAAAAACGCTTGAGAAACTCAAAATTTTCGCAGTTCTGATGCTCGAAACGAATAACTAGAACGGCCTAGGGGAAAACTACGCATACCGTTGTAATCGGGCGAGTTTCTACTTTCAGATGCAACAAAATTTTGCGGATTGGTCAATCCTTTCGCGAGATATGGCAGTTTGGAGGTAAGAAACGCTCGAGAAACTCAAAATTTTCGCAGTTGAGATGCTCGAAACGAATAACTACAATGGCCTAGGGGAAAAGAACACATACCGTTGTAATTGGGCGAGTTTCTACTTTCAGATGCCACAGAAATTTTGCGGATTGGTCTATCCGTTCGCGAGATGTGGCAGTTTGTAGGTAAGAAACGCTTGAGAAACTCAAAATTTTCGCAGTTCTGATGCTCGAAACGAATAACTAGAACAGCCTAGGGGAAAAGTACGCATACCGTTGTAATCGGGCGAGTTTCTACTTTCAGATGCAACAGAAATTTTGCGGATTGGTCTATCCGTTCGCGAGATATGCCTGTTTGGAGGTAAGAAACGCTTGAGAAAATCAAAATTTTCGCAGTTCTGATGCTCGAAACGAATAACTAGAACGGCCTAGGGGAAAACTACGCATACCGTTGTAATCGGGCGAGTTTCTACTTTCAGATGCAACAAAATTTTGCGGATTGGTCAATCCGTTCGCGAGATGTGGCAGTTTGTAGGTAGGAAACGCTTGAGAAACTCAAAATTTTCGCAGTTCTGATGCTCGAAACGAACAACTAGAACGGCCTAGGGGAAAAGTACGCATACCGTTGTAATCGGGCAAGTTTCTACTTTCAGATGCATCAGAAATTTTGCGGATTGGTCAATCAGGTTCGCGAGATGTGGCAGTTTATATGTAAGAAACGCTTGAGAAACTCAAAATTTTCGCAGTTCTGATGCTCGAAACGAATAACTAGAACGGCCTAGGGGAAAACTACGCATACCGTTGTAATCGGGCGAGTTTTTACTTTCAGATGCAACAAAATTTTGCGGATTGGTCAATCCGTTCGCGAGATGTGGCAGTTTGTAGGTAAGAAACGCTTGAGAAACTCAAAATTTTCGCAGTTCTGATGCTCGAAACGAACAACTAGAACGGCCTAGGGGAAAAGTACGCATACCGTTGTAATCGGGCGAGTTTCTACTTTCAAATGCAACAGAAATTTTGCGGATTTGTCAATCCCTTCGCGAGATATGGCAGTTTAGAGGTAAGAAACGCTTGAGAAACTCAAAATTTTCGCAGTTCTGATGCTCGACAAGCATAACTAGAACAGCCCAGGGGAAAAGTACGCATACCGTTGTAATCGGACGAGTTTCTACTTTCAGATGCAACAGAAATTTTGCGGATTGGTCAATCCGTTCGCGAGATGTGGCAGTTTGTAGGTAAGAAACGCTTGAGAAACTCAAAATTTTCGCAGTTCTGATGCTCGAAACGAACATCTAGAACGGCCTAGGGGAAAAGTACGCACACCGTTGTAATCGGGCGAGTTTCAACTTTCAGATGCAACAGAAATTTTGCGGATTGGTCAATCCGCTCGCGAGATATGGCAGTTTGGAGGTAAGAAACGCTTGAGAAACTCAAAATTTTCGCAGTTCTGATGCTCGACAAGCATAACTAGAACGGCCCAGGGGAAAAGTACGCATACCTTTGTAATCGGGCGAGATTCTACTTTCAGATGCAACAGAAATTTTGCGGATTGGTCTATCCGTTCGCGAGATATGGCAGTTTGGATGTAAGAAACGCTTGAGAAATTCAAAATTTTCTCAGTTCTGATGCTCGAAACGAATAACTAGAATGGCCTAGGGGAAAAGTACGCATATCGTTGTAATCGGGCGAGTTTCTACTTTTAAATGCATCAGAAATTTTGCGAATTGGTCAATCCGTTCGCGAGATATGGCAGTTAGGACGTAAGAAACGCTTGAGAAACTCAAAATTTTCGCAGTTCTGATGCACGAAACGAATAACTAGAACAGCCTAGGGGAAAAGTACGCATACCGTTGTAATCGGGCGAGTTTCTACTTTCAGATGCAACAGAAATTTTGCGGATTTGTCAATTCGTTCGCGAGATATGGCAGTTTGGAGGTAAGAAACGCTTGAGAAACTCAAAATTTTCGCAGTTCTGATGCTCGACAAGCATAACTAGAACGGCCCAGGGGAAAAGTACGCATACCGTTGTAATCGGACGAGTTTCTACTTTCAGATGCAACAGAAATTTTGCGGCTTGGTCAATCCGTTCGCGAGATATGGCAGTTTGGAGTTAAGAAACGCTTGAGAAACTCAAAATTTTCGCAGTTCTGATGCTCGACAAGCATAACTAGAACGGCCCAGGGGAAAAGTACGCACACGGTTGTAATCGGGCGAGTTTCTACTTTCAGATGCAACAAAAATTATGCGGATCGGTCAATCCTTTCGCGAGATATGGCAGTTTGGAGGTAAGACACGCTTGAGAAACTCAAAATTTTCGCAGTTCTGATGCTCGAAACGAATAACTAGAACAGCCTAGGGGGAAAGTACGCATACCGTTGTAATCGGGCGAGTTTCTACTTTCAGATGCAACAAAAATTATGCGGATCGGTCAATCCTTTCGCGAGATATGGCAGTTTGGAGGTAAGACACTTTTGAGAAACTCAAAATTTTCGCAGTTCTGATGCTCGAAACGAATAACTAGAACAGCCTAGGGGAAAAGTACGCATACCGTTGTAATCGGGCGAGTTTCTACTTTCAGATGCAACAGAATTTTTGCGGATTTGTCAATTCGTTCGCGAGATATGGCAGTTTGGAGGTAAGAAACGCTTGAGAAACTCAAAATTTTCGCAGTTCTGATGCTCGACAAGCATAACTAGAACGGCCCAGGGGAAAAGTACGCATACCGTTGTAATCGGACGAGTTTCTACTTTCAGATGCAACAGAAATTTTGCGGATTGGTCAATCCGTTCGCGAGATATGGCAGTTTGGAGTTAAGAAACGCTTGAGAAACTCAAAATTTTCGCAGTTCTGATGCTCGACAAGCATAACTAGAACGGCCCAGGGGAAAAGTACGCACACGGTTGTAATCGGGCGAGTTTCTACTTTCAGATGCAACAAAAATTATGCGGATCGGTCAATCCTTTCGCGAGATATGGCAGTTTGGAGGTAAGACACGCTTGAGAAACTCAAAATTTTCGCAGTTCTGATGCTCGAAACGAATAACTAGAACAGCCTAGGGGAAAAGTACGCATACCGTTGTAATCGGGCGAGTTTCTACTTTCAGATGCAACAGACATTTTGCGGATTGGTCTATCCGTTCGCGAGATATGGCAGTTTGGAGGTAAGAAACGCTTGAGAAACTCATAATTTTCGCAGTTCTGATGCTCGAAACGAATAACTAGAACGGCCTACGTGAAAAGTACGCATACCGTTGTAAACGGGAGAGTTTCTGCTTTCAGATGCAACAGAAATTTTGCGGATTGGTCAATCCGTTCGCGAGATATGGCAGTTTGGAGGTAAGAAACACTTGAGAAACTCAAAATTTTCGCAGTTCTGATGCTCGACAAGCATAACTAGAACGGCCTAGGGGAAAACTACGCATACCGTTGTAATCGGGCGAGTTTCTACTTTCAGATGCAACAAAATTTTGCGGATTGGTCAATCCGTTCGCGAGATGTGGCAGTTTGTAGGTAGGAAACGCTTGAGAAACTCAAAATTTTCGCAGTTCTGATGCTCGAAACGAACAACTAGAACGGCCTAGGGGAAAAGTACGCATACCGTTGTAATCGGGCAAGTTTCTACTTTCAGATGCATCAGAAATTTTGCGGATTGGTCAATCAGGTTCGCGAGATGTGGCAGTTTATATGTAAGAAACGCTTGAGAAACTCAAAATTTTCGCAGTTCTGATGCTCGAAACGAATAACTAGAACGGCCTAGGGGAAAACTACGCATACCGTTGTAATCGGGCGAGTTTTTACTTTCAGATGCAACAAAATTTTGCGGATTGGTCAATCCGTTCGCGAGATGTGGCAGTTTGTAGGTAAGAAACGCTTGAGAAACTCAAAATTTTCGCAGTTCTGATGCTCGAAACGAACAACTAGAACGGCCTAGGGGAAAAGTACGCATACCGTTGTAATCGGGCGAGTTTCTACTTTCAAATGCAACAGAAATTTTGCGGATTTGTCAATCCCTTCGCGAGATATGGCAGTTTAGAGGTAAGAAACGCTTGAGAAACTCAAAATTTTCGCAGTTCTGATGCTCGACAAGCATAACTAGAACAGCCCAGGGGAAAAGTACGCATACCGTTGTAATCGGACGAGTTTCTACTTTCAGATGCAACAGAAATTTTGCGGATTGGTCAATCCGTTCGCGAGATGTGGCAGTTTGTAGGTAAGAAACGCTTGAGAAACTCAAAATTTTCGCAGTTCTGATGCTCGAAACGAACATCTAGAACGGCCTAGGGGAAAAGTACGCACACCGTTGTAATCGGGCGAGTTTCAACTTTCAGATGCAACAGAAATTTTGCGGATTGGTCAATCCGCTCGCGAGATATGGCAGTTTGGAGGTAAGAAACGCTTGAGAAACTCAAAATTTTCGCAGTTCTGATGCTCGACAAGCATAACTAGAACGGCCCAGGGGAAAAGTACGCATACCTTTGTAATCGGGCGAGATTCTACTTTCAGATGCAACAGAAATTTTGCGGATTGGTCTATCCGTTCGCGAGATATGGCAGTTTGGATGTAAGAAACGCTTGAGAAATTCAAAATTTTCTCAGTTCTGATGCTCGAAACGAATAACTAGAATGGCCTAGGGGAAAAGTACGCATATCGTTGTAATCGGGCGAGTTTCTACTTTTAAATGCATCAGAAATTTTGCGAATTGGTCAATCCGTTCGCGAGATATGGCAGTTAGGACGTAAGAAACGCTTGAGAAACTCAAAATTTTCGCAGTTCTGATGCACGAAACGAATAACTAGAACAGCCTAGGGGAAAAGTACGCATACCGTTGTAATCGGGCGAGTTTCTACTTTCAGATGCAACAGAAATTTTGCGGATTTGTCAATTCGTTCGCGAGATATGGCAGTTTGGAGGTAAGAAACGCTTGAGAAACTCAAAATTTTCGCAGTTCTGATGCTCGACAAGCATAACTAGAACGGCCCAGGGGAAAAGTACGCATACCGTTGTAATCGGACGAGTTTCTACTTTCAGATGCAACAGAAATTTTGCGGCTTGGTCAATCCGTTCGCGAGATATGGCAGTTTGGAGTTAAGAAACGCTTGAGAAACTCAAAATTTTCGCAGTTCTGATGCTCGACAAGCATAACTAGAACGGCCCAGGGGAAAAGTACGCACACGGTTGTAATCGGGCGAGTTTCTACTTTCAGATGCAACAAAAATTATGCGGATCGGTCAATCCTTTCGCGAGATATGGCAGTTTGGAGGTAAGACACGCTTGAGAAACTCAAAATTTTCGCAGTTCTGATGCTCGAAACGAATAACTAGAACAGCCTAGGGGGAAAGTACGCATACCGTTGTAATCGGGCGAGTTTCTACTTTCAGATGCAACAAAAATTATGCGGATCGGTCAATCCTTTCGCGAGATATGGCAGTTTGGAGGTAAGACACTTTTGAGAAACTCAAAATTTTCGCAGTTCTGATGCTCGAAACGAATAACTAGAACAGCCTAGGGGAAAAGTACGCATACCGTTGTAATCGGGCGAGTTTCTACTTTCAGATGCAACAGAATTTTTGCGGATTTGTCAATTCGTTCGCGAGATATGGCAGTTTGGAGGTAAGAAACGCTTGAGAAACTCAAAATTTTCGCAGTTCTGATGCTCGACAAGCATAACTAGAACGGCCCAGGGGAAAAGTACGCATACCGTTGTAATCGGACGAGTTTCTACTTTCAGATGCAACAGAAATTTTGCGGATTGGTCAATCCGTTCGCGAGATATGGCAGTTTGGAGTTAAGAAACGCTTGAGAAACTCAAAATTTTCGCAGTTCTGATGCTCGACAAGCATAACTAGAACGGCCCAGGGGAAAAGTACGCACACGGTTGTAATCGGGCGAGTTTCTACTTTCAGATGCAACAAAAATTATGCGGATCGGTCAATCCTTTCGCGAGATATGGCAGTTTGGAGGTAAGACACGCTTGAGAAACTCAAAATTTTCGCAGTTCTGATGCTCGAAACGAATAACTAGAACAGCCTAGGGGAAAAGTACGCATACCGTTGTAATCGGGCGAGTTTCTACTTTCAGATGCAACAGACATTTTGCGGATTGGTCTATCCGTTCGCGAGATATGGCAGTTTGGAGGTAAGAAACGCTTGAGAAACTCATAATTTTCGCAGTTCTGATGCTCGAAACGAATAACTAGAACGGCCTACGTGAAAAGTACGCATACCGTTGTAAACGGGAGAGTTTCTGCTTTCAGATGCAACAGAAATTTTGCGGATTGGTCAATCCGTTCGCGAGATATGGCAGTTTGGAGGTAAGAAACACTTGAGAAACTCAAAATTTTCGCAGTTCTGATGCTCGACAAGCATAACTAGAACGGCCTAGGGGAAAAGTACGCATACCGTTGTAATCGAGCGAGTGTCTACTTTCAGATGCATCAGAAATTTTGCGGATTGGTCAATCCGTTCGCGAGATATGGCAGATTGGAAGTAAGAAACGCTTGAGAAACTCAAAATTTTCGCAGTTCTGATGCTCGAAACGAATAACTAGAACGGCCTAGGGGAAAAGTACGCATACCGTTGTAATCGGGCGAGTTTCTACTTTCAGATGCATCAGAAATTTTGCGGATTGGTCAATCAGGTTCGCGAGATGTGGCAGTTTATAGGTAAAAACGCTTGAGAAACTCAAAATTTTCGCAGTTCTGATGCTCGAAACGAATAACTAGAACGGCCTAGGGGAAAACTACGCATACCGTTGTAATCGGGCGAGTTTCTACTTTCAGATGCAACAAAATTTTGCGGATTGGTCAATCCGTTCGCGAGATGTGGCAGTTTGTAGGTAAGAAACGCTTGAGAAACTCAAAATTTTCGCAGTTCTGATGCTCGAAACGAACAACTAGAACGGCCTAGGGGAAAAGTACGCACACCGTTGTAATCGGGCGAGTTTCAACTTTCAGATGCAACAGAAATTTTGCGGATTGGTCAATCCGCTCGCGAGATATGGCAGTTTGGAGGTAAGAAACGCTTGAGAAACTCAAAATTTTCACAGTTCTGATGCTCGACAAGCATAACTAGAACGGCCCAGGGGAAAAGTACGCATACCTTTGTAATCGGGCGAGATTCTACTTTCAGATGCAACAGAAATTTTGCGGATTGGTCTATCCGTTCGCGAGATATGGCAGTTTGGATGTAAGAAACGCTTGAGAAATTCAAAATTTTCGCAGTTCTGATGCTCGAAACGAATAACTAGAATGGCCTAGGGGAAAAGTACGCATATCGTTGTAATCGGGCGAGTTTCTACTTTTAAATGCATCAGAAATTTTGCGAATTGGTCAATCCGTTCGCGAGATATGGCAGTTAGGACGTAAGAAACGCTTGAGAAACTCAAAATTTTCGCAGTTCTGATGCACGAAACGAATAACTAGAACAGCCTAGGGGAAAAGTACGCATACCGTTGTAATCGGGCGAGTTTCTACTTTCAGATGCAACAGAAATTTTGCGGATTTGTCAATTCGTTCGCGAGATATGGCAGTTTGGAGGTAAGAAACGCTTGAGAAACTCAAAATTTTCGCAGTTCTGATGCTCGACAAGCATAACTAGAACGGCCCAGGGGAAAAGTACGCATACCGTTGTAATCGGACGAGTTTCTACTTTCAGATGCAACAGAAATTTTGCGGATTGGTCAATCCGTTCGCGAGATATGGCAGTTTGGAGTTAAGAAACGCTTGAGAAACTCAAAATTTTCGCAGTTCTGATGCTCGACAAGCATAACTAGAACGGCCCAGGGGAAAAGTACGCACACGGTTGTAATCGGGCGAGTTTCTACTTTCAGATGCAACAAAAATTATGCGGATCGGTCAATCCTTTCGCGAGATATGGCAGTTTGGAGGTAAGACACGCTTGAGAAACTCAAAATTTTCGCAGTTCTGATGCTCGAAACGAATAACTAGAACAGCCTAGGGGGAAAGTACGCATACCGTTGTAATCGGGCGAGTTTCTACTTTCAGATGCAACAAAAATTATGCGGATCGGTCAATCCTTTCGCGAGATATGGCAGTTTGGAGGTAAGACACTTTTGAGAAACTCAAAATTTTCGCAGTTCTGATGCTCGAAACGAATAACTAGAACAGCCTAGGGGAAAAGTACGCATACCGTTGTAATCGGGCGAGTTTCTACTTTCAGATGCAACAGAATTTTTGCGGATTTGTCAATTCGTTCGCGAGATATGGCAGTTTGGAGGTAAGAAACGCTTGAGAAACTCAAAATTTTCGCAGTTCTGATGCTCGACAAGCATAACTAGAACGGCCCAGGGGAAAAGTACGCATACCGTTGTAATCGGACGAGTTTCTACTTTCAGATGCAACAGAAATTTTGCGGATTGGTCAATCCGTTCGCGAGATATGGCAGTTTGGAGTTAAGAAACGCTTGAGAAACTCAAAATTTTCGCAGTTCTGATGCTCGACAAGCATAACTAGAACGGCCCAGGGGAAAAGTACGCACACGGTTGTAATCGGGCGAGTTTCTACTTTCAGATGCAACAAAAATTATGCGGATCGGTCAATCCTTTCGCGAGATATGGCAGTTTGGAGGTAAGACACGCTTGAGAAACTCAAAATTTTCGCAGTTCTGATGCTCGAAACGAATAACTAGAACAGCCTAGGGGAAAAGTACGCATACCGTTGTAATCGGGCGAGTTTCTACTTTCAGATGCAACAGACATTTTGCGGATTGGTCTATCCGTTCGCGAGATATGGCAGTTTGGAGGTAAGAAACGCTTGAGAAACTCATAATTTTCGCAGTTCTGATGCTCGAAACGAATAACTAGAACGGCCTACGTGAAAAGTACGCATACCGTTGTAAACGGGAGAGTTTCTGCTTTCAGATGCAACAGAAATTTTGCGGATTGGTCAATCCGTTCGCGAGATATGGCAGTTTGGAGGTAAGAAACACTTGAGAAACTCAAAATTTTCGCAGTTCTGATGCTCGACAAGCATAACTAGAACGGCCTAGGGGAAAAGTACGCATACCGTTGTAATCGGGCGAGTTTCTACTTTCAGATGCAACAGACATTTTGCGGATTGGTCTATCCGTTCGCGAGATATGGCAGTTTGGAGGTAAGAAACGCTTGAGAAACTCATAATTTTCGCAGTTCTGATGCTCGAAACGAATAACTAGAACGGCCTAGGGGAAAAGTACGCATACCGTTGTAATCGGGCGAGTTTCTACTTTCAGATGCATCAGAAATTTTGCGGATTGGTCAATCAGGTTCGCGAGATGTGGCAGTTTATAGGTAAAAACGCTTGAGAAACTCAAAATTTTCGCAGTTCTGATGCTCGAAACGAATAACTAGAACGGCCTAGGGGAAAACTACGCATACCGTTGTAATCGGGCGAGTTTCTACTTTCAGATGCAACAAAATTTTGCGGATTGGTCAATCCGTTCGCGAGATGTGGCAGTTTGTAGGTAAGAAACGCTTGAGAAACTCAAAATTTTCGCAGTTTTGATGCTCGAAACGAACAACTAGAACGGCCTAGGGGAAAAGTACGCATACCGTTGTAATCGGGCGAGTTTCTACTTTCAGATGCAACAGAAATTTTGCGGATTGGTCAATCCGTTCGCGAGATATGGCAGTTTGGAGTTAAGAAACGCTTGAGAAACTCAAAATTTTCGCAGTTCTGATGCTCGACAAGCATAACTAGAACGGCCCAGGGGAAAAGTACGCACACCGTTGTAATCGGGCGAGTTTCAACTTTCAGATGCAACAGAAATTTTGCGGATTGGTCAATCCGCTCGCGAGATATGGCAGTTTGGAGGTAAGAAACGCTTGAGAAACTCAAAATTTTCGCAGTTCTGATGCTCGACAAGCATAACTAGAACGGCCCAGGGGAAAAGTACGCATACCGTTGTAATCGGGCGAGATTCTACTTTCAGATGCAACAGAAATTTTGCGGATTGGTCAATCCGTTCGCGAGATATGGCAGTTTGGAGGGAAGAAACGCTTGAGAAATTCAAAATTTTCGCAGTTCTGATGCTCGAAACGAATAACTAGAATGGCCTAGGGGAAAAGTACGCATATCGTTGTAATCGGGCGAGTTTCTACTTTTAAATGCATCAGAAATTTTGCGAATTGGTCAATCCGTTCGCGAGATATGGCAGTTAGGACGTAAGAAACGCTTGAGAAACTCAAAATTTTCGCAGTTCTGATGCACGAAACGAATAACTAGAACAGCCTAGGGGAAAAGTACGCATACCGTTGTAATCGGGCGAGTTTCTACTTTCAGATGCAACAGAAATTTTGCGGATTTGTCAATTCGTTCGCGAGATATGGCAGTTTGGAGGTCAGAAACGCTTGAGAAACTCAAAATTTTCGCAGTTCTGATGCTCGACAAGCATAACTAGAACGGCCCAGGGGAAAAGTACGCATACCGTTGTAATCGGACGAGTTTCTACTTTCAGATGCAACAGAAATTTTGCGGATTGGTCAATCCGTTCGCGAGATATGGCAGTTTGGAGTTAAGAAACGCTTGAGAAACTCAAAATTTTCGCAGTTCTGATGCTCGACAAGCATAACTAGAACGGCCCAGGGGAAAAGTACGCACACGGTTGTAATCGGGCGAGTTTCTACTTTCAGATGCAACAAAAATTATGCGGATCGGTCAATCCTTTCGCGAGATATGGCAGTTTGGAGGTAAGACACGCTTGAGAAACTCAAAATTTTCGCAGTTCTGATGCTCGAAACGAATAACTAGAACAGCCTAGGGGGAAAGTACGCATACCGTTGTAATCGGGCGAGTTTCTACTTTCAGATGCAACAAAAATTATGCGGATCGGTCAATCCTTTCGCGAGATATGGCAGTTTGGAGGTAAGACACTTTTGAGAAACTCAAAATTTTCGCAGTTCTGATGCTCGAAACGAATAACTAGAACAGCCTAGGGGAAAAGTACGCATACCGTTGTAATCGGGCGAGTTTCTACTTTCAGATGCAACAGAATTTTTGCGGATTTGTCAATTCGTTCGCGAGATATGGCAGTTTGGAGGTAAGAAACGCTTGAGAAACTCAAAATTTTCGCAGTTCTGATGCTCGACAAGCATAACTAGAACGGCCCAGGGGAAAAGTACGCATACCGTTGTAATCGGACGAGTTTCTACTTTCAGATGCAACAGAAATTTTGCGGATTGGTCAATCCGTTCGCGAGATATGGCAGTTTGGAGTTAAGAAACGCTTGAGAAACTCAAAATTTTCGCAGTTCTGATGCTCGACAAGCATAACTAGAACGGCCCAGGGGAAAAGTACGCACACGGTTGTAATCGGGCGAGTTTCTACTTTCAGATGCAACAAAAATTATGCGGATCGGTCAATCCTTTCGCGAGATATGGCAGTTTGGAGGTAAGACACGCTTGAGAAACTCAAAATTTTCGCAGTTCTGATGCTCGAAACGAATAACTAGAACAGCCTAGGGGAAAAGTACGCATACCGTTGTAATCGGGCGAGTTTCTACTTTCAGATGCAACAGACATTTTGCGGATTGGTCTATCCGTTCGCGAGATATGGCAGTTTGGAGGTAAGAAACGCTTGAGAAACTCATAATTTTCGCAGTTCTGATGCTCGAAACGAATAACTAGAACGGCCTACTGGAAAAGTACGCATACCGTTGTAAACGGGAGAGTTTCTGCTTTCAGATGCAACAGAAATTTTGCGGATTGGTCAATCCGTTCGCGAGATATGGCAGTTTGGAGGTAAGAAACACTTGAGAAACTCAAAATTTTCGCAGTTCTGATGCTCGACAAGCATAACTAGAACGGCCTAGGGGAAAAGTACGCATACCGTTGTAATCGAGCGAGTGTCTACTTTCAGATGCATCAGAAATTTTGCGGATTGGTCAATCCGTTCGCGAGATATGGCAGATTGGAAGTAAGAAACGCTTGAGAAACTCAAAATTTTCGCAGTTCTGATGCTCGAAACGAATAACTAGAACGGCCTAGGGGAAAAGTACGCATACCGTTGTAATCGGGCGAGTTTCTACTTTCAGATGCATCAGAAATTTTGCGGATTGGTCAATCAGGTTCGCGAGATGTGGCAGTTTATAGGTAAAAACGCTTGAGAAACTCAAAATTTTCGCAGTTCTGATGCTCGAAACGAATAACTAGAACGGCCTAGGGGAAAACTACGCATACCGTTGTAATCGGGCGAGTTTCTACTTTCAGATGCAACAAAATTTTGCGGATTGGTCAATCCGTTCGCGAGATGTGGCAGTTTGTAGGTAAGAAACGCTTGAGAAACTCAAAATTTTCGCAGTTTTGATGCTCGAAACGAACAACTAGAACGGCCTAGGGGAAAAGTACGCATACCGTTGTAATCGGGCGAGTTTCTACTTTCAGATGCAACAGAAATTTTGCGGATTGGTCAATCCGTTCGCGAGATATGGCAGTTTGGAGTTAAGAAACGCTTGAGAAACTCAAAATTTTCGCAGTTCTGATGCTCGACAAGCATAACTAGAACGGCCCAGGGGAAAAGTACGCACACCGTTGTAATCGGGCGAGTTTCAACTTTCAGATGCAACAGAAATTTTGCGGATTGGTCAATCCGCTCGCGAGATATGGCAGTTTGGAGGTAAGAAACGCTTGAGAAACTCAAAATTTTCGCAGTTCTGATGCTCGACAAGCATAACTAGAACGGCCCAGGGGAAAAGTACGCATACCGTTGTAATCGGGCGAGATTCTACTTTCAGATGCAACAGAAATTTTGCGGATTGGTCAATCCGTTCGCGAGATATGGCAGTTTGGAGGGAAGAAACGCTTGAGAAATTCAAAATTTTCGCAGTTCTGATGTTCGAAACGAATAACTAGAATGGCCTAGGGGAAAAGTACGCATATCGTTGTAATCGGGCGAGTTTCTACTTTTAAATGCATCAGAAATTTTGCGGATTGGTCAATCCGTTCGCGAGATATGGCAGTTAGGACGTAAGAAACGCTTGAGAAACTCAAAATTTTCGCAGTTCTGATGCACGAAACGAATAACTAGAACAGCCTAGGGGAAAAGTACGCATACCGATGTAATCGGGCGAGTTTCTACTTCCAGATGCAACGAAATTTTGCGGATTGGTCAATCCGTTCGCGAGATGTGGCAGTTTGGAGGTAAGACACGCTTGAGAAACTCAAAATTTTCGCAGTTCTGATGCTCGACAAGCATAACTAGAACGGCCTAGGGGAAAAGTACACATACCGTTGTAATCGGGCGAGTTTCTACTTTCAGATGCAACAAAAATTATGCGGATCGGTCAATCCTTTCGCGAGATATGGCAGTTTGGAGGTAAGACACGCTTGAGAAACTCAAAATTTTCGCAGTTCTGATGCTCGACAAGCATAACTAGAACGGCCTAGGGGAAAAGTACGCATACCGTTGTAATCGGGTGAGTTTCTACTTTCAGATGCAACAGAAATTTTGCGGATTGGTCAATCCGTTCGCGAGATATGGCAGGTTGGAGGTAAGAAACGCCAGAGAAACTCAAAATTTTCGCAGTTCTGATGCTCGAAACGAATAACTAGAACGGCCTAGGGGAAAAGTACACATACCGTTGTAATCGGGCGAGTTTCTACTTTCAGATGCAACAGAAATTTTGCGGATTGGTCAATCCTTTCGCGAGATATGGCAGTTTGGAGGTAAGAAACGCTAGAACAACTCAAAATTTACGCAGTTCTCATGCTCGAAACGAATAACTAGAACGGCCTAGGGGAAAAGTACGCATACCGTTGTAATCGGGCGAGTTTCTACTTTCAGATGCAACAGAAATTTTGCGGATTGGTCAATCCGTTCGCGAGATATGGCAGTTTGGAGGTAAGAAACGCTTGAGAAATTCAAAATTTTCGCAGTTCTGATGCTCGAAACGAATAACTAGAATGGCCTAGGGGAAAAGTACGCATATCGTTGTAATCGGGCGAGTTTCTACTTTTAAATGCATCAGAAATTTTGCGAATTGGTCAATCCGTTCGCGAGATATGGCAGTTAGGACGTAAGAAACGCTTGAGAAACTCAAAATTTTCGCAGTTCTGATGCACGAAACGAATAACTAGAACAGCCTAGGGGAAAAGTACGCATACCGATGTAATCGGGCGAGTTTCTACTTTCAGATGCAACGAAATTTTGCGGATTGGTCAATCCGTTCGCGAGATGTGGCAGTTTGTAGGTAAGAAACGCTTGAGAAACTCAAAATTTTCGCAGTTCTGATGCTCGAAACGAACAACTAGAACGGCCTAGGGGAAAAGTACGCATACCGTTGTAATCGCGCGAGTTTCTACTTTCAGATGCAACAGAAATTTTGCGGATTTGTCAATCCGTTCGCGAGATATGGCAGTTTGGAGGTAAGAAACGCTTGAGAAACTCAAAATTTTCGCAGTTCTGATGCTCGACAAGCATAACTAGAACGGCCCAGGGGAAAAGTACGCATACCGTTGTAATCGGACGAGTTTCTACTTTCAGATGCAACAGAAATTTTGCGGATTGGTCAATCCGTTCGCGAGATATGGCAGTTTGGAGTTAAGAAACGCTTGAGATACTCAAAATTTTCGCAGTTCTGATGCTCGACAAGCATAACTAGAACGGCCTAGGGGAAAAGTGAACATACCGTTGTAATCGGGCGAGTTTCTACTTTCAGATGCAACAAAAATTATGCGGATTGGTCAATCCTTTCGCGAGACATGGCAGTTTGGAGGTAAGAAACGCTCGAGAAACTCAAAATTTTCGCAGTTGAGATGCTCGAAACGAATAACTACTATGGCCTAGGGGAAAAGAACACATACCGTTGTAATTGGGCGAGTTTCTACTTTCAGATGCCACAGAAATTTTGCGGATTGGTCTATCCGTTCGCGAGATGTGGCAGTTTGTAGGTAAGAAACGCTTGAGAAACTCAAAATTTTCGCAGTTCTGATGCTCGAAACGAATAACTAGAACAGCCTAGGGGAAAAGTACGCATACCGTTGTAATCGGGCGAGTTTCTACTTTCAGATGCAACAGAAATTTTGCGGATTGGTCTATCCGTTCGCGAGATATGGCAGTTTGGAGGTAAGAAACGCTTGAGAAACTCATAATTTTCGCAGTTCTGATGCTCGAAACGAATAACTAGAACGGCCTACGGGAAAAGTACGCATACCGTTGTAATCGGGCGAGATTCTACTTTCAGATGCAACAGAAATTTTGCGGATTGGTCAATCCGTTCGCGAGATATGGCAGTTTGGAGGTAAGAAACGCTTGAGAAATTCAAAATTTTCGCAGTTCTGATGCTCGAAACGAATAACTAGAATGGCCTAGGGGAAAAGTACGAATATCGTTGTAATCGGGCGAGTTTCTACTTTTAAATGCATCAGAAATTTTGCGAATTGGTCAATCCGTTCGCGAGATATGGCAGTTAGGACGTAAGAAACGCTTGAGAAACTCAAAATTTTCGCAGTTCTGATGCACGAAACGAATAACTAGAACAGCCTAGGGGAAAAGTACGCATACCGATGTAATCGGGCGAGTTTCTACTTTCAGATGCAACGAAATTTTGCGGATTGGTCAATCCGTTCGCGAGATGTGGCAGTTTGTAGGTAAGAAACGCTTGAGAAACTCAAAGTTTTCGCAGTTCTGATGCTCGAAACGAACAACTAGAACGTCCTACGGGAAAAGTACGCTACCGTTGTAATCGGGCGAGTTTCTACTTTCAGATGCAACAGAAATTTTGCGGATTTGTCAATCCGTTCGCGAGATATGGCAGTTTGGAGGTAAGAAACGCTTGAGAAACTCAAAATTTTCGCAGTTCTGATGCTCGACAAGCATAACTAGAACGGCCCAGGGGAAAAGTACGCATACCGTTGTAATCGGACGAGTTTCTACTTTCAGATGCAACAGAAATTTTGAGGATTGGTCAATCCGTTCGCGAGATATGGCAGTTTGGAGTTAAGAAACGCTTGAGAAACTCAAAATTTTCGCAGTTCTGATGCTCGACAAGCATAACTAGAACGGCCCAGGGGAAAAGTACGCATACCGGAGTAATCGGGCGAGTTTCTACTTTCAGATGCAATAGAAATTTTGCGGATTGGTCAATCCTTTCGCGAGATATGGCAGTTTGGAGGTAAGACACGCTTGAGAAACTCAAAATTTTCGCAGTTCTGATGCTCGACAAGCATATCTAGAACGGCCTAGGGGAAAAGTACACATACCGTTGTAATCGGGCGAGTTTCTACTTTCAGATGCAACAAAAATTATGCGGATTGGTCAATCCTTTCGCGAGATATGGCAGTTTGGAGGTAAGAAACGCTCGAGAAACTTAAAATTTTCGCAGTTGAGATGCTCGAAACGAATAACTACAATGGCCTAGGGGAAAAGAACACATACCGTTGTAATTGGGCGAATTTCTACTTTCAGATGACACAGAAATTTTGCGGATTGGTCAATCCGTTCGCGAGATGTGGCAGTTTGTAGGTAAGAAACGCTTGAGAAACTCAAAATTTTCGCAGTTCTGATGCTCGAAACGAATAACTAGAACAGCCTAGGGGAAAAGTACGCATACCGTTGTAATCGGGCGAGTTTCTACTTTCAGATGCAACAGAAATTTTGCGGATTGGTCTATCCGTTCGCGAGATATGGCTGTTTGGAGGTAAGAAACGCTTGAGAAAATCAAAATTTTCGCAGTTCTGATGCTCGAAACGAATAACTAGAACGGCCTAGTGGAAAACTACGCATACCGTTGTAATCGGGCGAGTTTCTACTTTCAGATGCAACGAAATTTTGCGGATTGGTCAATCCGTTCGCGAGATGTGGCAGTTTGTAGGTAAGAAACGCTTGAGAAACTCAAAATTTTCGCAGTTCTGATGCTCGAAACGAACAACTAGAACGGCCTAGGGGAAAAGTACGCATACCGTTGTAATCGGGCGAGTTTCTACTTTCAGATGCATCAGAAATTTTGCGGATTGGTCAATCAGGTTCGCGAGATGTGGCAGTTTATAGGTAAGAAACGCTTGAGAAACTCAAAATTTTCGCAGTTCTGATGCTCGAAACGAATAACTAGAACGGCCTAGGGGAAAACTACGCATACCGTTGTAATCGGGCGAGTTTCTACTTTCAGATGCAACAAAATTTTGCGGATTGGTCGATCCGTTCGCGAGATGTGGCAGTTTGTAGGTAAGAAACGCTTGAGAAACTCAAAATTTTCGCAGTTCTGATGCTCGAAACGAACAACTAGAACGGCCTAGGGGAAAAGTACGCATACCGTTGTAATCGGGCGAGTTTCTACTTTCAAATGCAACAGAAATTTTGCGGATTTGTCAATCCGTTCGCGAGATATGGCAGTTTAGAGGTAAGAAACGCTTGAGAAACTCAAAATTTTCGCAGTTCTGATGCTCGACAAGCATAACTAGAACAGCCCAGGGGAAAAGTACGCATACCGTTGTAATCGGACGAGTTTCTACTTTCAGATGCAACAGAAATTTTGCGGATGGGTCAATCCGTTCGCGAGATATGGCAGTTTGGAGTTAAGAAACGCTTGAGAAACTCAAAATTTTCGCAGTTATGATGCTCGACATGCATAACTAGAACGGCCCAGGGGAAAAGTA
Organism: Ptiloglossa arizonensis; assembly: GCF_051014685.1. Classification (NCBI taxonomy): domain Eukaryota; kingdom Metazoa; phylum Arthropoda; class Insecta; order Hymenoptera; family Colletidae; genus Ptiloglossa; species Ptiloglossa arizonensis. Next base: position 442,648 of record NW_027478715.1, read on the forward strand.
CGCACACCGTTGTAATCGGGCGAGTTTCAACTTTCAGATGCAACAGAAATTTTGCAGATTGGTCAATCCGCACGCGAGATATGGCAGTTTGGAGGTAAGAAACGCTTGAGAAACTCAAAATTTTCGCAGTTCTGATGCTCGACAAGCATATCTAGAACGGCCCAGGGGAAAAGTACGCATACCGTTGTAATCGGGCGAGATTCTACTTTCAGATGCAACAGAAATTTTGCGGATTGGTCTATCCGTTCGCGAGATATGGCAGTTTGGAGGTAAGAAACGCTTGAGAAATTCAAAATTTTCGCAGTTCTGTTGCTCGAAACGAATAACTAGAATGGCCTAGGGGAAAAGTACGCATATCGTTGTAATCGGGCGAGTTTCTACTTTTAAATGCATCAGAAATTTTGCGAATTGGTCAATCCGTTCGCGAGATATGGCAGTTAGGACGTAAGAAACGCTTGAGAAACTCAAAATTTTCGCAGTTCTGATGCACGAAACGAATAACTAGAACAGCCTAGGGGAAAAGTACGCATACCGTTGTAATCGGGCGAGTTTCTACTTTCAGATGCAACAGAAATTTTGCGGATTTGTCAATTCGTTCGCGAGATATGGCAGTTTGGAGGTAAGAAACGCTTGAGAAACTCAAAATTTTCGCAGTTCTGATGCTCGACAAGCATAACTAGAACGGCCCAGGGGACAAGTACGCATACCGTTGTAATCGGACGAGTTTCTACTTTCAGATGCAACAGAAATTTTGCGGATTGGTCAATCCGTTCGCGAGATATGGCAGTTTGGAGTTAAGAAACGCTTGAGAAACTCAAAATTTTCGCAGTTCTGATGCTCGACAAGCATAACTAGAACGGCCCAGGGGAAAAGTACGCACACGGTTGTAATCGGGCGAGTTTCTACTTTCAGATGCAACAAAAATTATGCGGATCGGTCAATCCTTTCGCGAGATATGGCAGTTTGGAGGTAAGACACGCTTGAGAAACTCAAAATTTTCGCAGTTCTGATGCTCGAAAAGCATAACTAGAACGGCCTAGGGGAAAAGTACACATACCGTTGTAATCGGGCGAGTTTCTACTTTCAGATGCAACAAAAATTATGGGGATTGGTCAATCCTTTCGCGAGATATGGCAGTTAGGACGTAAGACACGCTTGAGAAACTCAGAATTTTCGTAGTTCTGATGCTCGAAACGAATAATTAGAACGGCCTAGGGGAAAGGCACGCACACCGTTGTAATCGGGCGAGTTTCTACTTTCAAATGCAACAGAAATTTTGCGGATTTGTCAATCCGTTCGCGAGATATGGCAGTTTAGAGGTAAGAAACGCTTGAGAAACTCAAAATTTTCGCAGTTCTGATGCTCGACAAGCATAACTAGAACAGCCCAGGGGAAAAGTACGCATACCGTTGTAATCGGACGAGTTTCTACTTTCAGATGCAACAGAAATTTTGCGGATTGGTCAATCCGTTCGCGAGATATGGCAGTTTGGAGTTAAGAAACGCTTGAGAAACTCAAAATTTTCGCAGTTCTGATGCTCGACATGCATAACTAGAACGGCCCAGGGGAAAAGTACGCACACCGTTGTAATCGGGCGAGTTTCAACTTTCAGATGCAACAGAAATTTTGCAGATTGGTCAATCCGCACGCGAGATATGGCAGTTTGGAGGTAAGAAACGCTTGAGAAACTCAAAATTTTCGCAGTTCTGATGCTCGACAAGAATAACTAGAACGGCCCAGGGGAAAAGTACGCATACCGTTGTAATCGGGCGAGATTCTACTTTCAGATGCAACAGAAATTTTGCGGATTGGTCTATCCGTTCGCGAGATATGGCAGTTTGGAGGTAAGAAACGCTTGAGAAATTCAAAATTTTCGCAGTTCTGTTGCTCGAAACGAATAACTAGAATGGCCTAGGGGAAAAGTACGCATATCGTTGTAATCGGGCGAGTTTCTACTTTTAAATGCATCAGAAATTTTGCGAATTGGTCAATCCGTTCGCGAGATATGGCAGTTAGTACGTAAGAAACGCTTGAGAAACTCAAAATTTTCGCAGTTCTGATGCACGAAACGAATAACTAGAACAGCCTAGGGGAAAAGTACGCATACCGTTGTAATCGGGCGAGTTTCTACTTTCAGATGCAACAGAAATTTTGCGGATTTGTCAATTCGTTCGCGAGATATGGCAGTTTGGAGGTAAGAAACGCTTGAGAAACTCAAAATTTTCGCAGTTCTGATGCTCGACAAGCATAACTAGAACGGCCCAGGGGACAAGTACGCATACCGTTGTAATCGGGCGAGATTCTACTTTCAGATGCAACAAAATTTTGCGGATTGGTCAATCCTTTCGCGAGATGTGGCAGTTTGTAGGTAAGAAACGCTTGAGAAACTCAAAATTTTCGCAGTTCTGATGCTCGAAACGAACAACTAGAACGGCCTAGGGGAAAAGTACGCATACCGTTGTAATCGGGCGAGTTTCTACTTTCAGATGCAACAGAAATTTTGCGGATTTGTCAATCCGTTCGCGAGATATGGCAGTTTAGAGGTAAGAAACGCTTGAGAAACTCAAAATTTTCGCAGTTCTGATGCACGAAACGAATAACTAGAACAGCCTAGGGGAAGAGTACGCATACCGTTGTAATCGAGCGAGTGTCTACTTTCAGATGCATCAGAAATTTTGCGGATTGGTCAATCCGTTCGCGAGATATGGCAGATTGGAAGTAAGAAACGCTTGAGAAACTCAAAATTTTCGCAGTTCTGATGCTCGAAACGAATAACTAGAACGGCCTAGGGGAAAAGTACGCATACCGTTGTAATCGGGCGAGTTTCTACTTTCAGATGCATCAGAAATTTTGCGGATTGCTCAATCAGGTTCGCGAGATGTAGCAGTTTATAGGTAAAAACGCTTGAGAAACTCAAAATTTTCGCAGTTCTGATGCTCGAAACGAATAACTAGAACGGCCTAGGGGAAAACTACGCATACCGTTGTAATCGGGCGAGTTTCTACTTTCAGATGCAACAAAATTTTGCGGATTGGTCAATCCTTTCGCGAGACATGGCAGTTTGGAGGTAAGAAACGCTCGAGAAACTCAAAATTTTCGCAGTTGAGATGCTCGAAACGAATAACTACAATGGCCTAGGGGAAAAGAACACATACCGTTGTAATTGGGCGAGTTTCTACTTTCAGATGCCACAGAAATTTTGCGGATTGGTCTATCCGTTCGCGAGATGTGGCAGTTTGTAGGTAAGAAACGCTTGAGAAACTCAAAATTTTCGCAGTTCTGATGCTCGAAACGAATAACTAGAACAGCCTAGGGGAAAAGTACGCATACCGTTGTAATCGGGCGAGTTTCTACTTTCAGATGCAACAGAAATTTTGCGGATTGGTCTATCCGTTCGCGAGATATGGCTGTTTGGAGGTAAGAAACGCTTGAGAAAATCAAAATTTTCGCAGTTCTGATGCTCGAAACGAATAACTAGAACGGCCTAGGGGAAAACTACGCATACCGTTGTAATCAGGCGAGTTTCTACTTTCAGATGCAACAAAATTTTGCGGATTGGTCAATCCGTTCGCGAGATGTGGCAGTTTGTAGGTAGGAAACGCTTGAGAAACTCAAAATTTTCGCAGTTCTGATGCTCGAAACGAACAACTAGAACGGCCTAGGGGAAAAGTACGCATACCGTTGTAATCGGGTGAGTTTCTACTTTCAGATGCATCAGAAATTTTGCGGATTGGTCAATCAGGTTCGCGAGATGTGGCAGTTTATATGTAAGAAACGCTTGAGAAACTCAAAATTTTCGCAGTTCTGATGCTCGAAACGAATAACTAGAACGGCCTAGGGGAAAACTACGCATACCGTTGTAATCGGGCGAGTTTCTACTTTCAGATGCAACAAAATTTTGCGGATTGGTCAATCCGTTCGCGAGATGTGGCAGTTTGTAGGTAAGAAACGCTTGAGAAACTCAAAATTTTCGCAGTTCTGATGCTCGAAACGAACAACTAGAACGGCCTAGGGGAAAAGTACGCATACCGTTGTAATCGGGCGAGTTTCTACTTTCAAATGCAACAGAAATTTTGCGGATTTGTCAATCCGTTCGCGAGATATGGCAGTTTAGAGGTAAGAAACGCTTGAGAAACTCAAAATTTTCGCAGTTCTGATGCTCGACAAGCATAACTAGAACAGCCCAGGGGAAAAGTACGCATACCGTTGTAATCGGACGAGTTTCTACATTCAGATGCAACAGAAATTTTGCGGATTGGTCAATCCGTTCGCGAGATGTGGCAGTTTGTAGGTAAGAAACGCTTGAGAAACTCAAAATTTTCGCAGTTCTGATGCTCGAAACGAACAACTAGAACGGCCTAGGGGAAAAGTACGCACACCGTTGTAATCGGGCGAGTTTCAACTTTCAGATGCAACAGAAATTTTGCGGATTGGTCAATCCGCTCGCGAGATATGGCAGTTTGGAGGTAAGAAACGCTTGAGAAACTCAAAATTTTCGCAGTTCTGATGCTCGACAAGCATAACTAGAACGGCCCAGGGGAAAAGTACGCATACCTTTGTAATCGGGCGAGATTCTACTTTCAGATGCAACAGAAATTTTGCGGATTGGTCTATCCGTTCGCGAGATATGGCAGTTTGGATGTAAGAAACGCTTGAGAAATTCAAAATTTTCGCAGTTCTGATGCTCGAAACGAATAACTAGAATGGCCTAGGGGAAAAGTACGCATATCGTTGTAATCGGGCGAGTTTCTACTTTTAAATGCATCAGAAATTTTGCGAATTGGTCAATCCGTTCGCGAGATATGGCAGTTAGGACGTAAGAAACGCTTGAGAAACTCAAAATTTTCGCAGTTCTGATGCACGAAACGAATAACTAGAACAGCCTAGGGGAAAAGTACGCATACCGTTGTAATCGGGCGAGTTTCTACTTTCAGATGCAACAGAAATTTTGCGGATTTGTCAATTCGTTCGCGAGATATGGCAGTTTGGAGGTAAGAAACGCTTGAGAAACTCAAAATTTTCGCAGTTCTGATGCTCGACAAGCATAACTAGAACGGCCCAGGGGAAAAGTACGCATACCGTTGTAATCGGACGAGTTTCTACTTTCAGATGCAACAGAAATTTTGCGGATTGGTCAATCCGTTCGCGAGATATGGCAGTTTGGAGGTAAGAAACACTTGAGAAACTCAAAATTTTCGCAGTTCTGATGCTCGACAAGCATAACTAGAACGGCCTAGGGGAAAAGTACACATACCGTTGTAAACGGGAGAGTTTCTGCTTTCAGATGCAACAGAAATTTTGCGGATTGGTCAATCCGTTCGCGAGATATGGCAGTTTGGAGGTAAGAAACACTTGAGAAACTCAAAATTTTCGCAGTTCTGATGCTCGACAAGCATAACTAGAACGGCCTAGGGGAAAAGTACACATACCGTTGTAATCGGGCGAGTTTCTACTTTCAGATGCAACAAAAATTATGCGGATTGGTCAATCCTTTCGCGAGATATGGCAGTTTGGAGGTAAGAAACGCTCGAGAAACTCAAAATTTTCGCAGTTCAGATGCTCGAAACGAATAACTACAATGGCCTAGGGGAAAAGAACACATACCGTTGTAAACGGGAGAGTTTCTACTTTCAGATGCAACAGAAATTTTGCGGATTGGTCAATCCGTTCGCGAGATATGGCAGTTTGGAAGTAAGAAACGCTTGAGAAAATCAAAATTTTCGCAGTTCTGATGCTCGAAACGAATAACTAGAACGGCCTAGGGGAAAAGTACGCCTACCGTTGTAATCGAGCGAGTGTCTACTTTCAGATGCATCAGAAATTTTGCGGATTGGTCAATCCGTTCGCGAGATATGGCAGATTGGAAGTAAGAAACGCTTGAGAAACTCAAAATTTTCGCAGTTCTGATGCTCGAAACGAATAACTAGAACGGCCTAGGGGAAAAGTACGCTTACCGTTGTAATCGGGCGAGTTTCTACTTTCAGATGCATCAGAAATTTTGCGGATAGGTCAATCAGGTTCGCGAGATGTGGCAGTTTATAGGTAAGAAACGCTTGAGAAACTCAAAATTTTCGCAGTTCTGATGCTCGAAACGAATAACTAGAACGGCCTAGGGGAAAACTACGCATACCGTTGTAATCGGGCGAGTTTCTACTTTCAGATGCAACAAAATTTTGCGGATTGGTCAATCCGTTCGCGAGATGTGGCAGTTTGTAGGTAAGAAACGCTTGAGAAACTCAAAATTTTCGCAGTTCTGATGCTCGAAACGAACAACTAGGACGGCCTAGGGGAAAAGTACGCATACCGTTGTAATCGGGCGAGTTTCTACTTTCAGATGCAACAGAAATTTTGCGGATTTGTCAATCCGTTCGCGAGATATGGCAGTTTAGAGGTAAGAAACGCTTGAGAAACTCAAAATTTTCGCAGTTCTGATGCACGAAACGAATAACTAGAACAGCCTAGGGGAAAAGTACGCATACCGTTGTAATCGAGCGAGTGTCTACTTTCAGATGCATCAGAAATTTTGCGGATTGGTCAATCCGTTCGCGAGATATGGCAGATTGGAAGTAAGAAACGCTTGAGAAACTCAAAATTTTCGCAGTTCTGATGCTCGAAACGAATAACTAGAACGGCCTAGGGGAAAAGTACGCATACCGTTGTAATCGGGCGAGTTTCTACTTTCAGATGCATCAGAAATTTTGCGGATTGGTCAATCAGGTTCGCGAGATGTGGCAGTTTATAGGTAAAAACGCTTGAGAAACTCAAAATTTTCGCAGTTCTGATGCTCGAAACGAATAACTAGAACGGCCTAGGGGAAAACTACGCATACCGTTGTAATCGGGCGAGTTTCTACTTTCAGATGCAACAAAATTTTGCGGATTGGTCAATCCGTTCGCGAGATGTGGCAGTTTGTAGGTAAGAAACGCTTGAGAAACTCAAAATTTTCGCAGTTTTGATGCTCCAAACGAACAACTAGAACGGCCTAGGGGAAAAGTACGCATACCGTTGTAATCGGGCGAGTTTCTACTTTCAGATGCAACAGAAATTTTGCGGATTGGTCAATCCGTTCGCGAGATATGGCAGTTTGGAGTTAAGAAACGCTTGAGAAACTCAAAATTTTCGCAGTTCTGATGCTCGACAAGCATAACTAGAACGGCCCAGGGGAAAAGTACGCACACCGTTGTAATCGGGCGAGTTTCAACTTTCAGATGCAACAGAAATTTTGCGGATTGGTCAATCCGCTCGCGAGATATGGCAGTTTGGAGGTAAGAAACGCTTGAGAAACTCAAAATTTTCGCAGTTCTGATGCTCGACAAGCATAACTAGAACGGCCCAGGGGAAAAGTACGCATACCGTTGTAATCGGGCGAGATTCTACTTTCAGATGCAACAGAAATTTTGCGGATTGGTCAATCCGTTCGCGAGATATGGCAGTTTGGAGGGAAGAAACGCTTGAGAAATTCAAAATTTTCGCAGTTCTGATGTTCGAAACGAATAACTAGAATGGCCTAGGGGAAAAGTACGCATATCGTTGTAATCGGGCGAGTTTCTACTTTTAAATGCATCAGAAATTTTGCGGATTGGTCAATCCGTTCGCGAGATATGGCAGTTAGGACGTAAGAAACGCTTGAGAAACTCAAAATTTTCGCAGTTCTGATGCACGAAACGAATAACTAGAACAGCCTAGGGGAAAAGTACGCATACCGATGTAATCGGGCGAGTTTCTACTTCCAGATGCAACGAAATTTTGCGGATTGGTCAATCCGTTCGCGAGATGTGGCAGTTTGGAGGTAAGACACGCTTGAGAAACTCAAAATTTTCGCAGTTCTGATGCTCGACAAGCATAACTAGAACGGCCTAGGGGAAAAGTACACATACCGTTGTAATCGGGCGAGTTTCTACTTTCAGATGCAACAAAAATTATGCGGATCGGTCAATCCTTTCGCGAGATATGGCAGTTTGGAGGTAAGACACGCTTGAGAAACTCAAAATTTTCGCAGTTCTGATGCTCGACAAGCATAACTAGAACGGCCTAGGGGAAAAGTACGCATACCGTTGTAATCGGGTGAGTTTCTACTTTCAGATGCAACAGAAATTTTGCGGATTGGTCAATCCGTTCGCGAGATATGGCAGGTTGGAGGTAAGAAACGCCAGAGAAACTCAAAATTTTCGCAGTTCTGATGCTCGAAACGAATAACTAGAAGGCCTAGGGGAAAAGTACACATACCGTTGTAATCGGGCGAGTTTCTACTTTCAGATGCAACAGAAATTTTGCGGATTGGTCAATCCTTTCGCGAGATATGGCAGTTTGGAGGTAAGAAACGCTAGAACAACTCAAAATTTACGCAGTTCTCATGCTCGAAACGAATAACTAGAACGGCCTAGGGGAAAAGTACGCATACCGTTGTAATCGGGCGAGTTTCTACTTTCAGATGCAACGGAAATTTTGCGGATTGGTCAATCCGTTCGCGAGATATGGCAGTTTGGAGGTAAGAAACGCTTGAGAAATTCAAAATTTTCGCAGTTCTGATGCTCGAAACGAATAACTAGAATGGCCTAGGGGAAAAGTACGCATATCGTTGTAATCGGGCGAGTTTCTACTTTTAAATGCATCAGAAATTTTGCGAATTGGTCAATCCGTTCGCGAGATATGGCAGTTAGGACGTAAGAAACGCTTGAGAAACTCAAAATTTTCGCAGTTCTGATGCACGAAACGAATAACTAGAACAGCCTAGGGGAAAAGTACGCATACCGATGTAATCGGGCGAGTTTCTACTTTCAGATGCAACGAAATTTTGCGGATTGGTCAATCCGTTCGCGAGATGTGGCAGTTTGTAGGTAAGAAACGCTTGAGAAACTCAAAATTTTCGCAGTTCTGATGCTCGAAACGAACAACTAGAACGGCCTAGGGGAAAAGTACGCATACCGTTGTAATCGCGCGAGTTTCTACTTTCAGATGCAACAGAAATTTTGCGGATTTGTCAATCCGTTCGCGAGATATGGCAGTTTGGAGGTAAGAAACGCTTGAGAAACTCAAAATTTTCGCAGTTCTGATGCTCGACAAGCATAACTAGAACGGCCCAGGGGAAAAGTACGCATACCGTTGTAATCGGACGAGTTTCTACTTTCAGATGCAACAGAAATTTTGCGGATTGGTCAATCCGTTCGCGAGATATGGCAGTTTGGAGTTAAGAAACGCTTGAGATACTCAAAATTTTCGCAGTTCTGATGCTCGACAAGCATAACTAGAACGGCCCAGGGGAAAAGTACGCACACGGTTGTAATCGGGCGAGTTTCTACTTTCAGATGCAACAAAAATTATGCGGATCGGTCAATCCTTTCGCGAGATATGGCAGTTTGGAGGTAAGACACGCTTGAGAAACTCAAAATTTTCGCAGTTCTGATGCTCGACAAGCATAACTAGAACGGCCTAGGGGAAAAGTGAACATACCGTTGTAATCGGGCGAGTTTCTACTTTCAGATGCAACAAAAATTATGCGGATTGGTCAATCCTTTCGCGAGACATGGCAGTTTGGAGGTAAGAAACGCTCGAGAAACTCAAAATTTTCGCAGTTGAGATGCTCGAAACGAATAACTACTATGGCCTAGGGGAAAAGAACACATACCGTTGTAATTGGGCGAGTTTCTACTTTCAGATGCCACAGAAATTTTGCGGATTGGTCTATCCGTTCGCGAGATGTGGCAGTTTGTAGGTAAGAAACGCTTGAGAAACTCAAAATTTTCGCAGTTCTGATGCTCGAAACGAATAACTAGAACAGCCTAGGGGAAAAGTACGCATACCGTTGTAATCGGGCGAGTTTCTACTTTCAGATGCAACAGAAATTTTGCGGATTGGTCTATCCGTTCGCGAGATATGGCAGTTTGGAGGTAAGAAACGCTTGAGAAACTCATAATTTTCGCAGTTCTGATGCTCGAAACGAATAACTAGAACGGCCTAGGGGAAAAGTACGCATACCGTTGTAATCGGGCGAGTTTCTACTTTCAGATGCATCAGAAATTTTGCGGATTGGTCAATCCGTTCGCGAGATGTGGCAGTTTGTAGGTAAGAAACGCTTGAGAAACTCAAAATTTTCGCAGTTCTGATGCTCGAAACGAATAACTAGAACAGCCTAGGGGAAAAGTACGCATACCGTTGTAATCGGGCGAGTTTCTACTTTCAGATGCAACAGAAATTTTGCGGATTGTTCTATCCGTTCGCGAGATATTGCAGTTTGGAAGTAAGAAACGCTTGAGAAACTCATAATTTTCGCAGTTCTGATGCTCGAAACGAATAACTAGAACGGCCTACGGGAAAAGTACGCATACCGTTGTAAACGGGAGAGTTTCTGCTTTCAGATGCAACAAAATTTTGCGGATTGGTCAATCCGTTCGCGAGATGTGGCAGTTTGTAGGTAAGAAACGCTTGAGAAACTCAAAATTTTCGCAGTTCTGATGCTCGAAACGAATAACTAGAACGGCCTAGGGGAAAAGTACGCATACCGTTGTAATCGAGCGAGTGTCTACTTTCAGATGCATCAGAAATTTTGCGGATTGGTCAATCCGTTCGCGAGATATGGCAGATTGGAAGTAAGAAACGCTTGAGAAACTCAAAATTTTCGCAGTTCTGATGCTCGAAACGAATAACTAGAACCGCCTAGGGGAAAAGTACGCATACCGTTGTAATCGGGCGAGTTTCTACTTTCAGATGCATCAGAAATTTTGCGGATTGGTCAATCAGGTTCGCGAGATGTGGCAGTTTATAGGCAAGAAACGCTTGAGAAACTCAAAATTTTCGCAGTTCTGATGCTCGAAACGAATAACTAGAACGGCCTAGGGGAAAACTACGCATACCGTTGTAATCGGGCGAGTTTCTACTTTCAGATGCAACAAAATTTTGCGGATTGGTCAATCCGTTCGCGAGGTGTGGCAGTTTGAAGGTAAGAAACGCTTGAGAAACTCAAAACTTTCGCAGTTCTGATGCTCGAAACGAACTAGAGCGGCCTAGGGGAAAAGTACGCATACCGTTGTAATCGGGCGAGTTTCTCCTTTCAGATGCAACAGAAATTTTGCGGATTTGTCAATCCGTTCGCGAGATATGGCAGTTTAGAGGTAAGAAACGCTTGAGAAACTCAAAATTTTCGCAGTTCTGATGCTCGACAAGCATAACTAGAACAGCCCAGGGGAAAAGTACGCATACCGTTGTAATCGGACGAGTTTCTACTTTCAGATGCAACAGAAATTTTGCGGATTGGTCAATCCGTTCGCGAGATATGGCAGTTTGGAGTTAAGAAACGCTTGAGAAACTCAAAATTTTCGCAGTTCTGATGCTCGACAAGCATAACTAGAACGGCCCAGGGGAAAAGTACGCACACCGTTGTAATCGGGCGAGTTTCAACTTTCAGATGCAACAGAAATTTTGCGGATTGGTCAATCCGCTCGCGAGATATGGCAGTTTGGAGGTAAGAAACGCTTGAGAAACTGAAAATTTTCGCAGTTCTGATGCTCGTCAAGCATAACTAGAACGGCCCAGGGGAAAAGTACGCATACCGTTGTAATCGGGCGAGATTCTACTTTCAGATGCAACAGAAATTTTGCGGATTGGTCAATCCGTTCGCGAGATATGGCAGTTTGGAGGTAAGAAACGCTTGAGAAATTCAAAATTTTCGCAGTTCTGATGCTCGAAACGAATAACTAGAATGGCCTAGGGGAAAAGTACGCATATCGTTGTAATCGGGCGAGTTTCTACTTTTAAATGCATCAGAAATTTTGCGAATTGGTCAATCCGTTCGCGAGATATGGCAGTTAGGACGTAAGAAACGCTTGAGAAACTCAAAATTTTCGCAGTTCTGATGCACGAAACGAATAACTAGAACAGCCTAGGGGAAAAGTACGCATACCGATGTAATCGGGCGAGTTTCTACTTTCAGATGCAACGAAATTTTGCGGATTGGTCAATCCGTTCGCGAGATGTGGCAGTTTGTAGGTAAGAAACGCTTGAGAAACTCAAAATTTTCGCAGTTCTGATGCTCGAAACGAACAACTAGAACGGCCTAGGGGAAAAGTACGCATACCGTTGTAATCGGGCGAGTTTCTACTTTCAGATGCAACAGAAATTTTGCGGATTTGTCAATCCGTTCGCGAGATATGGCAGTTTGGAGGTAAGAAACGCTTGAGAAACTCAAAATTTTCGCAGTTCTGATGCTCGACAAGCATAACTAGAACGGCCCAGGGGAAAAGTACGCATACCGTTGTAATCGGACGAGTTTCTACTTTCAGATGCAACAGAAATTTTGTCGATTGGTCAATCCGTTCGCGAGATATGGCAGTTTGGAGTTAAGAAACGCTTGAGAAACTCAAAATTTTCGCAGTTCTGATGCTCGACAAGAATAACTAGAACGGCCCAGGGGAAAAGTACGCACACGGTTGTAATCGGGCGAGTTTCTACTTTCAGATGCAACAAAAATTATGCGGATCGGTCAATCCTTTCGCGAGATATGGCAGTTTGGAGGTAAGACACGCTTGAGAAACTCAAAATTTTCGCAGTTCTGATGCTCGACAAGCATAACTAGAACGGCCTAGGGGAAAAGTGAACATACCGTTGTAATCGGGCGAGTTTCTACTTTCAGATGCAACAAAAATTATGCGGATTGGTCAATCCTTTCGCGAGACATGGCAGTTTGGAGGTAAGAAACGCTCGAGAAACTCAAAATTTTCGTAGTTGAGATGTTCGAAACGAATAACTACAATGGCCTAGGGGAAAAGAACACATACCGTTGTAATTGGGCGAGTTTCTACTTTCAGATGCCACAGAAATTTTGCGGATTGGTCTATCCGTTCGCGAGATGTGGCAGTTTGTAGGTAAGAAACGCTTGAGAAACTCAAAATTTTCGCAGTTCTGATGCTCGAAATGAATAACTAGAACAGCCTAGGGGAAAGGTACGCATACCGTTGTAATCGGGCGAGTTTCTACTTTCAGATGCAACAGAAATTTTGCGGATTGGTCTATCCGTTCGCGAGATATGGCAGTTTGGAGGTAAGAAACGCTTGAGAAACTCATAATTTTCGCAGTTCTGATGCTCGAAACGAATAACTAGAACGGCCTACGGGAAAAGTACGCATACCGTTGTAAACGGGAGAGTTTCTGCTTTCAGATGCAACAGAAATTTTGCGGATTGGTCAATCCGTTCGCGAGATATGGCAGTTTGGAGGTAAGAAACACTTGAGAAACTCAAAATTTTCGCAGTTCTGATGCTCGACAAGCATAACTAGAACGGCCTAGGGGAAAAGTACGCCTACCGTTGTAATCGAGCGAGTGTCTACTTTCAGATGCATCAGAAATTTTGCGGATTGGTCAATCCGTTCGCGAGATATGGCAGATTGGAAGTAAGAAACGCTTGAGAAACTCAAAATTTTCACAGTTCTGATGCTCGAAACGAACAACTAGAACGGCCTAGGGGAAAAGTACGCATACCGTTGTAATCGGGCGAGTTTCTACATTCAGAAGCAACAGAAATTTTGCGGATTTGTCAATCCGTTCGCCAGATATGGCAGTTTAGAGGTAAGAAACGCTTGAGAAGCTCAAAATTTTCGCAGTTCTGATGCTCGACAAGCATAACTAGAACGGCCTAGGGGAAAACTACGCATACCGTTGTAATCGGGCGAGTTTCTACTTTCAGATGCAACAAAATTTTGCGGATTGGTCAATCGGTTCGCGAGATGTGGCAGTTTGTAGGTAAGAAACGCTTGAGAAACTCAAAATTTTCGCAGTTCTGATGCTCGAAACGAACAACTAGAACGGCCTAGGGGAAAAGTACGCATACCGTTGTAATCGGGCGAGTTTCTACTTTCAGATGCAACAGAAATTTTGCGGATTTGTCAATCCGTTCGCGAGATATGGCAGTTTGGAGGTAAGAAACGCTCGAGAAACTCAAAATTTTCGCAGTTCAGATGCTCGAAACGAATAACTACAATGGCCTAGGGGAAAAGAACACATACCATTGTAATTGGGCGAGTTTCTACTTTCAGATGCCACAGAAATTTTGCGGATTGGTCAATCCGTTCGCGAGATGTGGCAGTTTGGAGGTAAGAAGCGCTTGAGAAACTCAAAATTTTCGCAGTTCTGATGCTCGAAACGAATAACTAGAACGGCCTAGGGGAAAAGTACACATACCGTTGTAATCGGGCGAGTTTCTACTTTCAGATGCAACAGAAATTTTGCGGATTGGTCAATCCTTTCGCGAGATATGGCAGTTTGGAGGTAAGAAACGCTAGAACAACTCAAAATTTACGCAGTTCTCATGCTCGAAACGAATAAATAGAACGGCCTAGGGGAAAGTACGCATACCATTGTAATCGGGCGAGTTTCTACTTTCAGATGCAACAGAAAGTTTGCGGATTGGTCAATCCGTTCGATAGATATGGCAGTTTGGAGGTAAGAAACGCTAGAGGAACTCAAAATTTTCGCAGTTCTGATGCTCGAAACGAACAACTAGAACGGCCTAGGGGAAAAGTACGCATACCCTTGTAATCGGGCGAGTTTCTACTTTCAGATGCAACAGAAATTTTGCGGATTTGTCAATCCGTTCGCCAGATATGGCAGTTTAGAGGTAAGAAACGCTTGAGAAACTCAAAATTTTCGCAGTTCTGATGCTCGACAAGCATAACTAGAACGGCCCAGGGGAAAAGTACGCATACCGTTGTAATCGGACGAGTTTCTACTTTCAGATGCAACAGAAATTTTGCGGATTGGTGCATCCGTTCGCGAGATATGGCAGTTTGGAGGTAAGAAACGCTAGAGAAACTCAAAATTTTCGCAGTTCTGATGCTCGAAACGAATAACTAGAACGGCCTAGGGGAAAAGTACACATACCGTTGTAATCGGGCGAGTTTCTACTTTCAGATGCAACAGAAATTTTGAGGATTGGTCAATCCTTTCGCGAGATATGGCAGTTTGGAGGTAAGAAACGCTAGAACAACTCAAAATTTACGCAGTTCTCATGCTCGAAACGAATAACTAGAACGGCCTAGGGGAAAGTACGCATACCATTGTAATCGGGCGAGTTTCTACTTTCAGATGCAACAGAAAGTTTGCGGATTGGTCAATCCGTTCGATAGATATGGCAGTTTGGAGGTAAGAAAGGCTTGAGAAATTTAAAATTTTTTTAGTTCTGATGCTCGAAAAGAATAACTAGAACGGCCTAGTGGAAAAGTACGCACACGTTTGTAATCGGGCGAGTTTCTACTTTCAGATGCAACAAAAATTATGCGGATCGGTCAATCCTTTCGCGAGATATGGCAGTTTGGAGGTAAGACACGCTTGAGAAACTCAAAATTTTCGCAGTTCTGATGCTCGACAAGCATATCTAGAACGGCCTAGGGGAAAAGTACACATACCGTTGTAATCGGGCGAGTTTCTACTTTCAGATGCAACAAAAATTATGCGGATTGGTCAATCCTTTCGCGAGATATGGCAGTTTGGAGGTAAGAAACGCTCGAGAAACTCAAAATTTTCGCAGTTGAGATGCTCGAAACGAATAACTACAATGGCCTAGGGGAAAAGAACACATACCGTTGTAATTGGGCGTGTTTCTACTTTCAGATGACACAGAAATTTTGCGGATTGGTCAATCCGTTCGCGAGATGTGGCAGTTTGTAGGTAAGAAACGCTTGAGAAACTCAAAATTTTCGCAGTTCTGATGCTCGAAACGAATAACTAGAACAGCCTAGGGGAAAAGTACGCATACCGTTGTAATCGGGCGAGTTTCTACTTTCAGATGCAACAGAAATTTTGCGGATTGGTCTATCCGTTCGCGAGATATGGCAGTTTGGAGGTAAGAAACGCTTGAGAAACTCATAATTTTCGCAGTTCTGATGCTCGAAACGAATAACTAGAACGGCCTACGGGAAAAGTACGCCTACCGTTGTAATCGAGCGAGTGTCTACTTTCAGATGCATCAGAAATTTTGCGGACTGGTCAATCCGTTCGCGAGATATGGCAGATTGGAAGTAAGAAACGCTTGAGAAACTCAAAATTTTCGCAGTTCTGATGCTCGACACGCATAACTAGAACGGCCTAGGGGAAAAGTACACATACCGTTGTAATCGGGCGAGTTTCTACTTTCAGATGCAACAGAAATTTTGCGGATTGGTCTATCCGTTCGCGAGATATGGCAGTTTGGAGGTAAGAAACGCTTGAGAAACTCATAATTTTCGCAGTTCTGATGCTCGAAACGAATAACTAGAACGGCCTACGGGAAAAGTACGCATACCGTTGTAAACGGGAGAGTTTCTGCTTTCAGATGCAACAGAAATTTTGCGGATTGGTCAATCCGTTCGCGAGATATGGCAGTTTGGAGGTAAGAAACACTTGAGAAACTCAAAATTTTCGCAGTTCTGATGCTCGCCAAGCATAACTAGAACGGCCTAGGGGAAAAGTACACATACCTTTGTAATCGGGCGAGTTTCTACTTTCAGATGCAACAAAAATTATGCGGATTGGTCAATCCTTTCGCGAGATATGGCAGTTTGGAGGTAAGAAACGCTCGAGAAACTCAAAATTTTCGCAGTTCAGATGCTCGAAACGAATAACTACAATGGCCTAGGGGAAAAGAACACATACCGTTGTAAACGGGAGAGTTTCTACTTTCAGATGCAACAGAAATTTTGCGGATTGGTCAATCCGTTCGCGAGATATGGCAGTTTGGAAGTAAGAAACGCTTGAGAAAATCAAAATTTTCGCAGTTCTGATGCTCGAAACGAATAACTAGAACGGCCTAGGGGAAAAGTACGCCTACCGTTGTAATCGAGCGAGTGTCTACTTTCAGATGCATCAGAAATTTTGCGGATTGGTCAATCCGTTCGCGAGATATGGCAGATTGGAAGTAAGAAACGCTTGAGAAACTCAAAATTTTCGCAGTTCTGATGCTCGACACGCATAACTAGAACGGCCTAGGGGAAAAGTGCACATACCGTTGTAATCGTGCGAGTTTCTACTTTCAGATGCAACAAAAATTATGCGGATTGGTCAATCCTTTCGCGAGATATGGCAGTTAGGACGTAAGACACGCTTGAGAAACTCAGAATTTTCGCAGTTCTGATGCTCGAAACGAATAATTAGAACGGCCTAGGGGAAAAGCACGCACACCGTTGTAATCGGGCGAGTTTCTACTTTCAGACACAACAGAAATTTTGCGGATTGGTCAATCCTTTCGCGAGATATGGCAGTTTGGAGGTAAGAAACGCTTGAGAAACTCAAAATTTTCGCAGTTCTGATGCGCGAAACGAATAACTAGAACAGCCTAGGGGAAAAGTACGCATACCGTTGTAATCGGGCGAGTTTCTACTTTCAGATGCAACAGAAATTTTGCGGATTGGTCTATCCGTTCGCGAGATATGGCAGTTTGGAGGTAAGAAACGCTTGAGAAACTCATAATTTTCGCAGTTCTGATGCTCGAAACGAATAACTAGAACGGCCTACGGGAAAAGTACGCATACCGTTGTAAACGGGAGAGTTTCTGCTTTCAGATGCAACAGAAATTTTGCGGATTGGTCAATCCGTTCGCGAGATATGGCAGTTTGGAGGTAAGAAACACTTGAGAAACTCAAAATTTTCGCAGTTCTGATGCTCGCCAAGCATAACTAGAACGGCCTAGGGGAAAAGTACACATACCGTTGTAATCGGGCGAGTTTCTACTTTCAGATGCAACAAAAATTATGCGGATTGGTCAATCCTTTCGCGAGATATGGCAGTTTCGAGGTAAGAAACGCTCGAGAAACTCAAAATTTTCGCAGTTCAGATGCTCGAAACGAATAACTACAATGGCCTAGGGGAAAAGAACACATACCGTTGTAAACGGGAGAGTTTCTACTTTCAGATGCAACACAAATTTTGCGGATTGGTCAATCCGTTCGCGAGATATGGCAGTTTGGAAGTAAGAAACGCTTGAGAAAATCAAAATTTCCGCAGTTCTGATGCTCGAAACGAATAACTAGAACGGCCTAGGGGAAAAGTACGCCTACCGTTGTAATCGAGCGAGTGTCTACTTTCAGATGCATCAGAAATTTTGCGGATTGGTCAATCCGTTCGCGAGATATGGCAGATTGGAAGTAAGAAACGCTTGAGAAACTCAAAATTTTCGCAGTTCTGATGCTCGACACGCATAACTAGAACGGCCTAGGGGAAAAGTGCACATACCGTTGTAATCGTGCGAGTTTCTACTTTCAGATGCAACAAAAATTATGCGGATTGGTCAATCCTTTCGCGAGATATGGCAGTTAGGACGTAAGACACGCTTGAGAAACTCAGAATTTTCGCAGTTCTGATGCTCGAAACGAATAATTAGAACGGCCTAGGGGAAAAGCACGCACACCGTTGTAATCGGGCGAGTTTCTACTTTCAGACACAACAGAAATTTTGCGGATTGGTCAATCCTTTCGCGAGATATGGCAGTTTGGAGGTAAGAAACGCTCGAGAAACTCAAAATTTTCGCAGTTCAGATGCTCGAAACGAATAACTACAATGGCCTAGGGGAAAAGAACACATACCGTTGTAATTGGGCGAGTTTCTACTTTCAGATGCCACAGAAATTTTGCGGATTGGTCAATCCGTTCGCGAGATGTGGCAGTTTAGAGGTAAGAAGCGCTTGAGAAACTCAAAATTTTCGCAGTTCTGATGCTCGAAACGAATAACTAGAACGGCCTAGGGGAAAAGTACGTATACCGTTGTAATCGGGCGAGTTTCTACTTTCAGATGCAACAGAAATTTTGCGTATTGGTCAATCCGTTCGCGAGATATGGCAGTTAGGAGGTAAGAAACGCTTGAGAAACTCAAAATTTTCGCAGTTCTGATGCTCGACAAGCATAACTAGAACGGCCTAGGGGAAAAGTACGCATACCGTTGTAATCGGGTGAGTTTCTACTTTCAGATGCAACAGAAATTTTGCGGATTGGTCAATCCGTTCGCGAGATATGGCAGTTTGGAGGTAAGAAACGCTTGAGAAACTCAAAATTTTCGCAGTTCTGATGCTCGACAAGCATAACTAGAACGGCCTAGGGGAAAAGTACACATACCGTTGTAATCGTGCGAGTTTCTACTTTCAGATGCAACAAAAATTATGCGGATTGGTCAATCCTTTCGCGAGATATGGCAGTTAGGACGTAAGACACGCTTGAGAAACTCAGAATTTTCGCAGTTCTGATGCTCGAAACGAATAATTAGAACGGCCTAGGGGAAAAGCACGCACACCGTTGTAATCGGTCGAGTTTCTACTTTCAGATACAACAGAAATTTTGCGGATTGGTCAACCCGTTCGCAAGATATGGCAGTATGGAGGTAAGAAACGCTTGAGAAACGCAAAATTTTCGCAGTTCTGATGCTCGAGACGAATAACTAGTACGGCCTAGGGGAAAAGTACGCATACCGTTGTAATCGGGCGAGTTTCTACTTTCAGATGCAACAGAAAGTTTGCGGATTGGTCAATCCGTTCGATAGATATGGCAGTTTGGAGGTAAGAAACGCTTGAGAAATTTAAAATTTTTTTAGTTCTGATGCTCGAAAAGAATAACTAGAACGGCCTAGGGGAAAAGTACACATACCGTTGTAATCGGGCGAGTTTCTACTTTCAGATGCAACAGAAATTTTGCGGATTGGTCAATCCGTTCGCGAGATATGGCAGTTTGGAGGTAAGAAACGCTTGAGAAACTCAAAATTTTCGAAGTTCTGATGCTCGACAAGCATAACTAGAACGGCCTAGGGGAAAAGTACACATACCGTTGTAATCGTGCGAGTTTCTACTTTCAGATGCAACAAAAATTATGGGGATTGGTCAATCCTTTCGCGAGATATGGCAGTTAGGACGTAAGACACGCTTGAGAAACTCAGAATTTTCGCAGTTCTGATGCTCGAAACGAATAATTAGAACGGCCTAGGGGAAAGGCACGCACACCGTTGTAATCGGGCGAGTTTCTACTTTCAGACACAACAGAAATTTTGCGGATTGGTCAATCCTTTCGCGAGATATGGCAGTTTGGAGGTAAGAAAGGCTTGAGAAATTTAAAATTTTTTTAGTTCTGATGCTCGAAAAGAATAACTAGAACGGCCTAGGGGAAAAGTACACATACCGTTGTAATCGGGCGAGTTTCTACTTTCAGATGCAACAGAAATTTTGCGGATTGGTCAATCCTTTCGCGAGATATGGCAGTTTGGAGGTAAGAAAGGCTTGAGAAATTTAAAATTTTTTTAGTTCTGATGCTCGAAAAGAATAACTAGAACGGCCTAGGGGAAAAGTACACATACCGTTGTAATCGGGCGAGTTTCTACTTTCAGATGCAACAGAAATTTTGCGGATTGGTCAATCCTTTCGCGAGATATGGCAGTTTGGAGGTAAGAAACGCTAGAACAACTCAAAATTTACGCAGTTCTCATGCTCGAAACGAATAAATAGAACGGCCTAGGGGAAAGTACGCATACCATTGTAATCGGGCGAGTTTCTACTTTCAGATGCAACAGAAAGTTTGCGGATTGGTCAATCCGTTCGATAGATATGGCAGTTTGGAGGTAAGAAACGCTAGAGAAACTCAAAATTTTCGCAGTTCTGATGCTCGAAACGAACAACTAGAACGGCCTAGGGGAAAAGTACGCATACCCTTGTAATCGGGCGAGTTTCTACTTTCAGATGCAACAGAAATTTTGCGGATTTGTCAATCCGTTCGCCAGATATGGCAGTTTAGAGGTAAGAAACGCTTGAGAAACTCAAAATTTTCGCAGTTCTGATGCTCGACAAGCATAACTAGAACGGCCCAGGGGAAAAGTACGCATACCGTTGTAATCGGACGAGTTTCTACTTTCAGATGCAACAGAAATTTTGCGGATTGGTGCATCCGTTCGCGAGATATGGCAGTTTGGAGGTAAGAAACGCTAGAGAAACTCAAAATTTTCGCAGTTCTGATGCTCGAAACGAATAACTAGAACGGCCTAGGGGAAA
Organism: Ptiloglossa arizonensis; assembly: GCF_051014685.1. NCBI lineage: Eukaryota > Metazoa > Arthropoda > Insecta > Hymenoptera > Colletidae > Ptiloglossa > Ptiloglossa arizonensis. The sequence goes on from NW_027478715.1 coordinate 463,628, forward strand.
AGTACACATACCGTTGTAATCGGGCGAGTTTCTACTTTCAGATGCAACAGAAATTTTGAGGATTGGTCAATCCTTTCGCGAGATATGGCAGTTTGGAGGTAAGAAACGCTAGAACAACTCAAAATTTACGCAGTTCTCATGCTCGAAACGAATAACTAGAACGGCCTAGGGGAAAGTACGCATACCATTGTAATCGGGCGAGTTTCTACTTTCAGATGCAACAGAAAGTTTGCGGATTGGTCAATCCGTTCGATAGATATGGCAGTTTGGAGGTAAGAAAGGCTTGAGAAATTTAAAATTTTTTTAGTTCTGATGCTCGAAAAGAATAACTAGAACGGCCTAGTGGAAAAGTACGCACACGTTTGTAATCGGGCGAGTTTCTACTTTCAGATGCAACAAAAATTATGCGGATCGGTCAATCCTTTCGCGAGATATGGCAGTTTGGAGGTAAGACACGCTTGAGAAACTCAAAATTTTCGCAGTTCTGATGCTCGACAAGCATATCTAGAACGGCCTAGGGGAAAAGTACACATACCGTTGTAATCGGGCGAGTTTCTACTTTCAGATGCAACAGAAATTTTGCGGATTGGTCAATCCGCTCGCGAGATATGGCAGTTTGGAGGTAAGAAACGCTTGAGAAACTCAAAATTTTCGCAGTTCTGATGCTCGACAAGCATAACTAGAACGGCCTAGGGGAAAAGTACGCATACCCTTGTAATCGGGCGAGTTTCTACTTTCAGATGCAACAGAAATTTTGCGGATTGGTCAATCCGTTCGCGAGATATGACAGTTTGGAAGTAAGAAACGCTTGAGAAACTCAAAATTTTCGCAATTCTGATGCTCGAAACGAATAACTAGGGCGGCCTAGGGGAAAAGTACGCATACCGTTGTAATCGGGCGAGTTTCTGCTTTCAGATGCATCAGAAATTTTGCGGATTGGTCAAACCTTTCGCGAGATATGGCAGTTTGGAGGTAAGAAACGCTTGAGAAACTCCAAATTTTCGCAGTTCTGATGCTCGAAACGAATAACTAGAACGGCCTAGGGGAAAAGTACGCATACAGTTGTAATCGGGCGAGTTTCTACTTTCAGATGCAACAGAAATTTTGCGGATTGGTCAATCCGTTCGCGAGATATGGCAGTTTGGAGGTAAGAAACGCTTGAGAAACTCAAAATTTTCGCAGTTCTGATGCTCGACAAGCATAACTAGAACGGCCTAGGGGAAAAGTACGCATATCGTTGTAATCGGGCGAGTTTCTGCTTTCAGATGCATCAGAAATTTTGCGGATTGGTCAATCCGTTCGCGAGATGTGGCAGTTTGGAAGTAAGAAACGCTTGAGAAACTCAAAATTTTCGCAGTTCTGATGCTCGAAACGAATAACTAGAAAGCCCTAGGGGAAAAGTACGCATACCGATGTAATCGGGCGAGTTTCTACTTTCAGATGCAACAGAAATTTTGCGGATTGGTCGATCCGTTCGCGAGATATGGCAGTTTGGAGGTAAGAAACGCTTGAGAAACTCAAAATTTTCGCAGTTCTGATGCTCGAAACGAATAACTAGTACGGCCCAGGGGAAAAGTACGCATACCGTTGTAATCGGGCGAGTTTCTACTTTCAGATGCAACAGAAATTTTGCGGATTGGTCAATCCGTTCGCGAGATATGGCAGTTTGGAAGTAAGAAACGCTTGAGAAACTCAAAATCTTCGCAGTTCTGATGCTCGAAACGAATAACTAGAAAGGCCTAGGGGAAAAGTACGCATAGTGTTGTAATCGGGCGAGTTTCTGCTTTCAGATGCATCACAAATTTTGCGGATTGGTCAATCCGTTCGCGAGATGTGGCAGTTTGGAAGGAAGAAACGCTTGAGAAACTCAAAATTTTCGCAGTTCTGATGCTCGAAACGAATAACTGGGGCGGCCTAGGGGAAAAGTACGCATACCGTTGTAATCGGGCGAGTTTCTGCTTTCAGATGCATCAGAAATTTTGCGGATTGGTCAATCCGTTCGCGAGATGTGGCAGTTTGGAAGTAAGAAACGCTTGAGAAACTCAAAATTTTCGCAGTTCTGATGCTCGAAACGAATAACTAGAAAGCCCTAGGGGAAAAGTACGCATACCGATGTAATCGGGCGAGTTTCTACTTTCAGATGCAACAGAAATTTTGCGGATTGGTCGATCCGTTCGCGAGATATGGCAGTTTGGAGGTAAGAAACGCTTGAGAAACTCAAAATTTTCGCAGTTCTGATGCTCGAAACGAATAACTAGTACGGCCCAGGGGAAAAGTACGCATACCGTTGTAATCGGGCGAGTTTCTACTTTCAGATGCAACAGAAATTTTGCGGATTGGTCAATCCGTTCGCGAGATATGGCAGTTTGGAAGTAAGAAACGCTTGAGAAACTCAAAATTTTCGCAGTTCTGATGCTCGAAACGAATAACTAGTACGGCCCAGGGGAAAAGTACGCATACCGTTGTAATCGGGCGAGTTTCTACTTTCAGATGCAACAGAAATTTTGCGGATTGGTCAATCCGCTCGCGAGATATGGCAGTTTGGAGGTAAGAAACGCTTGAGAAACTCAAAATTTTCGCAGTTCTGATGCTCGAAACGAATAACTAGAACGGCCTAGGGGAAAAGTACGTATACCGTTGTAATCGGGCGAGTTTCTACCTTCAGATGCAACAGAAATTTTGCGGATTGGTCAATCCGTTCGCGAGATATGGCAGTTTGGAGGTAAGAAACGCTTGAGAAACTCAAAATTTTCGCAGTTCTGATGCTCGAAACGAATAACTAGAAAGGCCTAGGGGAAAAGTACGCATAGTGTTGTAATCGGGCGAGTTTCTGCTTTCAGATGCATCACAAATTTTGCGGATTGGTCAATCCGTTCGCGAGATGTGGCAGTTTGGATGTCAGAAACGCTTGAGAAACTCAAAATTTTCGCAGTTCTGATGCTCGATACGAATAACTAGAAAGACCTAGGGGAAAAGTACGCATACCGTTGTAATCGGGCGAGTTTCTACTTTCAGATGCAACAGAAATTTTGCGGATTGGTCAATCCGTTCGCGAGATATGGCAGTTTGGAGGTAAGCAACGCTTGAGAAACTCAAAATTTTCGCAGTTCTGATGCTCGAAACGAATAACTAGTACGGCCCAGGGGAAAAGTACGCATACCGTTGTAATCGGGCGAGTTTCTACTTTCAGATGCAACAGAAATTTTGCGGATTGGTCAATCCGCTCGCGAGATATGGCAGTTTGGAGGTAAGAAACGCTTGAGAAACTCAAAATTTTCGCAGTTCTGATGCTCGAAACGAATAACTAGAACGGCCTAGGGGAAAAGTACGTATACCGTTGTAATCGGGCGAGTTTCCACTTTCAGAAGCAACAGAAAATTTGCGGATTGGTCAATCCGTTCGCGAGATATGGCAGTTTGGAGGTAAGAAACGCATGAGAAACTCAAAATTTTCGCAGTTCTGATGCTCGAAACGAATAACTAGAACGGTCTAGGGGAAAAGTACGCATACAGTTGTAATCGGGCGAGTTTCTACCTTCAGATGCAACAGAAATTTTGCGGATTGGTCAATCCGTTCGCGAGATATGGCAGTTTGGAGGTAAGAAACGCTTGAGAAACTCAAAATTTTCGCAGTTCTGATGCTCGAAACGAATAACTAGAAAGGCCTAGGGGAAAAGTACGCATAGTGTTGTAATCGGGCGAGTTTCTGCTTTCAGATGCAACACAAAGTTTGCGGATTGGTCAATCCGTTCGCGAGAGATGGCAGTTTGGATGTAAGCAACGCTTGAGAAACTCAAAATTTTCGCAGTTCTGATGCTCGAAACGAATAACTAGAACGGTCTAGGGGAAAAGTACGAATACAGTTGTAATCGGGCGAGTTTCTACTTTCAGATGCAACAGAAATTTTGCGGATTGGTCAATCCGTTCGCGAGATATGGCAGTTTGGAGGTAAGAAACGCTTGAGAAACTCAAAATTTTCGCAGTTCTGATGCTCGAAACGAATAACTAGAACGGACTGGGGGAAAAGTACGCATACAGTTGTAATCGGGCGAGTTTCTACTTTCAGATGCATCAGAAATTTTGCGGATTGGTCAATCCGTTCGCGAGATGTGGCAGTTTGGAAGTAAGAAACGCTTGAGAAACTCAAAATTTTCGCAGTTCTGATGCTCGAAACGAATAACTAGAAAGCCCTAGGGGAAAAGTACGCATACCGATGTAATCGGGCGAGTTTCTACTTTCAGATGCAACAGAAATTTTGCGGATTGGTCGATCCGTTCGCGAGATATGGCAGTTTGGAGGTAAGAAACGCTTGAGAAACTCAAAATTTTCGCAGTTCTGATGCTCGAAACGAATAACTAGTACGGCCCAGGGGAAAAGTACGCATACCGTTGTAATCGGGCGAGTTTCTACTTTCAGATGCAACAGAAATTTTGCGGATTGGTCAATCCGTTCGCGAGAGATGGCAGTTTGGAAGTAAGAAACGCTTGAGAAACTCAAAATTTTCGCAGTTCTGATGCTCGAAACGAATAACTAGAAAGGCCTAGGGGAAAAGTACGCATAGTGTTGTAATCGGGCGAGTTTCTGCTTTCAGATGCATCACAAATTTTGCGGATTGGTCAATCCGTTCGCGAGATGTGACAGTTTGGAAGGAAGAAACGCTTGAGAAACTCAAAATTTTCGCAGTTCTGATGCTCGAAACGAATAACTAGGGCGGCCTAGGGGAAAAGTACGCATACCGTTGTAATCGGGCGAGTTTCTGCTTTCAGATGCATCAGAAATTTTGCGGATTGGTCAATCCGTTCGCGAGATGTGGCAGTTTGGAAGTAAGAAACGCTTGAGAAACTCAAAATTTTCGCAGTTCTGATGCTCGAAACGAATAACTAGAAAGCCCTAGGGGAAAAGTACGCATACCGATGTAATCGGGCGAGTTTCTACTTTCAGATGCAACAGAAATTTTGCGGATTGGTCGATCCGTTCGCGAGATATGGCAGTTTGGAGGTAAGAAACGCTTGAGAAACTCAAAATTTTCGCAGTTCTGATGCTCGAAACGAATAACTAGTACGGCCCAGGGGAAAAGTACGCATACCGTTGTAATCGGGCGAGTTTCTACTTTCAGATGCAACAGAAATTTTGCGGATTGGTCAATCCGTTCGCGAGATATGGCAGTTTGGAAGTAAGAAACGCTTGAGAAACTCAAAATTTTCGCAGTTCTGATGCTCGAAACGAATAACTAGTACGGCCCAGGGGAAAAGTACGCATACCGTTGTAATCGGGCGCGTTTCTACTTTCAGATGCAACAGAAATTTTGCGGATTGGTCAATCCGCTCGCGAGATATGGCAGTTTGGAGGTAAGAAACGCTTGAGAAACTCAAAATTTTCGCAGTTCTGATGCTCGAAACGAACAACTAGAACGGCCTAGGGGAAAAGTACGTATACCGTTGTAATCGGGCGAGTTTCTACCTTCAGATGCAACAGAAGTTTTGCGGATTGGTCAATCCGTTCGCGAGATATGGCAGTTTGGAGGTAAGAAACGCTTGAGAAACTCAAAATTTTCGCAGTTCTGATGCTCGACACGAATAACTAGAAAGGCCTAGGGGAAAAGTACGCATAGTGTTGTAATCGGGCGAGTTTCTGCTTTCAGATGCATCACAAATTTTGCGGATTGGTCAATCCGTTCGCGAGATGTGGCAGTTTGGATGTCAGAAACGCTTGAGAAACTCAAAATTTTCGCAGTTCTGATGCTCGATACGAATAACTAGAAAGACCTAGGGGAAAAGTACGCACACCGTTGTAATCGGGCGAGTTTCTACTTTCAGATGCAACAGAAATTTTGCGGATTGGTCAATCCGTTCGCGAGATATGGCAGTTTGGAGGTAAGCAACGCTTGAGAAACTCAAAATTTTCGCAGTTCTGATGCTCGAAACGAATAACTAATACGGCCCAGGGGAAAAGTACGCATACCGTTGTAATCGGGCGAGTTTCTACTTTCAGATGCAACAGAAATTTTGCGGATTGGTCAATCCGCTCGCGAGATATGGCAGTTTGGAGGTAAGAAACGCTTGAGAAACTCAAAATTTTCGCAGTTCTGATGCTCGAAACGAATAACTAGAACGGCCTAGGGGAAATGTACGTATACCGTTGTAATCGGGCGAGTTTCTACCTTCAGATGCAACAGAAATTTTGCGGATTGGTCAATCCGTTCGCGAGATATGGCAGTTTGGAGGTAAGAAACGCTTGAGAAACTCAAAATTTTCGCAGTTCTGATGCTCGAAACGAATAACTAGAAAGGCCTAGGGGAAAAGTACGCATAGTGTTGTAATCGGGCGAGTTTCTGCTTTCAGATGCATCACAAATTTTGCGGATTGGTCAATCCGTTCGCGAGATGTGGCAGTTTGGATGTCAGAAACGCTTGAGAAACTCAAAATTTTCGCAGTTCTGATGCTCGATACGAATAACTAGAAAGACCTAGGGGAAAAGTACGCATACCGTTGTAATCGGGCGAGTTTCTACTTTCAGATGCAACAGAAATTTTGCGGATTGGTCAATCCGTTCGCGAGATATGGCAGTTTGGAGGTAAGCAACGCTTGAGAAACTCAAAATTTTCGCAGTTCTGATGCTCGAAACGAATAACTAGTACGGCCCAGGGGAAAAGTACGCATACCGTTGTAATCGGGCGAGTTTCTACTTTCAGATGCAACAGAAATTTTGCGGATTGGTCAATCCGCTCGCGAGATATGGCAGTTTGGAGGTAAGAAACGCTTGAGAAACTCAAAATTTTCGCAGTTCTGATGCTCGAAACGAATAACTAGAACGGCCTAGGGGAAAAGTACGTATACCGTTGTAATCGGGCGAGTTTCCACTTTCAGAAGCAACAGAAAATTTGCGGATTGGTCAATCCGTTCGCGAGATATGGCAGTTTGGAGGTAAGAAACGCATGAGAAACTCAAAATTTTCGCAGTTCTGATGCTCGAAACGAATAACTAGAACGGTCTAGGGGAAAAGTACGCATACAGTTGTAATCGGGCGAGTTTCTACCTTCAGATGCAACAGAAATTTTGCGGATTGGTCAATCCGTTCGCGAGATATGGCAATTTGGAGGTAAGAAACGCTTGAGAAACTCAAAATTTTCGCAGTTCTGATGCTCGAAACGAATAACTAGAAAGGCCTAGGGGAAAAGTACGCATAGTGTTGTAATCGGGCGAGTTTCTGCTTTCAGATGCAACACAAATTTTGCGGATTGGTCAATCCGTTCGCGAGAGATGGCAGTTTGGATGTAAGCAACGCTTGAGAAACTCAAAATTTTCGCAGTTCTGATGCTCGAAACGAATAACTAGAACGGTCTAGGGGAAAAGTACGAATACAGTTGTAATCGGGCGAGTTTCTACTTTCAGATGCAACAGAAATTTTGCGGATTGGTCAATCCGTTCGCGAGATATGGCAGTTTGGAGGTAAGAAACGCTTGAGAAACTCAAAATTTTCGCAGTTCTGATGCTCGAAACGAATAACTAGAACGGACTGGGGGAAAAGTACGCATACAGTTGTAATCGGGCGAGTTTCTACTTTCAGATGCAACAGAAATTTTGCGGATTGGTCAATCCGTTCGCGAGATATGGCAGTTTGGAGGTAAGAAACTCTTGAGAAACTCAAAATTTTCGCAGTTCTGATGCTCGAAACGAATAAATAGAAAGGCCTAGGGGAAAGGTACGCATAGTGTTGTAATCGGGCGAGTTTCTGCTCTCAGATGCATCACAAATTTTGCGGATTGGTCAATCCGTTCGCGAGATGTGGCAGTTTGGAAGTCAGAAACGCTTGAGAAACTCAAAATTTTCGCAGTTCTGATGCTCGAATCGAATAACTAGAAAGGCCTAGGGGAAAAGTACGCATACCGTTGTAATCGGGCGAGTTTCTACTTTCAGATGCAACAGAAATTTTGCGGATTGGTCAATCCGTTCGCGAGATATGGCAGTTTGGAGGTAAGAAACGCTTGAGAAACTCAAAATTTTCGCAGTTCTGATGCTCGAAACGTATAACTAGAACGGCCTAGGGGAAAAGTACGTATACCGTTGTAATCGGGCGAGTTTCTACTTTCAGATGCAACAGAAATTTTGCGGATTGGTCAATCCGTTCGCGAGATATGGCAGTTTGGAGGTAAGCAACGCTTGAGAAACTCAAAATTTTCGCAGTTCTGATGCTCGACACGAACAACTAGAACGGCCTAGGGGAAAAGTACGCATACCGTTGTAATCGGGCGAGTTTCTACCTTCAGATGCAACAGAAATTTTGCGGATTGGTCAATCCGTTCGCGAGATATGGCAGTTTGTAGGTAAGAAACGCTAGAGAAACTCAAAATTTTCGCAGTTCTGATGCTCGAAACGAATAACTAGGACGGCCTAGGGGAAAAGTACGCATACCGTTGTAATCGGGCGAGTTTCTACTTTCAGATGCAACAGAAATTTTGCGGATTGGTCAATCCGCTCGCGAGATATGGCAGTTTGGAGGTAAGAAACGCTTGAGAAAATCAAAATTTTCGCAGTTCTGATGCTCGAAACGAATAACTAGAACGGCCTAGGGGAAAAGTACGTATACCGTTGTAATCGGGCGAGTTTCTACTTTCAGATGCAACAGAAATTTTGCGGATTGGTCAATCCGTTCGCGAGATATGGCAGTTTGGAGGTAAGAAACGCATGAGAAACTCAAAATTTTCGCAGTTCTGATGCTCGAAACGAATAACTAGAACGGTCTAGGGGAAAAGTACGCATACAGTTGTAATCGGGCGAGTTTCTACCTTCAGATGCAACTGAAATTTTGCGGATTGGTCAATCCGTTCGCGAGATATGGCAGTTTGGAGGTAAGAAACGCTTGAGAAACTCAAAATTTTCGCAGTTCTGATGCTCGACAAGCATAACTAGAACGGCCTAGGGGAAAAGTACGCATACCGTTGTAATCGGGCGAGTTTCTACTTTCAGATGCAACAGAAATTTTGCGGATTAGTCAATTCGTTCGCGAGATATGGCAGTTTGGAGGTAAGAAACGCTTGAGAAACTAAAAATTTTCGCAGTTCTGATGCTCGAAACGAATAACTATAACGGACTAGGGGAAAAGTACGCACAGTGTTGTAATCGGGCGAGTTTCTACTTTCAGATGCAACAGAAATTTTGCGGATTGGTCAATCCGTTCGCGAGATATGGCAGTTTGGAGGTAAGAAACGCTTGAGGAACTCAAAATTTTCGCAGTTCTGATGCTCGTCAAGCACAACTAGAACGGCCTAGGGGAAAAGTACGCATACCGTTGTAATCGGGCGAGTTTCTACTTTCAGATGCAACAGAAATTTTGCGGATTGGTCAATTCGTTCGCGAGATATGGCAGTTTGGAGGTAAGAAACGCTTGAGAAACTCAAAATTTTCGCAGTTCTGATGCTCGAAACGAATAACTAGAACGGTCTAGGGGAAAAGTACGCATACAGTTGTAATCGGGCGAGTTTCTGCCTTCAGATGCAACAGAAATTTTGCGGATTGGTCAATCCGTTCGCGAGATATGGCAGTTTGGAGGTAAGAAACGCTTGAGAAACTCCAAATTTTCGCAGTTCTGATTCTCGAAACGAATAACTAGAACGGACTGGGGGAAAAGTACGCATACAGTTGTAATCGGGCGAGTTTCTACTTTCAGATGCAACAGAAGTTTTGCGGATTGGTCAATCCGTTCGCGAGATATGGCAGTCTGGAGGTAAGAAACGCTTGAGAAACTCAAAATTTTCGCAGTTCTGATGCTCGAAACGAATAACTAGAACGGCCTAGGGGAAAAGTACGCATAGTGTTGTAATCGGGCGAGTTTCTACTTTCAGATGCTTCAGAAATTTTGCGGATTGGTCAATCCGTTCGCGAGATATGGCAGTTTGGAGGTAAGAAACGCTTGAGAAACTCAAAATTTTCGCAGTTCTGATGCTCGACAAGCATAACTATAACGGACTAGGGAAAAAGTACGCATACAGTTGTAATCGGGCGAGTTTGTACTTTCAGATGCAACAGAAATTTTGCGGATTGGTCAATCCGTTCGCGAGATATGGCAGTTTGGAGGTAAGAAATGCTTGAGAAACTCAAAATTTTCGCAGTTCTGATGCTCGAAACGAACAACTAGAACGGCCTAGGGGAAAAGTACGCATAGTATTGTAATCGGGCGAGTTTCTGCTTTCAGATGCATCAGAAATTTTGCGGATTGGTCCATCCGTTCGCGAGATGTGGCAGTTTGTAGGTAAGAAACGCTTGAGAAACTCAAAATTTTCGTAGTGCTGATGCTCGAAACGAATAACTAGAACGGCCTAGGGGTAAAGTACGCATACCGTTGTAATCGGGCGAGATTCTACCTTCAGATGCAACAGAAATTTTGCGGATTGGTCAAATCGTTCGCGAGATATGGCAGTTTGGAAGTAAGAAACGCTTGAGAAACTCAAAATTTTCGCAGTTCTGATGCACGAAACGAATAACTAGAACGGCCTAGGGGAAAAGTACGCATACCGTTGTAATCGGGCGAGTTTCTACCTTCAGATGCAACAGAAATTTTGCGGATTGGTCAATCCGTTCGCGAGATATGGCAGTTTGGAAGTAAGAAACGCTTGAGAAACTCAAAATTTTCGCAGTTCTGATGCTCGAAACGAATAACTAGAACGGCCTAGGGGAAAAGTACGCATACCGTTGTAATCGGGCGAGTTTCTACTTTCAGATGCAACAGAAATTTTGCGGGTTGGTAAATTCGTTCGCGAGATATGGCAGTTTGGATGTAAGAAACGCTTGAGAAACTAAAAATTTTCGCAGTTCTGATGCTCGAAACGAATAACTATAACGGACTAGGGGAAAAGTACGCATACAGTTGTAATCGGGCCAGTTTCTACTTTCAGATGCAACAGAAATTTTGCGGATTGGTCAATCCGTTCGGGAGGTATGGCAGTTTGGAGGTAAGAAACGCTTGAGAAACTCAAAATTTTCGCAGTTCTGATGCTCGAAACGAACAACTAGAACGGCCTAGGGGAAAAGTACGGATAGTGTTGTAATCGGGCGAGTTTCTACTTTCAGATGCAACAGAAATTTTGCGGATTGGTCAATCCGTTCGCGAGATATGGCAGTTTGGAGGTAAGAAACGCTTGAGGAACTCAAAATTTTCGCAGTTCTGATGCTCGAAACGAATAACTAGAACGGACTGGGGGAAAAGTACGCATAGTGTTGTAATCGGGCGAGTTTCTACTTTCAGATGCAACTGAAATTTTGCGGATTGGTCAATCCGTTCGCGAGATATGGCAGTTTGGAAGTAAGAAACGCTTGAGAAACTCAAAATTTTCGCAGTTCTGATGCTCGACAAGCATAACTAGAACGGCCTAGGGGAAAAGTACGCATACCGTTGTAATCGGGCGAGTTTCTACTTTCAGATGCAACAGAAATTTTGCGGATTGGTCAATCCGTTCACGAGATATGGCAGTTTGGAGGTAAGAAACGCTTGAGAAACTCAAAATTTTCGCAGTTCTGATGCTCGAAACGAACAACTAGAACGGCCTAGGGGAAAAGTACGCATACAGTTGTAATCGGGCGAGTTTCTACCTTCAGATGCAACAGAAATTTTGCGGATTGGTCAATCCGTTCGCGAGATATGGCAGTTTGGAGGTAAGAAACGCTTGAGAAACTCCAAATTTTCGCAGTTCTGATTCTCGAAACGAATAACTAGAACGGACTGGGGGAAAAGTACGCATACAGTTGTAATCGGGCGAGTTTCTACTTTCAGATGCAACAGAAATTTTGCGGATTGGTCAATCCGTTCGCGAGATATGGCAGTTTGGAGGTAAGAAACGCTTGAGAAACTCAAAATTTTCGCAGTTCTGATGCTCGAAACGAATAACTAGAACGGCCTAGGGGAAAAGTACGCATACCGTTGTAATCGGGCGAGTTTCTACTTTCAGATGCAACAGAAATTTTGCGCATTGGTCAAACCGTTCGCGAGATATGGCAGTTTGGAGGTAAGAAACGCTTGAGAAACTCAAAATTTTCGCAGTTCTGATGCTCGACAAGCATAACTAGAACGGCCTAGGGGAAAAGTACGCATACAGTTGTAATCGGGCGAGTTTCCACTTTCAGATGCAACAGAAATTTTGCGGATTGGTCAATCCGTTCGCGAGATATGGCAGTTTGGATGTAAGAAACGCTTGAGAAACTCAAAATTTTCGCGGTTCTGATGCTCGAAACGAATAACAAGAACGGCCTAGGGGAAAAGTACGCACACCGTTGTAATCGGGCGAGTTTCTACTTTCAGATGCATCAGAAATTTTGCGAATTGGACAATCCGTTCGCGAGATGCGGTAGTTTGTAGGTGAGAAACGCTTGAGAAACTAAAAATTTTCGCAGTTCTGATGCTCGAAACGAATAACTATAACGGACTAAGGGAAAAGTACGCATACAGTTGTAATCGGGCCAGTTTCTACTTTCAGATGCAACAGAAATTTTGCGGATTGGTCAATCCGTTCGCGAGGTATGGCAGTTTGGAGGTAAGAAACGCTTGAGAAACTCAAAATTTTCGCAGTTCTGATGCTCGAAACGAACAACTAGAACGGCCTAGGGGAAAAGTACGGATAGTGTTGTAATCGGGCGAGTTTCTACTTTCAGATGCAACAGAAATTTTGCGGATTGGTCAATCCGATCGCGAGATATGGCAGTTTGGAGGTAAGAAACGCTTGAGGAACTCAAAATTTTCGCAGTTCTGATGCTGGACAAGCACAACTAGAACGGCCTAGGGGAAAAGTACGCATACAGTTGTAATCGGGCGAGTTTCTACTTTCAGATGCAACAGAAATTTTGCGGATTGGTCAATCCGTTCACGAGATATGGCAGTTTGGAGGTAAGAAACGCTTGAGAAACTCAAAATTTTCGTAGTGCTGATGCTCGAAACGAATAACTAGAACGGCCTAGGGGAAAAGTACGCATACCGTTGTAATCGGGCGAGTTTCTACTTTCAGATGCAACAGAAATTTTGCGGATTGGTCAATCCGTTCGCGAGATATGGCAGTTTGGAGGTAAGAAACGCTTGAGAAACTCAAAATTTTCGCAGTTCTGATGCTCGAAACGAACAACTAGAACGGCCTAGGGGAAAAGTACGCATAGTGTTGTAATCGGGCGAGTTTCTACTTTCAGATGCTTCAGAAATTTTGCGGATTGGTCAATCCGTTCGCGAGGTATGGCAGTTTGGAGGTAAGAAACGCTTGAGAAACTCAAAATTTTCGCAGTTCTGATGCTCGACAAGCATAACTATAACGGACTAGGGAAAAAGTACGCATACAGTTGTAATCGGGCGAGTTTCTACTTTCAGATGCAACAGAAATTTTGCGGATTGGTCAATCCGTTCGCGAGATATGGCAGTTTGGAGGTAAGAAATGCTTGAGAAACTCAAAATTTTCGCAGTTCTGATGCTCGAAACGAACAACTAGAACGGCCTAGGGGAAAAGTACGCATAGTGTTGTAATCGGGCGAGTTTCTGCTTTCAGATGCATCAGAAATTTTGGGGATTGGTCCATCCGTTCGCGAGATGTGGCAGTTTGTAGGTAAGAAACGCTTGAGAAACTCAAAATTTTCGTAGTGCTGATGCTCGAAACGAATAACTAGAACGGCCTAGGGGAAAAGTACGCATACCGTTGTAATCGGGCGAGATTCTACCTTCAGATGCAACAGAAATTTTGCGGATTGGTCAATCCGTTCACGAGATATGGCAGTTTGGAGGTAAGAAACGCTTGAGAAACTCAAAATTTTCGCAGTTCTGATGCTCGAAACGAACAACTAGAACGGCCTAGGGGAAAAGTACGCATACAGTTGTAATCGGGCGAGTTTCTACCTTCAGATGCAACAGAAATTTTGCGGATTGGTCAATCCGTTCGCGAGATATGGCAGTTTGGAGGTAAGAAACGCTTGAGAAACTCCAAATTTTCGCAGTTCTGATTCTCGAAACGAATAACTAGAACGGACTGGGGGAAAAGTACGCATACAGTTGTAATCGGGCGAGTTTCTACTTTCAGATGCAACAGAAATTTTGCGGATTGGTCAATCCGTTCGCGAGATATGGCAGTTTGGAGGTAAGAAACGCTTGAGAAACTCAAAATTTTCGCAGTTCTGATGCTCGAAACGAATAACTAGAACGGCCTAGGGGAAAAGTACGCATACCGTTGTAATCGGGCGAGTTTCTACTTTCAGATGCAACAGAAATTTTGCGCATTGGTCAAACCGTTCGCGAGATATGGCAGTTTGGAGGTAAGAAACGCTTGAGAAACTCAAAATTTTCGCAGTTCTGATGCTCGAAACGAATAACTATAACGGACTAGGGGAAAAGTACGCATACAGTTGTAATCGGGCCAGTTTCTACTTTCAGATGCAACAGAAATTTTGCGGATTGGTCAATCCGTTCGCGAGGTATGGCAGTTTGGAGGTAAGAAACGCTTGAGAAACTCAAAATTTTCGCAGTTCTGATGCTCGAAACGAACAACTAGAACGGCCTAGGGGAAAAGTACGGATAGTGTTGTAATCGGGCGAGTTTCTACTTTCAGATGCAACAGAAATTTTGCGGATTGGTCAATCCGTTCGCGAGATATGGCAGTTTGGAGGTAAGAAACGCTTGAGGAACTCAAAATTTTCGCAGTTCTGATGCTCGACAAGCATAACTAGAACGGCCTAGGGGAAAAGTACGCATACAGTTGTAATCGGGCGAGTTTCCGCTTTCAGATGCAACAGAAATTTTGCGGATTGGTCAATCCGTTCGCGAGATATGGCAGTTTGGATGTAAGAAACGCTTGAGAAACTCAAAATTTTCGCGGTTCTGATGCTCGAAACGAATAACAAGAACGGCCTAGGGGAAAAGTACGCACACCGTTGTAATCGGGCGAGTTTCTACTTTCAGATGCATCAGAAATTTTGCGGATTGGACAATCCGTTCGCGAGATGCGGTAGTTTGTAGGTGAGAAACGCTTGAGAAACTAAAAATTTTCGCAGTTCTGATGCTCGAAACGAATAACTATAACGGACTAGGGGAAAAGTACGCATACAGTTGTAATCGGGCCAGTTTCTACTTTCAGATGCAACAGAAATTTTGCGGATTGGTCAATCCGTTCGCGAGGTATGGCAGTTTGGAGGTAAGAAACGCTTGAGAAACTCAAAATTTTCGCAGTTCTGATGCTCGAAACGAACAACTAGAACGGCCTAGGGGAAAAGTACGGATAGTGTTGTAATCGGGCGAGTTTCTACTTTCAGATGCAACAGAAATTTTGCGGATTGGTCAATCCGTTCGCGAGATATGGCAGTTTGGAGGTAAGAAACGCTTGAGGAACTCAAAATTTTCGCAGTTCTGATGCTCGACAAGCACAACTAGAACGGCCTAGGGGAAAAGTATGCATACCGTTGTAATCGGGCGAGTTTCTACTTTCAGATGCAACAGAAATTTTGCGGATTGGACAATTCGTTCGCGAGATATGGCAGTTTGGATGTAAGAAACGCTTGAGAAACTAAAAATTTTCGCAGTTCTGATGCTCGAAACGAATAACTATAACGGACTAGGGGAAAAGTACGCATACAGTTGTAATCGGGCGGGTTTCTACTCTCAGATGCAACAGAAATTTTGCGGATTGGTCAATCCGTTCGCGAGATATGGCAGTTTGGAGGTAAGAAACGCTTGAGAAACTCCAAATTTTCGCAGTTCTGATTCTCGAAACGAATAACTAGAACGGACTGGGGGAAAAGTACGCATACAGTTGTAATCGGGCGAGTTTCTACTTTCAGATGCAACAGAAATTTTGCGGATTGGTCAATCCGTTCGCGAGATATGGCAGTTTGGAGGTAAGAAACGCTTGAGAAACTCAAAATTTTCGCAGTTCTGATGCTCGAAACGAACAACTAGAACGGCCTAGGGGAAAAGTACGCATAGTGTTGTAATCGGGCGAGTTTCTACTTTCAGATGCTTCAGAAATTTTGCGGATTGGTCAATCCGTTCGCGAGATATGGCAGTTTGGAGGTAAGAAACGCTTGAGAAACTCAAAATTTTCGCAGTTCTGATGCTCGACAAGCATAACTATAACGGACTAGGGAAAAAGTACGCATACAGTTGTAATCGGGCGAGTTTCTACTTTCAGATGCAACAGAAATTTTGCGGATTGGTCAATCCGTTCGCGAGATATGGCAGTTTGGAGGTAAGAAATGCTTGAGAAACTCAAAATTTTCGCAGTTCTGATGCTCGAAACGAACAACTAGAACGGCCTAGGGGAAAAGTACGTATAGTGTTGTAATCGGGCGAGTTTCTGCTTTCAGATGCATCAGAAATTTTGCGGATTGGTCCATCCGTTCGCGAGATGTGGCAGTTTGTAGGTAAGAAACGCTTGAGAAACTCAAAATTTTCGTAGTGCTGATGCTCGAAACGAATAACTAGAACGGCCTAGGGGAAAAGTACGCATACCGTTGTAATCGGGCGAGATTCTACCTTCAGATGCAACAGAAATTTTGCGGATTGGTCAAATCGTTCGCGAGATATGGCAGTTTGGAGGTGAGAAACGCTTGAGAAACTCAAAATTTTCGCAGTTCTGATGCACGAAACGAATAACTAGAACGGCCTAGGGGAAAAGTACGCATACCGTTGTAATCGGGCGAGTTTCTACCTTCAGATGCAACAGAAATTTTGCGGATTGGTCAGTCCGTTCGCGAGATATGGCAGTTTGGAAGTAAGAAACGCTTGAGAAACTCAAAATTTTCGCAGTTCTGATGCTCGAAACGAATAACTAGAACGGCCTAGGGGAAAAGTACGCATACCGTTGTAATCGGGCGAGTTTCTACTTTCAGATGCAACTGAAATTTTGCGGATTGGTCAATCCGTTCGCGAGATATGGCAGTTTGGAGGTAAGAAACGCTTGAGAAACTCAAAATTTTCGCAATTCTGATGCTCGACAAGCATAACTAGAACGGCCTAGGGGAAAAGTACGCATACCGTTGTAATCGGGCGAGTTTCTACTTTCAGATGCAACAGAAATTTTGCGGGTTGGTCAATTCGTTCGCGAGATATGGCAGTTTGGAGGTAAGAAACGCTTGAGAAACTAAAAATTTTCGCAGTTCTGATGCTCGAAACGAATAACTATAACGGACTAGGGGAAAAGTACGCATACAGTTGTAATCGGGCCAGTTTCTACTTTCAGATGCAACAGAAATTTTGCGGATTGGTCAATCCGTTCGCGAGGTATGGCAGTTTGGAGGTAAGAAACGCTTGAGAAACTCAAAATTTTCGCAGTTCTGATGCTCGAAACGAACAACTAGAACGGCCTAGGGGAAAAGTACGGATAGTGTTGTAATCGGGCGAGTTTCTACTTTCAGATGCAACAGAAATTTTGCGGATTGGTCAATCCGTTCGCGAGATATGGCAGTTTGGATGTAAGAAACGCTTGAGAAACTCAAAATTTTCGCGGTTCTGATGCTCGAAACGAATAACAAGAACGGCCTAGGGGAAAAGTACGCACACCGTTGTAATCGGGCGAGTTTCTACTTTCAGATGCATCAGAAATTTTGCGGATTGGACAATCCGTTCGCGAGATGCGGTAGTTTGTAGGTGAGAAACGCTTGAGAAACTAAAAATTTTCGCAGTTCTGATGCTCGAAACGAATAACTATAACGGACTAGGGGAAAAGTACGCATACAGTTGTAATCGGGCCAGTTTCTACTTTCAGATGCAACAGAAATTTTGCGGATTGGTCAATCCGTTCGCGAGGTATGGCAGTTTGGAGGTAAGAAACGCTTGAGAAACTCAAAATTTTCGCAGTTCTGATGCTCGAAACGAACAACTAGAACGGCCTAGGGGAAAAGTACGGATAGTGTTGTAATCGGGCGAGTTTCTACTTTCAGATGCAACAGAAATTTTGCGGATTGGTCAATCCGTTCGCGAGATATGGCAGTTTGGAGGTAAGAAACGCTTGAGGAACTCAAAATTTTCGCAGTTCTGATGCTCGACAAGCACAACTAGAACGGCCTAGGGGAAAAGTATGCATACCGTTGTAATCGGGCGAGTTTCTACTTTCAGATGCAACAGAAATTTTGCGGATTGGACAATTCGTTCGCGAGATATGGCAGTTTGGATGTAAGAAACGCTTGAGAAACTAAAAATTTTCGCAGTTCTGATGCTCGAAACGAATAACTATAACGGACTAGGGGAAAAGTACGCATACAGTTGTAATCGGGCGGGTTTCTACTCTCAGATGCAACAGAAATTTTGCGGATTGGTCAATCCGTTCGCGAGATATGGCAGTTTGGAGGTAAGAAACGCTTGAGAAACTCCAAATTTTCGCAGTTCTGATTCTCGAAACGAATAACTAGAACGGACTGGGGGAAAAGTACGCATACAGTTGTAATCGGGCGAGTTTCTACTTTCAGATGCAACAGAAATTTTGCGGATTGGTCAATCCGTTCGCGAGATATGGCAGTTTGGAGGTAAGAAACGCTTGAGAAACTCAAAATTTTCGCAGTTCTGATGCTCGAAACGAACAACTAGAACGGCCTAGGGGAAAAGTACGCATAGTGTTGTAATCGGGCGAGTTTCTACTTTCAGATGCTTCAGAAATTTTGCGGATTGGTCAATCCGTTCGCGAGATATGGCAGTTTGGAGGTAAGAAACGCTTGAGAAACTCAAAATTTTCGCAGTTCTGATGCTCGACAAGCATAACTATAACGGACTAGGGAAAAAGTACGCATACAGTTGTAATCGGGCGAGTTTCTACTTTCAGATGCAACAGAAATTTTGCGGATTGGTCAATCCGTTCGCGAGATATGGCAGTTTGGAGGTAAGAAATGCTTGAGAAACTCAAAATTTTCGCAGTTCTGATGCTCGAAACGAACAACTAGAACGGCCTAGGGGAAAAGTACGTATAGTGTTGTAATCGGGCGAGTTTCTGCTTTCAGATGCATCAGAAATTTTGCGGATTGGTCCATCCGTTCGCGAGATGTGGCAGTTTGTAGGTAAGAAACGCTTGAGAAACTCAAAATTTTCGTAGTGCTGATGCTCGAAACGAATAACTAGAACGGCCTAGGGGAAAAGTACGCATACCGTTGTAATCGGGCGAGATTCTACCTTCAGATGCAACAGAAATTTTGCGGATTGGTCAAATCGTTCGCGAGATATGGCAGTTTGGAGGTGAGAAACGCTTGAGAAACTCAAAATTTTCGCAGTTCTGATGCACGAAACGAATAACTAGAACGGCCTAGGGGAAAAGTACGCATACCGTTGTAATCGGGCGAGTTTCTACCTTCAGATGCAACAGAAATTTTGCGGATTGGTCAGTCCGTTCGCGAGATATGGCAGTTTGGAAGTAAGAAACGCTTGAGAAACTCAAAATTTTCGCAGTTCTGATGCTCGAAACGAATAACTAGAACGGCCTAGGGGAAAAGTACGCATACCGTTGTAATCGGGCGAGTTTCTACTTTCAGATGCAACTGAAATTTTGCGGATTGGTCAATCCGTTCGCGAGATATGGCAGTTTGGAGGTAAGAAACGCTTGAGAAACTCAACATTTTCGCAATTCTGATGCTCGACAAGCATAACTAGAACGGCCTAGGGGAAAAGTACGCATACCGTTGTAATCGGGCGAGTTTCTACTTTCAGATGCAACAGAAATTTTGCGGGTTGGTCAATTCGTTCGCGAGATATGGCAGTTTGGAGGTAAGAAACGCTTGAGAAACTAAAAATTTTCGCAGTTCTGATGCTCGAAACGAATAACTATAACGGACTAGGGGAAAAGTACGCATACAGTTGTAATCGGGCCAGTTTCTACTTTCAGATGCAACAGAAATTTTGCGGATTGGTCAATCCGTTCGCGAGGTATGGCAGTTTGGAGGTAAGAAACGCTTGAGAAACTCAAAATTTTCGCAGTTCTGATGCTCGAAACGAACAACTAGAACGGCCTAGGGGAAAAGTACGGATAGTGTTGTAATCGGGCGAGTTTCTACTTTCAGATGCAACAGAAATTTTGCGGATTGGTCAATCCGTTCGCGAGATATGGCAGTTTGGAGGTAAGAAACGCTTGAGGAACTCAAAATTTTCGCAGTTCTGATGCTCGACAAGCACAACTAGAACGGCCTAGGGGAAAAGTACGCATACCGTTGTAATCGGGCGAGTTTCTACTTTCAGATGCAACAGAAATTTTGCGGGTTGGTCAATTCGTTCGCGAGATATGGCAGTTTGGAGGTAAGAAACGCTTGAGAAACTAAAAATTTTCGCAGTTCTGATGCTCGAAACGAATAACTATAACGGACTAGGGGAAAAGTACGCATACAGTTGTAATCGGGCCAGTTTCTACTTTCAGATGCAACAGAAATTTTGCGGATTGGTCAATCCGTTCGCGAGGTATGGCAGTTTGGAGGTAAGAAACGCTTGAGAAACTCAAAATTTTCGCAGTTCTGATGCACGAAACGAATAACTAGAACGGCCTAGGGGAAAAGTACGCATACCGTTGTAATCGGGCGAGTTTCTACTTTCAGATGCAACAGAAATTTTGCGGATTGGACAATTCGTTCGCGAGATATGGCAGTTTGGAGGTAAGAAACGCTTGAGAAACTAAAAATTTTCGCAGTTCTGATGCTCGAAACGAATAACTATAACGGACTAGGGGAAAAGTACGCATACAGTTGTAATCGGGCGGGTTTCTACTCTCAGATGCAACAGAAATTTTGCGGATTGGTCAATCCGTTCGCGAGATATGGCAGTTTGGAGGTAAGAAACGCTTGAGAAACTCAAAATTTTCGCAGTTCTGATGCTCGAAACGAATAACTAGAACGGTCTAGGGGAAAAGTACGCATACATTTGTAATCGGGCGAGTTTCTACCTTCAGATGCAACAGAAATTTTGCGGACTGGTCAATCCGTTCGCGAGATATGGCAGTTTGGAGGTAAGAAACGCTTGAGAAACTCCAAATTTTCGCAGTTCTGATGCTCGAAACGAATAACTAGAACTGACTGGGGGAAAAGTACGCATAGTGTTGTAATCGGGCGAGTTTCTACTTTCAGATGCAACTGAAATTTTGCGGATTGGTCAATCCGTTCGCGAGATATGGCAGTTTGGAAGTAAGAAACGCTTGAGAAACTCAAAATTTTCGCAGTTCTGATGCTCGACAAGCATAACTAGAACGGCCTAGGGGAAAAGTACGCATACCGTTGTAATCGGGCGAGTTTCTACTTTCAGATGCAACAGAAATTTTGCGGATTGGTCAATCCGTTCACGAGATATGGCAGTTTGGAGGTAAGAAACGCTTGAGAAACTCAAAATTTTCGCAGTTCTGATGCTCGAAACGAACAACTAGAACGGCCTAGGGGAAAAGTACGCATACAGTTGTAATCGGGCGAGTTTCTACCTTCAGATGCAACAGAAATTTTGCGGATTGGTCAATCCGTTCGCGAGATATGGCAGTTTGGAGGTAAGAAACGCTTGAGAAACTCCAAATTTTCGCAGTTCTGATTCTCGAAACGAATAACTAGAACGGACTGGGGGAAAAGTACGCATACAGTTGTAATCGGGCGAGTTTCTACTTTCAGATGCAACAGAAATTTTGCGGATTGGTCAATCCGTTCGCGAGATATGGCAGTTTGGAGGTAAGAAACGCTTGAGAAACTCAAAATTTTCGCAGTTCTGATGCTCGAAACGAATAACTAGAACGGCCTAGGGGAAAAGTACGCATACCGTTGTAATCGGGCGAGTTTCTACTTTCAGATGCAACAGAAATTTTGCGCATTGGTCAAACCGTTCGCGAGATATGGCAGTTTGGAGGTAAGAAACGCTTGAGAAACTCAAAATTTTCGCAGTTCTGATGCTCGACAAGCATAACTAGAACGGCCTAGGGGAAAAGTACGCATACAGTTGTAATCGGGCGAGTTTCCACTTTCAGATGCAACAGAAATTTTGCGGATTGGTCAATCCGTTCGCGAGATATGGCAGTTTGGATGTAAGAAACGCTTGAGAAACTCAAAATTTTCGCGGTTCTGATGCTCGAAACGAATAACAAGAACGGCCTAGGGGAAAAGTACGCACACCGTTGTAATCGGGCGAGTTTCTACTTTCAGATGCATCAGAAATTTTGCGGATTGGACAATCCGTTCGCGAGATGCGGTAGTTTGTAGGTGAGAAACGCTTGAGAAACTAAAAATTTTCGCAGTTCTGATGCTCGAAACGAATAACTATAACGGACTAGGGGAAAAGTACGCATACAGTTGTAATCGGGCCAGTTTCTACTTTCAGATGCAACAGAAATTTTGCGGATTGGTCAATCCGTTCGCGAGGTATGGCAGTTTGGAGGTAAGAAACGCTTGAGAAACTCAAAATTTTCGCAGTTCTGATGCTCGAAACGAACAACTAGAACGGCCTAGGGGAAAAGTACGGATAGTGTTGTAATCGGGCGAGTTTCTACTTTCAGATGCAACAGAAATTTTGCGGATTGGTCAATCCGTTCGCGAGATATGGCAGTTTGGAGGTAAGAAACGCTTGAGGAACTCAAAATTTTCGCAGTTCTGATGCTCGACAAGCACAACTAGAACGGCCTAGGGGAAAAGTATGCATACCGTTGTAATCGGGCGAGTTTCTACTTTCAGATGCAACAGAAATTTTGCGGATTGGACAATTCGTTCGCGAGATATGGCAGTTTGGAGGTAAGAAACGCTTGAGAAACTAAAAATTTTCGCAGTTCTGATGCTCGAAACGAATAACTATAACGGACTAGGGGAAAAGTACGCATACAGTTGTAATCGGGCGGGTTTCTACTCTCAGATGCAACAGAAATTTTGCGGATTGGTCAATCCGTTCGCGAGATATGGCAGTTTGGAGGTAAGAAACGCTTGAGAAACTCAAAATTTTCGCAGTTCTGATGCTCGAAACGAATAACTAGTACGGTCTAGGGGAAAAGTACGCATACATTTGTAATCGGGCGAGTTTCTACCTTCAGATGCAACAGAAATTTTGCGGACTGGTCAATCCGTTCGCGAGATATGGCAGTTTGGATGTAAGAAACGCTTGAGAAACTCCAAATTTTCGCAGTTCTGATGCTCGAAACGAATAACTAGAACGGACTGGGGGAAAAGTACGCATAGTGTTGTAATCGGGCGAGTTTCTACTTTCAGATGCAACTGAAATTTTGCGGATTGGTCAATCCGTTCGCGAGATATGGCAGTTTGGAAGTAAGAAACGCTTGAGAAACTCAAAATTTTCGCAGTTCTGATGCTCGACAAGCATAACTAGAACGGCCTAGGGGAAAAGTACGCATACCGTTGTAATCGGGCGAGTTTCTACTTTCAGATGCAACAGAAATTTTGAGGATTGGTCAATTCGTTCGCGAGATATGGCAGTTTGGAGGTAAGAAACGCTTGAGAAACTAAAAATTTTCGCAGTTCTGATGCTCGAAACGAATAACTATAACGGACTAGGGGAAAAGTACGCATACAGTTGTAATCGGGCCAGTTTCTACTTTCAGATGCAACAGAAATTTTGCGGATTGGTCAATCCGTTCGCGAGGTATGGCAGTTTGGAGGTAAGAAACGCTTGAGAAACTCAAAATTTTCGCAGTTCTGATGCTCGAAACGAATAACTATAACGGACTAGGGGAAACGTACGCATACAGTTGTAATCGGGCCACTTTCTACTTTCAGATGCAACAGAAATTTTGCGGATTGGTCAATCCGTTCGCGAGGTATGGCAGTTTCGAGGTAAGAAACGCTTGAGAAACTCAAAATTTTCGCAGTTCTGATGCTCGAAACGAACAACTAGAACGACCTAGGGGAAAAGTACGGATAGTGTTGTAATCGGGCGAGTTTCTACTTTCAGATGCAACAGAAAGTTTGCGGATTGGTCAATCCGTTCGCGAGATATGGCAGTTTGGAGGTAAGAAACGCTTGAGGAACTCAAAATTTTCGCAGTTCTGATGCTCGACAAGCACAACTAGAACGGCCTAGGGGAAAAGTACGCATACAGTTGTAATCGGGCGAGTTTCCACTTTCAGATGCAACAGAAATTTTGCGGATTGGTCAATCCGTTCGCGAGATATGGCAGTTTGGATGTAAGAAACGCTTGAGAAACTCAAAATTTTCGCGGTTCTGATGCTCGAAACGAACAACTAGAACGGCCTAGGGGAAAAGTACGCATACAGTTGTAATCGGGCGAGTTTCTACCTTCAGATGCAACAGAAATTTTGCGGATTGGTCAATCCGTTCGCGAGATATGGCAGTTTGGAGGTAAGAAACGCTTGAGAAACTCCAAATTTTCGCAGTTCTGATGCTCGAAACGAATAACTAGAACGGCCTAGAGGAAAAGTACGTATACCGTTGAAATCGGGGGAGTTTCTACTTTCAGATGCAACAGAAATTTTGCGGATTGGTCAATCCGTTCGCGAGATATGGCAGTTTGGATGTAAGCAACGCTTGAGAAACTCAAAATTTTCGCAGTTCTGTTGCTCGAAACGAATAACTAGAACGGCCTAAGGGAAAAGTACGCATACAGTTTTAATCGGGCGAGTTTCCACTTTCAGATGCAACAGAAATTTTGCGGATTGGTCAATCCGTTCGCGAGATATGGCAGTATGGAAGTAAGAAACGCTTGAGAAACTCAAAATTTTCGCAGTTCTGATGCTCGACAAGCACAACTAGAACGGCCTAGGGGAAAAGTACGCATACAGTTGTAATCGGGCGAGTTTCCACTTTCAGATGCAACAGAAATTTTGCGGATTGGTCAATCCGTTCGCGAGATATGGCAGTTTGGAGGTAAGAAACGCTTGAGAAACTCAAAATTTTCGCAGTTCTGATGCTCGACAAGCATAACTATAACGGACTAGGGAAAAAGTACGCATACAGTTGTAATCGGGCGAGTTTCTACTTTCAGATGCAACAGAAATTTTGCGGATTGGTCAATCCGTTCGCGAGATATGGCAGTTTGGAGATAAGAAATGCTTGAGAAACTCAAAATTTTCGCAGTTCTGATGCTCGAAACGAACAACTAGAACGGCCTAGGGGAAAAGTACGCATAGTGTTGTAATCGGGCGAGTTTCTGCTTTCAGATGCATCAGAAATTTTGCGGATTGGTCCATCCGTTCGCGAGATGTGGCAGTTTGTAGGTAAGAAACGCTTGAGAAACTCAAAATTTTCGTCGTGCTGATGCTCGAAACGAATAACTAGAACGGCCTAGGGGAAAAGTACGCATACCGTTGTAATCGGGCGAGATTCTACCTTCAGATGCAACAGAAATTTTGCGGATTGGTCAAATCGTTCGCGAGATATGGCAGTTTGGAAGTAAGAAACGCTTGAGAAACTCAAAATTTTCGCAGTTCTGATGCACGAAACGAATAACTAGAACGGCCTAGGGGAAAAGTACGCATACCGTTGTAATCGGGCGAGTTTCTAGCTTCAGATGCAACAGAAATTTTGCGGATTGGTCAATCCGTTCGCGAGATATGGCAGTTTGGAAGTAAGAAACGCTTGAGAAACTCAAAATTTTCGCAGTTCTGATGCTCGAAACGAATAACTAGAACGGCCTAGGGGAAAAGTACGCATACCGTTGTAATCGGGCGAGTTTCTACTTTCAGATGCAACTGAAATTTTGCGGATTGGTCAATCCGTTCGCGAGATATGGCAGTTTGGAGGTAAGAAACGCTTGAGAAACTCAAAATTTTCGCAGTTCTGATGCTCGACAAGCATAACTAGAACGGCCTAGGGGAAAAGTACGCATACCGTTGTAATCGGGCGAGTTTCTACTTTCAGATGCAACAGAAATTTTGCGGATTGGTCAATTCGTTCGCGAGATATGGCAGTTTGGAGGTAAGAAACGCTTGAGAAACTAAAAATTTTCGCAGTTCTGATGCTCGAAACGAATAACTATAACGGACTAGGGGAAAAGTACGCATACAGTTGTAATCGGGCCAGTTTCTACTTTCAGATGCAACAGAAATTTTGCGGATTGGTCAATCCGTTCGCGAGGTATGGCAGTTTGGAGGTAAGAAACGCTTGAGAAACTCAAAATTTTCGCAGTTCTGATGCTCGAAACGAACAACTAGAACGGCCTAGGGGAAAAGTACGGATAGTGTTGTAATCGGGCGAGTTTCTACTTTCAGATGGAACAGAAATTTTGCGGATTGGTCAATCCGTTCGCGAGATATGGCAGTTTGGAGGTAAGAAACGCTTGAGGAACTCAAAATTTTCGCAGTTCTGATGCTCGACAAGCACAACTAGAACGGCCTAGGGGAAAAGTATGCATACCGTTGTAATCGGGCGAGTTTCTACTTTCAGATGCAACAGAAATTTTGCGGATTGGACAATTCGTTCGCGAGATATGGCAGTTTGGAGGTAAGAAACGCTTGAGAAACTAAAAATTTTCGCAGTTCTGATGCTCGAAACGAATAACTATAACGGACTAGGGGAAAAGTACGCATACAGTTGTAATCGGGCGGGTTTCTACTCTCAGATGCAACAGAAATTTTGCGGATTGGTCAATCCGTTCGCGAGATATGGCAGTTTGGAGGTAAGAAACGCTTGAGAAACTCAAAATTTTCGCAGTTCTGATGCTCGAAACGAATAACTAGAACGGTCTAGGGGAAAAGTACGTATACATTTGTAATCGGGCGAGTTTCTACCTTCAGATGCAACAGAAATTTTGCGGACTGGTCAATCCGTTCGCGAGATATGGCAGTTTGGAGGTAAGAAACGCTTGAGAAACTCCAAATTTTCGCAGTTCTGATGCTCGAAACGAATAACTAGAACGGACTGGGGGAAAAGTACGCATAGTGTTGTAATCGGGCGAGTTTCTACTTTCAGATGCAACTGAAATTTTGCGGATTGGTCAATCCGTTCGCGAGATATGGCAGTTTGGAAGTAAGAAACGCTTGAGAAACTCAAAATTTTCGCAGTTCTGATGCTCGACAAGCATAACTAGAACGGCCTAGGGGAAAAGTACGCATACCGTTGTAATCGGGCGAGTTTCTACTTTCAGATGCAACAGAAATTTTGAGGATTGGTCAATTCGTTCGCGAGATATGGCAGTTTGGAGGTAAGAAACGCTTGAGAAACTAAAAATTTTCGCAGTTCTGATGCTCGAAACGAATAACTATAACGGACTAGGGGAAAAGTACGCATACAGTTGTAATCGGGCGAGTTTCTACCTTCAGATGCAACAGAAATTTTGCGGATTGGTCAATCCGTTCGCGAGATATGGCAGTTTGGAGGTAAGAAACGCTTGAGAAACTCCAAATTTTCGCAGTTCTGATTCTCGAAACGAATAACTAGAACGGACTGGGGGAAAAGTACGCATACAGTTGTAATCGGGCGAGTTTCTACTTTCAGATGCAACAGAAATTTTGCGGATTGGTCAATCCGTTCGCGAGATATGGCAGTTTGGAGGTAAGAAACGCTTGAGAAACTCAAAATTTTCGCAGTTCTGATGCTCGAAACGGATAACTAGAACGGCCTAGGGGAAAAGTACGCATACCGTTGTAATCGGGCGAGTTTCTACTTTCAGATGCAACAGAAATTTTGCGCATTGGTCAAACCGTTCGCGAGATATGGCAGTTTGGAGGTAAGAAACGCTTGAGAAACTCAAAATTTTCGCAGTTCTGATGCTCGACAAGCATAACTAGAACGGCCTAGGGGAAAAGTACGCATACAGTTGTAATCGGGCGAGTTTCCACTTTCAGATGCAACAGAAATTTTGCGGATTGGTCAATCCGTTCGCGAGATATGGCAGTTTGGATGTAAGAAACGCTTGAGAAACTCAAAATTTTCGCGGTTCTGATGCTCGAAACGAATAACAAGAACGGCCTAGGGGAAAAGTACGCACACCGTTGTAATCGGGCGAGTTTCTACTTTCAGATGCATCAGAAATTTTGCGGATTGGACAATCCGTTCGCGAGATGCGGTAGTTTGTAGGTGAGAAACGCTTGAGAAACTAAAAATTTTCGCTGTTCTGATGCTCGAAACGAATAACTATAACGGACTAGGGGAAAAGTACGCATAGAGTTGTAATCGGGCGAGTTTCTACTTTCAGATGCAACAGAAATTTTGCGGATTGGTCAATCCGTTCGCGAGATATGGCAGTTTGGAGGTAAGAAACGCTTGAGAAACTCAAAATTTTCGCAGTTCTGATGCTCGAAACGAATAACTAGAACGGTCTAGGGGAAAAGTACGCATACAGTTGTAATCGGGCGAGTTTCTACCTTCAGATGCAACCGAAATTTTGCGGATTGGTCAATCCGTTCGCGAGATATGGCAGTTTGGAGGTAAGAAACGCTTGAGAAACTACAAATTTTCGCAGTTCTGATGCTCGACAAGCATAACTAGAACGGCCTAGGGGAAAAGTACGCATACCGTTGTAATCGGGCGAGTTTCTACTTTCAGATGCAACAGAAATTTTGCGGATTGGTCAATTCGTTCGCGAGATATGGCAGTTTGGAGGTAAGAAACGCTTGAGAAACTAAAAATTTTCGCAGTTCTGATGCTCGAAACGAATAACTATAACGGACTAGGGGAAAAGTACGCATACAGTTCTAATCGGGCGAGTTTCTACTTTCAGATGCAACAGAAATTTTGCGGATTGGTCAATCCGTTCGCGAGATATGGCAGTTTGGAGGTAAGAAACGCTTGAGAAACTCAAAATTTTCGCAGTTCTGATGCTCGAAACGAACAACTAGAACGGCCTAGGGGAAAAGTACGCAAAGTGTTGTAATCGGGCGAGTTTCTACTTTCAGATGCAACAGAAATTTTGCGGATTGGTCAATCCGTTCGCGAGATATGGCAGTTTGGAGGTAAGAAACGCTTGAGAAACTCAAAATTTTCGCGGTTCTGATGCTCGAAACGAATAACAAGAACGGCCTAGGGGAAAAGTACGCACACCGTTGTAATCGGGCGAGTTTCTACTTTCAGATGCATCAGAAATTTTGCGGATTGGACAATCCGTTCGCGAGATGCGGTAGTTTGTAGGTGAGAAACGCTTGAGAAACTAAAAATTTTCGCTGTTCTGATGCTCGAAACGAATAACTATAACGGACTAGGGGAAAAGTACGCATAGAGTTGTAATCGGGCGAGTTTCTACTTTCAGATGCAACAGAAATTTTGCGGATTGGTCAATCCGTTCGCGAGATATGGCAGTTTGGAGGTAAGAAACGCTTGAGAAACTCAAAATTTTCGCAGTTCTGATGCTCGAAACGAATAACTAGAACGGTCTAGGGGAAAAGTACGCATACAGTTGTAATCGGGCGAGTTTCTACCTTCAGATGCAACCGAAATTTTGCGGATTGGTCAATCCGTTCGCGAGATATGGCAGTTTGGAGGTAAGAAACGCTTGAGAAACTACAAATTTTCGCAGTTCTGATGCTCGACAAGCATAACTAGAACGGCCTAGGGGAAAAGTACGCATACCGTTGTAATCGGGCGAGTTTCTACTTTCAGATGCAACAGAAATTTTGCGGATTGGTCAATTCGTTCGCGAGATATGGCAGTTTGGAGGTAAGAAACGCTTGAGAAACTAAAAATTTTCGCAGTTCTGATGCTCGAAACGAATAACTATAACGGACTAGGGGAAAAGTACGCAAACAGTTCTAATCGGGCGAGTTTCTACTTTCAGATGCAACAGAAATTTTGCGGATTGGTCAATCCGTTCGCGAGATATGGCAGTTTGGAGGTAAGAAACGCTTGAGAAACTCAAAATTTTCGCAGTTCTGATGCTCGAAACGAACAACTAGAACGGCCTAGGGGAAAAGTACGCAAAGTGTTGTAATCGGGCGAGTTTCTACTTTCAGATGCAACAGAAATTTTGCGGATTGGTCAATCCGTTCGCGAGATATGGCAGTTTGGAGGTAAGAAACGCTTGAGAAACTAAAAATTTTCGCAGTTCTGATGCTCGACAAGCATAACTAGAACGGCCTAGAGGAAAAGTACGCATACAGTTGTAATCGGGCCAGTTTCTACTTTCAGATGCAACAGAAATTTTGCGGATTGGTCAATCCGTTCGCGAGGTATGGCAGTTTGGAGGTAAGAAACGCTTGAGAAACTCAAAATTTTCGCAGTTCTGATGCTCGAAACGAACAACTAGAACGGCCTAGGGGAAAAGTACGGATAGTGTTGTAATCGGGCGAGTTTCTACTTTCAGATGGAACAGAAATTTTGCGGATTGGTCAATCCGTTCGCGAGTAATGGCAGTTTGGAGGTAAGAAACGCTTGAGGAACTCAAAATTTTCGCAGTTCTGATGCTCGACAAGCACAACTAGAACGGCCTAGGGGAAAAGTATGCATACCGTTGTAATCGGGCGAGTTTCTACTTTCAGATGCAACAGAAATTTTGCGGATTGGACAATTCGTTCGCGAGATATGGCAGTTTGGAGGTAAGAAACGCTTGAGAAACTAAAAATTTTCGCAGTTCTGATGCTCGAAACGAATAACTATAACGGACTAGGGGAAAAGTACGCATACAGTTGTAATCGGGCGGGTTTCTACTCTCAGATGCAACAGAAATTTTGCGGATTGGTCAATCCGTTCGCGAGATATGGCAGTTTGGAGGTAAGAAACGCTTGAGAAACTCAAAATTTTCGCAGTTCTGATGCTCGAAACGAATAACTAGAACGGTCTAGGGGAAAAGTACGTATACATTTGTAATCGGGCGAGTTTCTACCTTCAGATGCAACAGAAATTTTGCGGACTGGTCAATCCGTTCGCGAGATATGGCAGTTTGGAGGTAAGAAACGCTTGAGAAACTCCAAATTTTCGCAGTTCTGATGCTCGAAACGAATAACTAGAACGGACTGGGGGAAAAGTACGCATAGTGTTGTAATCGGGCGAGTTTCTACTTTCAGATGCAACTGAAATTTTGCGGATTGGTCAATCCGTTCGCGAGATATGGCAGTTTGGAAGTAAGAAACGCTTGAGAAACTAAAAATTTTCGCAGTTCTGATGAACGAAACGTATAACTAGAACGGCCTAGGGGAAAAGTACGCATACAGTTGTAATCGGGCGAGTTTCCACTTTCAGATGCAACAGAAATTTTGCGGATTGGTCAATCCGTTCGCGAGATATGGCAGTTTGGATGTAAGAAACGCTTGAGAAACTCAAAATTTTCGCAGTTCGGATGCTCGAAACGAATAACTAGAACGGCCTAGGGGAAAAGTACGCATACCGTTGAAATCGGGCGAGTTTCTACTTTCAGATGCAACAGAAATTTTGCGGATTGGTCCATCCGTTCGCGAGATGTGGCAGTTTGTAGGTAAGAAACGCTTGAGAAACTCAAAATTTTCGCAGTTCTGATGCTCGAAATGAATAACTAGAACGGCCTAGTGGAAAAGTACGCATACCGTTGTAATCGGGCGAGATTCTACCTTCAGATGCAACAGAAATTTTGCGGATTGGTCAATCCGTTCAGGAGATATGGCAGTTTGGAAGTAAGAAACGCTTGACAAACCCAAAATTTTCGCAGTTCTGATGCTCGAAACGAATTACTAGGGCGGCCTAGGGGAAAAGTACGCATACCGTTGTAATCGGGCGAGTTTCTGCTTTCAGATGCATCAGAAATTTTGCGGATTGGTCAATCCGTTCGCGAGATGTCGCAGTTTGTAGGTAAGAAACGCTTGAGAAACTCAAAATTTTCGCAGTTCTGATGCTCGAAACGAATAACTAGAACGGCCTAGGGGAAAAGTACGCATACCGTTGTAATCGGGCGAGTTTCTACTTTCAGATGCAACAGAAATTTTGCGGATTGGTCAATCCGTTCGCGAGATATAGCAGTTTGGAGGTAAGCAACGCTTGAGAAACTCAAAATTTTCGCAGTTCTGATGCTCGGGAAGCATAACTAGAACGGCCTAGGGGAAAAGTACGCACACCGTTGTAATCGGGCGAGTTTCTACTTTCAGATGCAACAGAAATTTTGCGGATTGGTCAATCCGTTCGCGAGATATGGCAGTTTGGAGGTAAGAAACGCTTGAGAAACTCAAAATTTTCGCAGTTCTGATGCTCGACAAGCATAACTAGAACGGCCTAGGGGAAAAGTACGCATACCGTTGTAATCGGGCGAGTTTCTACTTTCAGATGCAACAGAAATTTTGCGGATTGGTCAATTCGTTCGCGAGATATGGCAGTTTGGAGGTAAGAAACGCTTGAGAAACTAAAAATTTTCGCAGTTCTGATGCTCGAAACGAACAACTAGAACGGCCTAGGGGAAAAGTACGCATAGTGTTGTAATCGGGCCAGTTTCTGCTTTCAGATGCATCAGAAATTTTGCGGATTGGTCCATCCTTTCGCGAGATGTGGCAGTTTGTAGGTAAGAAACGCTTGAGAAACTCAAAATTTTCGCAGTTCTGATGCTCGAAACGAATAACTAGAACGGCCTAGTGGAAAAGTACGCATACCGTTGTAATCGGGCGAGATTCTACCTTCAGATGCAACAGAAATTTTGCGGATTGATCAATCCGTTCAGGAGATATGGCAGTTTGGAAGTAAGAAACGCTTGAGAAACTCAAAATTTTCGCAGTTCTGATGCACGAAACGTATAACTAGAACGGCCTAGGGGAAAAGTACGCATACCGTTGTAATCGGGCGAGTTTCTACCTTCAGATGCAACAGAAATTTTGCGGATTGGTCAATCCGTTCGCGAGATATGGCAGTTTGGAAGTAAGAAACGGTTGAGAAACTCAAAATTTTCGCAGTTCTGATGCTCGAAACGAATAACTAGAACGGCCTAGGGGAAAAGTACGCATACCGTTGTAATCGGGCGAGTTTCTACTTTCAGATGCAAAAGAAATTTTGCGGATTGGTCAAACCGTTCGCGAGATATGGGAGTTTGGAGGTAAGAAACGCGTTGAGAAACTCAAAATTTTCGCAGTTCTGATGCTCGACAAGCATAACTAGAACGGCCTAGGGGAAAAGTACGCATACATTTGTAATCGGGCGAGTTTCCACTTTCAGATGCAACAGAAATTTTGCGGATTGGTCAATTCGTTCGCGAGATATGGCAGTTTGGAGGTAAGAAACGCTTGAGAAACTAAAAATTTTCGCAGTTCTGATGCACGAAACGTATAACTAGAACGGCCTAGGGGAAAAGTACGCATACAGTTGTAATCGGGCGAGTTTCCACTTTCAGATGCAACAGAAATTTTGCGGATTGGTCAATCCGTTCGCGAGATATGGCAGTTTGGATGTAAGAAACGCTTGAGAAACTCAAAATTTTCGCAGTTCGGATGCTCGAAACGAATAACTAGAACGGCCTAGGGGAAAAGTACGCATACCGTTGAAATCGGGCGAGTTTCTACTTTCAGATGCAACAGAAATTTTGCGGATTGGTCCATCCGTTCGCGAGATGTGGCAGTTTGTAGGTAAGAAACGCTTGAGAAACTCAAAATTTTCGCAGTTCTGATGCTCGAAATGAATAACTAGAACGGCCTAGTGGAAAAGTACGCATACCGTTGTAATCGGGCGAGATTCTACCTTCAGATGCAACAGAAATTTTGCGGATTGGTCAATCCGTTCAGGAGATATGGCAGTTTGGAAGTAAGAAACGCTTGAGAAACTCAAAATTTTCGCAGTTCTGATGCTCGAAACGAATTACTAGGGCGGCCTAGGGGAAAAGTACGCATACCGTTGTAATCGGGCGAGTTTCTGCTTTCAGATGCATCAGAAATTTTGCGGATTGGTCAATCCGTTCGCGAGATGTCGCAGTTTGTAGGTAAGAAACGCTTGAGAAACTCAAAATTTTCGCAGTTCTGATGCTCGAAACGAATAACTAGAACGGCCTAGGGGAAAAGTACGCATACCGTTGTAATCGGGCGAGTTTCTACTTTCAGATGCAACAGAAATTTTGCGGATTGGTCAATCCGTTCGCGAGATATGGCAGTTTGGAGGTAAGCAACGCTTGAGAAACTCAAAATTTTCGCAGTTCTGATGCTCGACAAGCATAACTAGAACGGCCTAGGGGAAAAGTACGCATACAGTTGTAATCGGGCGAGTTTCCACTTTCAGATGCAACAGAAATTTTGCGGATTGGTCAATCCGTTCGCGAGATATGGCAATTTGGAAGTAAGAAACGCTTGAGAAACTCAAAATTTTCGCAGTTCTGATGCTCGAAACGAATTACTAGGGCGGCCTAGGGGCAAAGTACGCATACCGTTGTAATCGGGCGAGTTTCTACTTTCAGATGCAACAGAAATTTTGCGGATTGGTCCATCCGTTCGCGAGATGTGGCAGTTTGTAGGTAAGAAACGCTTGAGAAACTCAAAATTTTCGCAGTTCTGATGCTCGAAATGAATAACTAGAACGGCCTAGTGGAAAAGTACGCATACCGTTGTAATCGGGCGAGATTCTACCTTCAGATGCAACAGAAATTTTGCGGATTGGTCAATCCGTTCAGGAGATATGGCAGTTTGGAAGTAAGAAACGCTTGAGAAACTCAAAATTTTCGCAGTTCTGATGCTCGAAACGAATTACTAGGGCGGCCTAGGGGAAAAGTACGCATACCGTTGTAATCGGGCGAGTTTCTGCTTTCAGATGCATCAGAAATTTTGCGGATTGGTCAATCCGTTCGCGAGATGTCGCAGTTTGTAGGTAAGAAACGCTTGAGAAACTCAAAATTTTCGCAGTTCTGATGCTCGAAACGAATAACTAGAACGGCCTAGGGGAAAAGTACGCATACCGTTGTAATCGGGCGAGTTTCTACTTTCAGATGCAACAGAAATTTTGCGGATTGGTCAATCCGTTCGCGAGATATGGCACTTTGGAGGTAAGCAACGCTTGAGAAACTCAAAATTTTCGCAGTTCTGTTGCTCGAAACGAATAACTAGAACGGCCTAGGGGAAAAGTACGCATACAGCTGTAATCGGGCGGGTTTCTACTCTCAGATGCAACAGATATTTTGCGGATTGGTCAATCCGTCCGCGAGATATGGCAGTTTGGAGGTAAGAAACGCTTGAAAAACTCATAATTTTCGCCGTTCTGATGCTCGAAACGAATAACTAGAACGGCCTAGGGGAAAAGTGCGCACACGATTGTAATCGGGCGAGTTTCTACTTTCAGATGCAACAGAAATTTTGCGGATCGGTCAATCCGTTCGCGAGATATGGCAGTTTGGATGTAAGAAACGCTTGAGAAACTCAAAGTTTTCGCAGTTCTGATGCTCGTAACGAATAACTGCAACGGCCTAGGGGAAAACTACACATACCGTTGTAATCGGGCGAGTCTCTACTTTCAGACGCAACAGAAATCTTGGGGATTGGTCAATCCGTTCGCGAGATATGGCAGTTTGGAGGTAAGAAACGTTTGAGAAACTCAAAATTTTCGCAGTTCTGATGCTCGAAACGAATAACTAGAACAGCCTAGGGGAAAAGTGCGCATACCGTTGTAATCGGGTGAGTTTCTACTTTTTGGTGCAACAGAAATTTTGCGGATTGATCATTCTGATCGCGAGATATGGCAGTTTGGATATAAGAAACGCTTGAGAAACTCAAAATTTTCGCAGTTCTGATTCTCGAAACGAATAACTAGAACGGCCTAGGGGAAAAGTAGGCATACCGATGTAATCGAGCGAGTCTCTACTTTCAGATGCAACAGAAATTTTGCGGATTGGTCAATCCGTTCGCGAGATATGGCAGTTTGGAGGTAAGAAACGTTTGAGAAACTCAAAATTTTCGCAGTTCTGATGCTCGACAAGCATAACTAGAACGGCCTAGGGGTAAAGTACGCATACAGTTGTAATCGGGCGAGTTTCCACTTTCAGATGCAACAGAAATTTTGCGGATTGGTCAATCCGTTCGCGAGATGTGGCAGTTTGTAGGTAAGAAACGCTTGAGAAACTCAAAATTTTCGCAGTTCTGATGCTCGAAACGAATAACTAGAACGGCCTAGGGGAAAAGTACGCATACCGTTGTAATCGGGCGAGTTTCTACTTTCAGATGCAACAGAAATTTTGCGGATTGGTCAATCCGTTCGCGAGATATGGCAGTTTGGAGGTAAGCAACGCTTGAGAAACTCAAAATTTTCGCAGTTCTGTTGCTCGAAACGAATAACTAGAACGGCCTAGGGGAAAAGTACGCATACAGTTGTAATCGGGCGAGTTTCTACTTTCAGATGCAACAGAAATTTTGCGGATTGGTCAATCGGTTGGCGAGATATGGCAGTTTGGAGGTAAGAAACGCTTGAGGAACTCAAAATTTTCGCAGTTCCGATGCTCGAAACGAATAACTCGAACGGCCTAGGGGAAAAGTGCGCATACCGTTGCAATCGGGCGTGTTTCTACTGTCAGATGCAACAGAAATTTTGCGGATTGGTCAATCCGTTCGCGTGATATGGCAGTTTGGAGGTAAGAAACGCTTGAAAAACTCATAATTTTCGCCGTTCTGATGCTCGAAACGAATAACTATAACGGACTAGGGGAAAAGTGCGCATACCGTTGTAATCGGGCGAGTTTCTACCTTCAGATGCAACAGAAATTTTGCGGATTGGTCAATCCGTTCGCGAGATATGGCAGTTTGGAAGTAAGAAACGGTTGAGAAACTCAAAATTTTCGCAGTTCTGATGCTCGAAACGAATAACTAGAACGGCCTAGGGGAAAAGTACGCATACCGTTGTAATCGGGCGAGTTTCTACTTTCAGATGCAAAAGAAATTTTGCGGATTGGTCAAACCGTTCGCGAGATATGGCAGTTTGGAGGTAAGAAACGCTTGAGAAACTCAAAATTTTCGCAGTTCTGATGCTCGACAAGCATAACTAGAACGGCCTAGGGGAAAAGTACGCATACATTTGTAATCGGGCGAGTTTCCACTTTCAGATGCAACAGAAATTTTGCGGATTGGTCAATTCGTTCGCGAGATATGGCAGTTTGGAGGTAAGAAACGCTTGAGAAACTAAAAATTTTCGCAGTTCTGATGCACGAAACGTATAACTAGAACGGCCTAGGGGAAAAGTACGCATACAGTTGTAATCGGGCGAGTTTCCACTTTCAGATGCAACAGAAATTTTGCGGATTGGTCAATCCGTTCGCGAGATATGGCAGTTTGGATGTAAGAAACGCTTGAGAAACTCAAAATTTTCGCAGTTCGGATGCTCGAAACGAATAACTAGAACGGCCTAGGGGAAAAGTACGCATACCGTTGAAATCGGGCGAGTTTCTACTTTCAGATGCAACAGAAATTTTGCGGATTGGTCCATCCGTTCGCGAGATGTGGCAGTTTGTAGGTAAGAAACGCTTGAGAAACTCAAAATTTTCGCAGTTCTGATGCTCGAAATGAATAACTAGAACGGCCTAGTGGAAAAGTACGCATACCGTTGTAATCGGGCGAGATTCTACCTTCAGATGCAACAGAAATTTTGCGGATTGGTCAATCCGTTCAGGAGATATGGCAGTTTGGAAGTAAGAAACGCTTGAGAAACTCAAAATTTTCGCAGTTCTGATGCTCGAAACGAATTACTAGGGCGGCCTAGGGGAAAAGTACGCATACCGTTGTAATCGGGCGAGTTTCTGCTTTCAGATGCATCAGAAATTTTGCGGATTGGTCAATCCGTTCGCGAGATGTCGCAGTTTGTAGGTAAGAAACGCTTGAGAAACTCAAAATTTTCGCAGTTCTGATGCTCGAAACGAATAACTAGAACGGCCTAGGGGAAAAGTACGCATACCGTTGTAATCGGGCGAGTTTCTACTTTCAGATGCAACAGAAATTTTGCGGATTGGTCAATCCGTTCGCGAGATATGGCAGTTTGGAGGTAAGCAACGCTTGAGAAACTCAAAATTTTCGCAGTTCTGATGCTCGACAAGCATAACTAGAACGGCCTAGGGGAAAAGTACGCATACAGTTGTAATCGGGCGAGTTTCCACTTTCAGATGCAACAGAAATTTTGCGGATTGGTCAATCCGTTCGCGAGATATGGCAATTTGGAAGTAAGAAACGCTTGAGAAACTCAAAATTTTCGCAGTTCTGATGCTCGAAACGAATTACTAGGGCGGCCTAGGGGCAAAGTACGCATACCGTTGTAATCGGGCGAGTTTCTACTTTCAGATGCAACAGAAATTTTGCGGATTGGTCCATCCGTTCGCGAGATGTGGCAGTTTGTAGGTAAGAAACGCTTGAGAAACTCAAAATTTTCGCAGTTCTGATGCTCGAAATGAATAACTAGAACGGCCTAGTGGAAAAGTACGCATACCGTTGTAATCGGGCGAGATTCTACCTTCAGATGCAACAGAAATTTTGCGGATTGGTCAATCCGTTCAGGAGATATGGCAGTTTGGAAGTAAGAAACGCTTGAGAAACTCAAAATTTTCGCAGTTCTGATGCTCGAAACGAATTACTAGGGCGGCCTAGGGGAAAAGTACGCATACCGTTGTAATCGGGCGAGTTTCTGCTTTCAGATGCATCAGAAATTTTGCGGATTGGTCAATCCGTTCGCGAGATGTCGCAGTTTGTAGGTAAGAAACGCTTGAGAAACTCAAAATTTTCGCAGTTCTGATGCTCGAAACGAATAACTAGAACGGCCTAGGGGAAAAGTACGCATACCGTTGTAATCGGGCGAGTTTCTACTTTCAGATGCAACAGAAATTTTGCGGATTGGTCAATCCGTTCGCGAGATATGGCACTTTGGAGGTAAGCAACGCTTGAGAAACTCAAAATTTTCGCAGTTCTGTTGCTCGAAACGAATAACTAGAACGGCCTAGGGGAAAAGTACGCATACAGCTGTAATCGGGCGGGTTTCTACTCTCAGATGCAACAGATATTTTGCGGATTGGTCAATCCGTCCGCGAGATATGGCAGTTTGGAGGTAAGAAACGCTTGAAAAACTCATAATTTTCGCCGTTCTGATGCTCGAAACGAATAACTAGAACGGCCTAGGGGAAAAGTGCGCACACGATTGTAATCGGGCGAGTTTCTACTTTCAGATGCAACAGAAATTTTGCGGATCGGTCAATCCGTTCGCGAGATATGGCAGTTTGGATGTAAGAAACGCTTGAGAAACTCAAAGTTTTCGCAGTTCTGATGCTCGTAACGAATAACTGCAACGGCCTAGGGGAAAACTACACATACCGTTGTAATCGGGCGAGTCTCTACTTTCAGATGCAACAGAAATCTTGGGGATTGGTCAATCCGTTCGCGAGATATGGCAGTTTGGAGGTAAGAAACGTTTGAGAAACTCAAAATTTTCGCAGTTCTGATGCTCGAAACGAATAACTAGAACAGCCTAGGGGAAAAGTGCGCATACCGTTGTAATCGGGTGAGTTTCTACTTTTTGGTGCAACAGAAATTTTGCGGATTGATCATTCTGATCGCGAGATATGGCAGTTTGGATATAAGAAACGCTTGAGAAACTCAAAATTTTCGCAGTTCTGATTCTCGAAACGAATAACTAGAACGGCCTAGGGGAAAAGTAGGCATACCGATGTAATCGAGCGAGTCTCTACTTTCAGATGCAACAGAAATTTTGCGGATTGGTCAATCCGTTCGCGAGATATGGCAGTTTGGAGGTAAGAAACGTTTGAGAAACTCAAAATTTTCGCAGTTCTGATGCTCGACAAGCATAACTAGAACGGCCTAGGGGTAAAGTACGCATACAGTTGTAATCGGGCGAGTTTCCACTTTCAGATGCAACAGAAATTTTGCGGATTGGTCAATTCGTTCGCGAGATATGGCAGTTTGGAGGTAAGAAACGCTTGAGAAACTAAAAATTTTCGCAGTTCTGATGCACGAAACGTATAACTAGAACGGCCTAGGGGAAAAGTACGCATACAGTTGTAATCGGGCGAGTTTCCACTTTCAGATGCAACAGAAATTTTGCGGATTGGTCAATCCGTTCGCGAGATATGGCAGTTTGGATGTAAGAAACGCTTGAGAAACTCAAAATTTTCGCAGTTCGGATGCTCGAAACGAATAACTAGAACGGCCTAGGGGAAAAGTACGCATACCGTTGAAATCGGGCGAGTTTCTACTTTCAGATGCAACAGAAATTTTGCGGATTGGTCCATCCGTTCGCGAGATGTGGCAGTTTGTAGGTAAGAAACGCTTGAGAAACTCAAAATTTTCGCAGTTCTGATGCTCGAAATGAATAACTAGAACGGCCTAGTGGAAAAGTACGCATACCGTTGTAATCGGGCGAGATTCTACCTTCAGATGCAACAGAAATTTTGCGGATTGGTCAATCCGTTCAGGAGATATGGCAGTTTGGAAGTAAGAAACGCTTGAGAAACTCAAAATTTTCGCAGTTCTGATGCTCGAAACGAATTACTAGGGCGGCCTAGGGGAAAAGTACGCATACCGTTGTAATCGGGCGAGTTTCTGCTTTCAGATGCATCAGAAATTTTGCGGATTGGTCAATCCGTTCGCGAGATGTCGCAGTTTGTAGGTAAGAAACGCTTGAGAAACTCAAAATTTTCGCAGTTCTGATGCTCGAAACGAATAACTAGAACGGCCTAGGGGAAAAGTACGCATACCGTTGTAATCGGGCGAGTTTCTACTTTCAGATGCAACAGAAATTTTGCGGATTGGTCAATCCGTTCGCGAGATATGGCAGTTTGGAGGTAAGCAACGCTTGAGAAACTCAAAATTTTCGCAGTTCTGATGCTCGACAAGCATAACTAGAACGGCCTAGGGGAAAAGTACGCATACAGTTGTAATCGGGCGAGTTTCCACTTTCAGATGCAACAGAAATTTTGCGGATTGGTCAATCCGTTCGCGAGATATGGCAATTTGGAAGTAAGAAACGCTTGAGAAACTCAAAATTTTCGCAGTTCTGATGCTCGAAACGAATTACTAGGGCGGCCTAGGGGCAAAGTACGCATACCGTTGTAATCGGGCGAGTTTCTACTTTCAGATGCAACAGAAATTTTGCGGATTGGTCCATCCGTTCGCGAGATGTGGCAGTTTGTAGGTAAGAAACGCTTGAGAAACTCAAAATTTTCGCAGTTCTGATGCTCGAAATGAATAACTAGAACGGCCTAGTGGAAAAGTACGCATACCGTTGTAATCGGGCGAGATTCTACCTTCAGATGCAACAGAAATTTTGCGGATTGGTCAATCCGTTCAGGAGATATGGCAGTTTGGAAGTAAGAAACGCTTGAGAAACTCAAAATTTTCGCAGTTCTGATGCTCGAAACGAATTACTAGGGCGGCCTAGGGGAAAAGTACGCATACCGTTGTAATCGGGCGAGTTTCTGCTTTCAGATGCATCAGAAATTTTGCGGATTGGTCAATCCGTTCGCGAGATGTCGCAGTTTGTAGGTAAGAAACGCTTGAGAAACTCAAAATTTTCGCAGTTCTGATGCTCGAAACGAATAACTAGAACGGCCTAGGGGAAAAGTACGCATACCGTTGTAATCGGGCGAGTTTCTACTTTCAGATGCAACAGAAATTTTGCGGATTGGTCAATCCGTTCGCGAGATATGGCACTTTGGAGGTAAGCAACGCTTGAGAAACTCAAAATTTTCGCAGTTCTGTTGCTCGAAACGAATAACTAGAACGGCCTAGGGGAAAAGTACGCATACAGCTGTAATCGGGCGGGTTTCTACTCTCAGATGCAACAGATATTTTGCGGATTGGTCAATCCGTCCGCGAGATATGGCAGTTTGGAGGTAAGAAACGCTTGAAAAACTCATAATTTTCGCCGTTCTGATGCTCGAAACGAATAACTAGAACGGCCTAGGGGAAAAGTGCGCACACGATTGTAATCGGGCGAGTTTCTACTTTCAGATGCAACAGAAATTTTGCGGATCGGTCAATCCGTTCGCGAGATATGGCAGTTTGGATGTAAGAAACGCTTGAGAAACTCAAAGTTTTCGCAGTTCTGATGCTCGTAACGAATAACTGCAACGGCCTAGGGGAAAACTACACATACCGTTGTAATCGGGCGAGTCTCTACTTTCAGACGCAACAGAAATCTTGGGGATTGGTCAATCCGTTCGCGAGATATGGCAGTTTGGAGGTAAGAAACGTTTGAGAAACTCAAAATTTTCGCAGTTCTGATGCTCGAAACGAATAACTAGAACAGCCTAGGGGAAAAGTGCGCATACCGTTGTAATCGGGTGAGTTTCTACTTTTTGGTGCAACAGAAATTTTGCGGATTGATCATTCTGATCGCGAGATATGGCAGTTTGGATATAAGAAACGCTTGAGAAAC
The DNA here is from genome assembly GCF_051014685.1 of Ptiloglossa arizonensis. Classification (NCBI taxonomy): domain Eukaryota; kingdom Metazoa; phylum Arthropoda; class Insecta; order Hymenoptera; family Colletidae; genus Ptiloglossa; species Ptiloglossa arizonensis. The sequence goes on from NW_027478715.1 coordinate 505,746, forward strand.
TCAAAATTTTCGCAGTTCTGATTCTCGAAACGAATAACTAGAACGGCCTAGGGGAAAAGTAGGCATACCGATGTAATCGAGCGAGTCTCTACTTTCAGATGCAACAGAAATTTTGCGGATTGGTCAATCCGTTCGCGAGATATGGCAGTTTGGAGGTAAGAAACGTTTGAGAAACTCAAAATTTTCGCAGTTCTGATGCTCGACAAGCATAACTAGAACGGCCTAGGGGTAAAGTACGCATACAGTTGTAATCGGGCGAGTTTCCACTTTCAGATGCAACAGAAATTTTGCGGATTGGTCAATCCGTTCGCGAGATGTGGCAGTTTGTAGGTAAGAAACGCTTGAGAAACTCAAAATTTTCGCAGTTCTGATGCTCGAAACGAATAACTAGAACGGCCTAGGGGAAAAGTACGCATACCGTTGTAATCGGGCGAGTTTCTACTTTCAGATGCAACAGAAATTTTGCGGATTGGTCAATCCGTTCGCGAGATATGGCAGTTTGGAGGTAAGCAACGCTTGAGAAACTCAAAATTTTCGCAGTTCTGTTGCTCGAAACGAATAACTAGAACGGCCTAGGGGAAAAGTACGCATACAGTTGTAATCGGGCGAGTTTCTACTTTCAGATGCAACAGAAATTTTGCGGATTGGTCAATCGGTTGGCGAGATATGGCAGTTTGGAGGTAAGAAACGCTTGAGGAACTCAAAATTTTCGCAGTTCCGATGCTCGAAACGAATAACTCGAACGGCCTAGGGGAAAAGTGCGCATACCGTTGCAATCGGGCGTGTTTCTACTGTCAGATGCAACAGAAATTTTGCGGATTGGTCAATCCGTTCGCGTGATATGGCAGTTTGGAGGTAAGAAACGCTTGAAAAACTCATAATTTTCGCCGTTCTGATGCTCGAAACGAATAACTATAACGGACTAGGGGAAAAGTGCGCATACCGTTGTAATCGGGCGAGTTTCTACCTTCAGATGCAACAGAAATTTTGCGGATTGGTCAATCCGTTCGCGAGATATGGCAGTTTGGAAGTAAGAAACGGTTGAGAAACTCAAAATTTTCGCAGTTCTGATGCTCGAAACGAATAACTAGAACGGCCTAGGGGAAAAGTACGCATACCGTTGTAATCGGGCGAGTTTCTACTTTCAGATGCAAAAGAAATTTTGCGGATTGGTCAAACCGTTCGCGAGATATGGCAGTTTGGAGGTAAGAAACGCTTGAGAAACTCAAAATTTTCGCAGTTCTGATGCTCGACAAGCATAACTAGAACGGCCTAGGGGAAAAGTACGCATACATTTGTAATCGGGCGAGTTTCCACTTTCAGATGCAACAGAAATTTTGCGGATTGGTCAATTCGTTCGCGAGATATGGCAGTTTGGAGGTAAGAAACGCTTGAGAAACTAAAAATTTTCGCAGTTCTGATGCACGAAACGTATAACTAGAACGGCCTAGGGGAAAAGTACGCATACAGTTGTAATCGGGCGAGTTTCCACTTTCAGATGCAACAGAAATTTTGCGGATTGGTCAATCCGTTCGCGAGATATGGCAGTTTGGATGTAAGAAACGCTTGAGAAACTCAAAATTTTCGCAGTTCGGATGCTCGAAACGAATAACTAGAACGGCCTAGGGGAAAAGTACGCATACCGTTGAAATCGGGCGAGTTTCTACTTTCAGATGCAACAGAAATTTTGCGGATTGGTCCATCCGTTCGCGAGATGTGGCAGTTTGTAGGTAAGAAACGCTTGAGAAACTCAAAATTTTCGCAGTTCTGATGCTCGAAATGAATAACTAGAACGGCCTAGTGGAAAAGTACGCATACCGTTGTAATCGGGCGAGATTCTACCTTCAGATGCAACAGAAATTTTGCGGATTGGTCAATCCGTTCAGGAGATATGGCAGTTTGGAAGTAAGAAACGCTTGAGAAACTCAAAATTTTCGCAGTTCTGATGCTCGAAACGAATTACTAGGGCGGCCTAGGGGAAAAGTACGCATACCGTTGTAATCGGGCGAGTTTCTGCTTTCAGATGCATCAGAAATTTTGCGGATTGGTCAATCCGTTCGCGAGATGTCGCAGTTTGTAGGTAAGAAACGCTTGAGAAACTCAAAATTTTCGCAGTTCTGATGCTCGAAACGAATAACTAGAACGGCCTAGGGGAAAAGTACGCATACCGTTGTAATCGGGCGAGTTTCTACTTTCAGATGCAACAGAAATTTTGCGGATTGGTCAATCCGTTCGCGAGATATGGCAGTTTGGAGGTAAGCAACGCTTGAGAAACTCAAAATTTTCGCAGTTCTGATGCTCGACAAGCATAACTAGAACGGCCTAGGGGAAAAGTACGCATACAGTTGTAATCGGGCGAGTTTCCACTTTCAGATGCAACAGAAATTTTGCGGATTGGTCAATCCGTTCGCGAGATATGGCAATTTGGAAGTAAGAAACGCTTGAGAAACTCAAAATTTTCGCAGTTCTGATGCTCGAAACGAATTACTAGGGCGGCCTAGGGGCAAAGTACGCATACCGTTGTAATCGGGCGAGTTTCTACTTTCAGATGCAACAGAAATTTTGCGGATTGGTCCATCCGTTCGCGAGATGTGGCAGTTTGTAGGTAAGAAACGCTTGAGAAACTCAAAATTTTCGCAGTTCTGATGCTCGAAATGAATAACTAGAACGGCCTAGTGGAAAAGTACGCATACCGTTGTAATCGGGCGAGATTCTACCTTCAGATGCAACAGAAATTTTGCGGATTGGTCAATCCGTTCAGGAGATATGGCAGTTTGGAAGTAAGAAACGCTTGAGAAACTCAAAATTTTCGCAGTTCTGATGCTCGAAACGAATTACTAGGGCGGCCTAGGGGAAAAGTACGCATACCGTTGTAATCGGGCGAGTTTCTGCTTTCAGATGCATCAGAAATTTTGCGGATTGGTCAATCCGTTCGCGAGATGTCGCAGTTTGTAGGTAAGAAACGCTTGAGAAACTCAAAATTTTCGCAGTTCTGATGCTCGAAACGAATAACTAGAACGGCCTAGGGGAAAAGTACGCATACCGTTGTAATCGGGCGAGTTTCTACTTTCAGATGCAACAGAAATTTTGCGGATTGGTCAATCCGTTCGCGAGATATGGCACTTTGGAGGTAAGCAACGCTTGAGAAACTCAAAATTTTCGCAGTTCTGTTGCTCGAAACGAATAACTAGAACGGCCTAGGGGAAAAGTACGCATACAGCTGTAATCGGGCGGGTTTCTACTCTCAGATGCAACAGATATTTTGCGGATTGGTCAATCCGTCCGCGAGATATGGCAGTTTGGAGGTAAGAAACGCTTGAAAAACTCATAATTTTCGCCGTTCTGATGCTCGAAACGAATAACTAGAACGGCCTAGGGGAAAAGTGCGCACACGATTGTAATCGGGCGAGTTTCTACTTTCAGATGCAACAGAAATTTTGCGGATCGGTCAATCCGTTCGCGAGATATGGCAGTTTGGATGTAAGAAACGCTTGAGAAACTCAAAGTTTTCGCAGTTCTGATGCTCGTAACGAATAACTGCAACGGCCTAGGGGAAAACTACACATACCGTTGTAATCGGGCGAGTCTCTACTTTCAGATGCAACAGAAATCTTGGGGATTGGTCAATCCGTTCGCGAGATATGGCAGTTTGGAGGTAAGAAACGTTTGAGAAACTCAAAATTTTCGCAGTTCTGATGCTCGAAACGAATAACTAGAACAGCCTAGGGGAAAAGTGCGCATACCGTTGTAATCGGGTGAGTTTCTACTTTTTGGTGCAACAGAAATTTTGCGGATTGATCATTCTGATCGCGAGATATGGCAGTTTGGATATAAGAAACGCTTGAGAAACTCAAAATTTTCGCAGTTCTGATTCTCGAAACGAATAACTAGAACGGCCTAGGGGAAAAGTAGGCATACCGATGTAATCGAGCGAGTCTCTACTTTCAGATGCAACAGAAATTTTGCGGATTGGTCAATCCGTTCGCGAGATATGGCAGTTTGGAGGTAAGAAACGTTTGAGAAACTCAAAATTTTCGCAGTTCTGATGCTCGACAAGCATAACTAGAACGGCCTAGGGGTAAAGTACGCATACAGTTGTAATCGGGCGAGTTTCCACTTTCAGATGCAACAGAAATTTTGCGGATTGGTCAATCCGTTCGCGAGATGTGGCAGTTTGTAGGTAAGAAACGCTTGAGAAACTCAAAATTTTCGCAGTTCTGATGCTCGAAACGAATAACTAGAACGGCCTAGGGGAAAAGTACGCATACCGTTGTAATCGGGCGAGTTTCTACTTTCAGATGCAACAGAAATTTTGCGGATTGGTCAATCCGTTCGCGTGATATGGCAGTTTGGAGGTAAGAAACGCTTGAAAAACTCATAATTTTCGCCGTTCTGATGCTCGAAACGAATAACTATAACGGAATAGGGGAAAAGTGCGCATACCGTTGCAATCGGGCGTGTTTCTACTTTCAGATGCAACAGAAATTTTGCGGATCGGTCAATCCGTTCGCGAGATATGGCAGCTTGGATGTATGAAACGCTTGAGAAACTCAAAAGTTTCGCAGTTCTGATGCTCGTAACGAATAACTGGGACGGCCTAGGGGAAAACTACACATAACGTTGTAATCGGGCGAGTCTCTACTTTCAGATGCAACAGAAATTTTGCGGATTGGTCAATCCGTTCGCGAGATATGGCAGTTTGGAGGTAAGAAACGTTTGAGAAACTCAAAATTTTCGCAGTTCTGATGCTCGAAACGAATAACTAGAACAGCCTAGGGGTAAAGTGCGCATACCGTTGTAATCGGGCGAGTTTCTACTTTTTGGTGCAACAGAAATTTTGCGGATTGATCAATCTGATCGCGAGATATAGCAGTTTGGAAATAAGAAACGCTTGAGAAACTCAAAATTTTCGCAGTTCTGATTCTCGAAACGAATAACTAGAACGGCCTAGGGGAAAAGTAGGCATACCGATGTAATCGAGCGAGTCTCTACTTTCAGATGCAACAGAAATTTTGCGGATTGGTCATTTCGTTCGCGAGATGTGGCAGATTGGAAGTAAGAAACGCTTGAGAAACTCAAAATTTTCGCAGTTCTGATGCTCGAAACGAACAACTAGAACGGCCTAGGGGAAAAGTACGCATAGTGTTGTAATCGGGCGAGTTTCTACTTTCAGATGCAACAGAAATTTTGCGGATTGGTCAATTCGTTCGCGAGATATGGCAGTTTGGAGGTAAGAAACGCTTGAGAAACTAAAAATTTTCGCAGTTCTGATGCTCGAAACGAATAACTGTAACGGACTAGGGGAAAAGTACGCATACAGTTGTAATCGGGCGAGTTTCTACTTTCAGATGCAACAGAAATTTTGCGGATTGGTCAATCCGTTCGCGAGATATGGCAGTTTGGAGGTAAGAAACGCTTGAGAAACTCCAAATTTTCGCAGTTCTGATGCTCGAAACGAATAACTATAACGGACTAGGGGAAAAGTACGCATACAGTTGTAATCGGGCGAGTTTCTACCTTCAGATGCAACAGAAATTTTGGGGATTGGTCAATCCGTTCGCGAGATATGGCAGTTTGGAGGTATGAAACGCTTGAGAAACTCCAAATTTTCGCAGTTCTGATGCTCGACAAGCATAACTAGAACGGCCTAGGGGAAAAGTACGCATACCGTTGTAGTCGGGCGAGTTTCTACTTTCAGATGCAACAGAAATTTTGCGGATTGGTCAATTCGTTCGCGAGATATGGCAGTTTGGAGGTAAGAAACGCTTGAGAAACTAAAAATTTTCGCAGTTCTGATGCTCGAAACGAATAACTATAACGGACTAGGGGAAAAGTACGCATACAGTTGTAATCGGGCGAGTTTCTACTTTCAGATGCAACAGAAATTTTGCGGATTGGTCAATCCGTTCGCGAGATATGGCAGTTTGGAGGTAAGAAACGCTTGAGAAACTCAAAATTTTCGCAGTTCTGATGCTCGAAACGAACAACTAGAACGGCCTAGGGGAAAAGTACGCATAGTGTTGTAATCGGGCGAGGTTCTACTTTCAGATGCAACAGAAATTTTGCGGATTGGTCAATCCGTTCGCGAGATATGGCAGTTTGGAGATAAGAAACGCTTGAGAAACTCAAAATTTTCACAGTTCTGATGCTCGAAACGAATAACCAGAACGGCCTAGGGGAAAAGTACGCATACCGTTGTAATCGGGCGAGTTTCTACTTTCAGATGCAACAGAAATTTTGCGGATTGGTCAATCCGTTCGCGAGATATGGCAGTTTGGAGGTAAGAAACGCTTGAGGAACTCAAAATTTTCGCAGTTCTGATGCTCGAAACGAATAACTAGAACTGGTCTAGGGGAAAAGTACGCATACAGTTGTAATCGGGCGAGTTTCTACCTTCAGATGCAACAGAAATTTTGCGGATTGGTCAATCCGTTCGCGAGATATGGCAGTTTGGAGGTATGAAACGCTTGAGAAACTCCAAATTTTCGCAGTTCTGATGCTCGACAAGCATAACTAGAACGGCCTAGGGGAAAAGTACGCATACCGTTGTAATCGGGCGAGTTTCTACTTTCAGATGCAACAGAAATTTTGCGGATTGGTCAATTCGTTCGCGAGATATGGCAGTTTGGAGGTAAGAAACGCTTGAGAAACTAAAAATTTTCGCAGTTCTGATGCTCGAAACGAATAACTATAACGGACTAGGGGAAAAGTACGCATACAGTTGTAATCGGGCGAGTTTCTACTTTCAGATGCAACAGAAATTTTGCGGATTGGTCAATCCGTTCGCGAGATATGGCAGTTTGGAGGTAAGAAACGCTTGAGAAACTCAAAATTTTCGCAGTTCTGATGCTCGAAACGAACAACTAGAACGGCCTAGGGGAAAAGTACGCATAGTGTTGTAATCGGGCGAGTTTCTACTTTCAGATGCAACAGAAATTTTGCGGATTGGTCAATCCGTTCGCGAGATATGGCAGTTTGGAGGTAAGAAACGCTTGAGAAACTCAAAATTTTCACAGTTCTGATGCTCGAAACGAATAACCAGAACGGCCTAGGGGAAAAGTACGCATACCGTTGTAATCGGGCGAGTTTCTACTTTCAGATGCAACAGAAATTTTGCGGATTGGTCAATCCGTTCGCGAGATATGGCAGTTTGGAGGTAAGAAACGCTTGAGAAACTCAAAATTTTCGCAGTTCTGATGCTCGAAACGAATAACTAGAACTGGTCTAGGGGAAAAGTACGCATACAGTTGTAATCGGGCGAGTTTCTACCTTCAGATGCAACAGAAATTTTGCGGATTGGTCAATCCGTTCGCGAGATATGGCAGTTTGGAGGTAAGAGACGCTTGAGAAACTCCAAATTTTCGCAGTTCTGATGCTCGACAAGCATAACTAGAACGGCCTAGGGGAAAAGTACGCATACCGTTGTAATCGGGCGAGTTTCTACTTTCAGATGCAACAGAAATTTTGCGGATTGGTTAATTCGTTCGCGAGATATGGCAGTTTGGAGGTAAGAAACGCTTGAGAAACTAAAAATTTTCGCAGTTCTGATGCTCGAAACGAATAACTATAACGGACTAGGGGAAAAGTACGCATACAGTTGTAATCGGGCGAGTTTCTACTTTCAGATGCAACAGAAATTTTGCGGATTGGTCAATCCGTTCGCGAGATATGGCAGTTTGGAGGTAAGAAACGCTTGAGAAACTCAAAATTTTCGCAGTTCTGATGCTCGAAACGAACAACTAGAACGGCCTAGGGGAAAAGTACGCATAGTGTTGTAATCGGGCGAGTTTCTACTTTTAGATGCAACAGAAATTTTGCGGATTGGTCAATCCGTTCGCGAGATATGGCAGTTTGGAGGTAAGAAACGCTTGAGAAACTCAAAATTTTCACAGTTCTGATGCTTGAAACGAATAACCAGAACGGCCTAGGGGAAAAGTACGCATACCGTTGTAATCGGGCGAGTTTCTACTTTCAGATGCAACAGAAATTTTGCGGATTGGTCAATCCGTTCGCGAGATATGGCAGTTTGGAGGTAAGAAACGCTTGAGAAACTCAAAATTTTCGCAGTTCTGATGCTCGAAACGAATAACTAGAACGGTCTAGGGGAAAAGTACGCATACAGTTGTAATCGGGCGAGTTTCTACCTTCAGATGCAACAGAAATTTTGCGGATTGGTCAATCCGTTCGCGAGATATGGCAGTTTGGAGGTAAGAAACGCTTGAGAAACTCCAAATTTTCGCAGTTCTGATGCTCGACAAGCATAACTAGAACGGCCTAGGGGAATAGTACGCATACCGTTGTAATCGGGCGAGTTTCTACTTTCAGATGCAACAGAAATTTTGCGGATTGGTCAATCCGTTCGCGAGATATGGCAGTTTGGAGGTAAGAAACGCTTGAGAAACTCAAAATTTTCGCAGTTCTGATGCTCGAAACGAACAACTAGAACGGCCTAGGGGAAAAGTACGCATTGTGTTGTAATCGGGCGAGTTTCTACTTTCAGATGCAACCGAAATTTTGCGGATTGGTCAATCCGTTCGCGAGATGTGGCAGTTTGGAGGTAAGAAACGCTTGAGAAACTCAAAATTTTCGCAGTTCTGATGCTCGAAGCGAATAACTAGAACGGCCTAGGGGAAAAGTACGTATACCGTTGTAATCGGGCGAGTTTCTACTTTCAGATGCAAACGAAATTTTGCGGATTGGTCAATCCGTTCGCGAGATATGGCAGTTTGGAGGTAAGAAACGCTTGAGAAACTAAAAATTTTCGCAGTTCTGATGCTCGAAACGAATAACTATAACGGACTAGGGGAAAAGTACGCATACAGTTGTAATCGGGCGAGTTTCTACTTTCAGATGCAACAGAAATTTTGCGGATTGGTCAATCCGTTCGCGAGATATGGCAGTTTGGAGGTAAGAAACGCTTGAGAAACTCAAAATTTTCGCAGTTCTGATGCTCGAAACGAACAACTAGAACGGCCTAGGGGAAAAGTACGCATAGTGTTGTAATCGGGCGAGTTTCTACTTTCAGATGCAACAGAAATTTTGCGGATTGGTCAATTCGTTCGCGAGATATGGCAGTTTGGAGGTAAGAAACGCTTGAGAAACTAAAAATTTTCGCAGTTCTGATGCTCGAAACGAATAACCAGAAGGGCCTAGGCGAAAAGTACGCATACCGTTGTAATCGGGCGAGTTTCTACTTTCAGATGCAACAGAAATTTTGCGGATTGGTCAATCCGTTCCCGAGATATGGCAGTTTGGAGGTAAGAAACGCTTGAGAAACTCAAAATTTTCGCAGTTCTCATGCTCGAAACGAATAACTACAACGGCCTAGCGGAAAAGTACGCATACCGTTGTAATCGGGCGAGTTTCTACTTTCAGATGCAACCGAAATTTTGCGGATTGGTCAATCCGTTCGCGAGATATGGCAGTTTGGAGGTAAGAAACGCTTGAGAAATTCAAAATTTTCGCCGTTCTGATGCTCGAAACGAATTACTAGGGCGGCCTAGGGGAAAAGTACGCATACCCTTGTAATCGGGCGAGTTTCTGCTTTCAGATGCATCAGAAATTTTGAGGATTGGTCAATCCGTTCGCGAGATGTGGCAGTTTGTAGGTAAGAAACGCTTGAGAAACTCAAAATTTTCGCAGTTCTGATGCTCGAACCGAATAACTAGAACGGCCTAGGGGAAAAGTACGCATACCGTTGTAATCGGGCGAGTTTCTACCTTCAGATGCAACAGAAATTTTGCGGATTGGTCAATCCGTTCGCGAGATATGGCAGTTTGGAAGTAAGAAACGCTTGAGATACTCAAAATTTTCGCAGTTCTGACGCTCGAAACGAATAACTAGAACGGCCTAGGGGAAAAGTACGCATACCGTTGTAATCGGGCGAGTTTCTACTTTCAGATGCAACCGAAATTTTGCGGATTGGTCAATCCGTTCGCGAGATATGGCAGTTTGGAGGTAAGAAACGCTTGAGAAACTCAAAATTTTCGCAGTTCTGATGCTCGAAGCGAATAACTAGAACGGCCTAGGGGAAAAGTACGTATACCGTTGTAATCGGGCGAGTTTCTACTTTCAGATGCAAACGAAATTTTGCGGATTGGTCAATCCGTTCGCGAGATATGGCAGTTTGGAGGTAAGAAACGCTTGAGAAACTAAAAATTTTCGCAGTTCTGATGCTCGAAACGAATAACTATAACGGACTAGGGGAAAAGTACGCATACAGTTGTAATCGGGCGAGTTTCTACTTTCAGATGCAACAGAAATTTTGCGGATTGGTCAATCCGTTCGCGAGATATGGCAGTTTGGAGGTAAGAAACGCTTGAGAAACTCAAAATTTTCGCAGTTCTGATGCTCGACAAGCATAACTAGAACGGTCTAGGGGAAAAGTACGCATGCCGTTGCAATCGGGCGAGTTTCTACTTTCAGATGCAACAGAAATTTTGCGGATTGGTCAATCCGTTCGCGAGATATGGCAGTTTGGAGGTAAGAAACGCTTGAGAAACTCAAAATTTTCGCAGTTCTGATGCTCGAAACGAATAACTAGAACGGACTAGGGGAAAAGTACGCATTCAGTTGTAATCGGGCGAGTTTCTACTTTCAGATGCAACAGAAATTTTGCGGATTGGTCAATTCGTTCGCGAGATATGGCAGTTTGGAGGTAAGAAACGCTTGAGAAACTAAAAATTTTCGCAGTTCTGATGCTCGAAACGAATAACTATAACGGACTAGGGGAAAAGTACGCATACAGTTGTAATCGGGCGAGTTTCTACTTTCAGATGCAACAGAAATTTTGCGGATTGGTCAATCCGTTCGCGAGATATGGCAGTTTGGAGGTAAGAAACGCTTGAGAAACTCAAAATTTTCGCAGTTCTGATGCTCGAAACGAACAACTAGAACGGCCTAGGGGAAAAGTACGCATAGTGTTGTAATCGGGCGAGTTTCTACTTTCAGATGCAACAGAAATTTTGCGGATTGGTCAATCCGTTCGCGAGATATGGCAGTTTGGAGGTAAGAAACGCTTGAGAAACTCAAAATTTTCACAGTTCTGATGCTCGAAACGAATAACCAGAACGGCCTAGGGGAAAAGTACGCATACCGTTGTAATCGGGCGAGTTTCTACTTTCAGATGCAACAGAAATTTTGCGGATTGGTCAATCCGTTCGCGAGATATGGCAGTTTGGAGGTAAGAAACGCTTGAGAAACTCAAAATTTTCGCAGTTCTGATGCTCGAAACGAATAACTAGAACTGGTCTAGGGGAAAAGTACGCATACAGTTGTAATCGGGCGAGTTTCTACCTTCAGATGCAACAGAAATTTTGCGGATTGGTCAATCCGTTCGCGAGATATGGCAGTTTGGAGGTAAGAGACGCTTGAGAAACTCCAAATTTTCGCAGTTCTGATGCTCGACAAGCATAACTAGAACGGCCTAGGGGAAAAGTACGCATACCGTTGTAATCGGGCGAGTTTCTACTTTCAGATGCAACAGAAATTTTGCGGATTGGTTAATTCGTTCGCGAGATATGGCAGTTTGGAGGTAAGAAACGCTTGAGAAACTAAAAATTTTCGCAGTTCTGATGCTCGAAACGAATAACTATAACGGACTAGGGGAAAAGTACGCATACAGTTGTAATCGGGCGAGTTTCTACTTTCAGATGCAACAGAAATTTTGCGGATTGGTCAATCCGTTCGCGAGATATGGCAGTTTGGAGGTAAGAAACGCTTGAGAAACTCAAAATTTTCGCAGTTCTGATGCTCGAAACGAACAACTAGAACGGCCTAGGGGAAAAGTACGCATAGTGTTGTAATCGGGCGAGTTTCTACTTTTAGATGCAACAGAAATTTTGCGGATTGGTCAATCCGTTCGCGAGATATGGCAGTTTGGAGGTAAGAAACGCTTGAGAAACTCAAAATTTTCACAGTTCTGATGCTTGAAACGAATAACCAGAACGGCCTAGGGGAAAAGTACGCATACCGTTGTAATCGGGCGAGTTTCTACTTTCAGATGCAACAGAAATTTTGCGGATTGGTCAATCCGTTCGCGAGATATGGCAGTTTGGAGGTAAGAAACGCTTGAGAAACTCAAAATTTTCGCAGTTCTGATGCTCGAAACGAATAACTAGAACGGTCTAGGGGAAAAGTACGCATACAGTTGTAATCGGGCGAGTTTCTACCTTCAGATGCAACAGAAATTTTGCGGATTGGTCAATCCGTTCGCGAGATATGGCAGTTTGGAGGTAAGAAACGCTTGAGAAACTCCAAATTTTCGCAGTTCTGATGCTCGACAAGCATAACTAGAACGGCCTAGGGGAATAGTACGCATACCGTTGTAATCGGGCGAGTTTCTACTTTCAGATGCAACAGAAATTTTGCGGATTGGTCAATTCGTTCGCGAGATATGGCAGTTTGGAGGTAAGAAACGCTTGAGAAACTAAAAATTTTCGCAGTTCTGATGCTCGAAACGAATAACTATAACGGACTAGGGGAAAAGTACGCATACAGTTGTAATCGGGCGAGTTTCTACTTTCAGATGCAACAGAAATTTTGCGGATTGGTCAATCCGTTCGCGAGATATGGCAGTTTGGAGGTAAGAAACGCTTGAGAAACTCAAAATTTTCGCAGTTCTGATGCTCGAAACGAACAACTAGAACGGCCTAGGGGAAAAGTACGCATTGTGTTGTAATCGGGCGAGTTTCTACTTTCAGATGCAACCGAAATTTTGCGGATTGGTCAATCCGTTCGCGAGATATGGCAGTTTGGAGGTAAGAAACGCTTGAGAAACTCAAAATTTTCGCAGTTCTGATGCTCGAAGCGAATAACTAGAACGGCCTAGGGGAAAAGTACGTATACCGTTGTAATCGGGCGAGTTTCTACTTTCAGATGCAAACGAAATTTTGCGGATTGGTCAATCCGTTCGCGAGATATGGCAGTTTGGAGGTAAGAAACGCTTGAGAAACTAAAAATTTTCGCAGTTCTGATGCTCGAAACGAATAACTATAACGGACTAGGGGAAAAGTACGCATACAGTTGTAATCGGGCGAGTTTCTACTTTCAGATGCAACAGAAATTTTGCGGATTGGTCAATCCGTTCGCGAGATATGGCAGTTTGGAGGTAAGAAACGCTTGAGAAACTCAAAATTTTCGCAGTTCTGATGCTCGAAACGAACAACTAGAACGGCCTAGGGGAAAAGTACGCATAGTGTTGTAATCGGGCGAGTTTCTACTTTTAGATGCAACAGAAATTTTGCGGATTGGTCAATCCGTTCGCGAGATATGGCAGTTTGGAGGTAAGAAACGCTTGAGAAACTCAAAATTTTCACAGTTCTGATGCTTGAAACGAATAACCAGAACGGCCTAGGGGAAAAGTACGCATACCGTTGTAATCGGGCGAGTTTCTACTTTCAGATGCAACAGAAATTTTGCGGATTGGTCAATCCGTTCGCGAGATATGGCAGTTTGGAGGTAAGAAACGCTTGAGAAACTCAAAATTTTCGCAGTTCTGATGCTCGAAACGAATAACTAGAACGGTCTAGGGGAAAAGTACGCATACAGTTGTAATCGGGCGAGTTTCTACCTTCAGATGCAACAGAAATTTTGCGGATTGGTCAATCCGTTCGCGAGATATGGCAGTTTGGAGGTAAGAAACGCTTGAGAAACTCCAAATTTTCGCAGTTCTGATGCTCGACAAGCATAACTAGAACGGCCTAGGGGAATAGTACGCATACCGTTGTAATCGGGCGAGTTTCTACTTTCAGATGCAACAGAAATTTTGCGGATTGGTCAATTCGTTCGCGAGATATGGCAGTTTGGAGGTAAGAAACGCTTGAGAAACTAAAAATTTTCGCAGTTCTGATGCTCGAAACGAATAACTATAACGGACTAGGGGAAAAGTACGCATACAGTTGTAATCGGGCGAGTTTCTACTTTCAGATGCAACAGAAATTTTGCGGATTGGTCAATCCGTTCGCGAGATATGGCAGTTTGGAGGTAAGAAACGCTTGAGAAACTCAAAATTTTCGCAGTTCTGATGCTCGAAACGAACAACTAGAACGGCCTAGGGGAAAAGTACGCATTGTGTTGTAATCGGGCGAGTTTCTACTTTCAGATGCAACCGAAATTTTGCGGATTGGTCAATCCGTTCGCGAGATATGGCAGTTTGGAGGTAAGAAACGCTTGAGAAACTCAAAATTTTCGCAGTTCTGATGCTCGAAGCGAATAACTAGAACGGCCTAGGGGAAAAGTACGTATACCGTTGTAATCGGGCGAGTTTCTACTTTCAGATGCAAACGAAATTTTGCGGATTGGTCAATCCGTTCGCGAGATATGGCAGTTTGGAGGTAAGAAACGCTTGAGAAACTAAAAATTTTCGCAGTTCTGATGCTCGAAACGAATAACTATAACGGACTAGGGGAAAAGTACGCATACAGTTGTAATCGGGCGAGTTTCTACTTTCAGATGCAACAGAAATTTTGCGGATTGGTCAATCCGTTCGCGAGATATGGCAGTTTGGAGGTAAGAAACGCTTGAGAAACTCAAAATTTTCGCAGTTCTGATGCTCGAAACGAACAACTAGAACGGCCTAGGGGAAAAGTACGCATAGTGTTGTAATCGGGCGAGTTTCTACTTTCAGATGCAACAGAAATTTTGCGGATTGGTCAATTCGTTCGCGAGATATGGCAGTTTGGAGGTAAGAAACGCTTGAGAAACTAAAAATTTTCGCAGTTCTGATGCTCGAAACGAATAACCAGAAGGGCCTAGGCGAAAAGTACGCATACCGTTGTAATCGGGCGAGTTTCTACTTTCAGATGCAACAGAAATTTTGCGGATTGGTCAATCCGTTCCCGAGATATGGCAGTTTGGAGGTAAGAAACGCTTGAGAAACTCAAAATTTTCGCAGTTCTCATGCTCGAAACGAATAACTACAACGGCCTAGCGGAAAAGTACGCATACCGTTGTAATCGGGCGAGTTTCTACTTTCAGATGCAACCGAAATTTTGCGGATTGGTCAATCCGTTCGCGAGATATGGCAGTTTGGAGGTAAGAAACGCTTGAGAAATTCAAAATTTTCGCCGTTCTGATGCTCGAAACGAATTACTAGGGCGGCCTAGGGGAAAAGTACGCATACCCTTGTAATCGGGCGAGTTTCTGCTTTCAGATGCATCAGAAATTTTGAGGATTGGTCAATCCGTTCGCGAGATGTGGCAGTTTGTAGGTAAGAAACGCTTGAGAAACTCAAAATTTTCGCAGTTCTGATGCTCGAACCGAATAACTAGAACGGCCTAGGGGAAAAGTACGCATACCGTTGTAATCGGGCGAGTTTCTACCTTCAGATGCAACAGAAATTTTGCGGATTGGTCAATCCGTTCGCGAGATATGGCAGTTTGGAAGTAAGAAACGCTTGAGATACTCAAAATTTTCGCAGTTCTGACGCTCGAAACGAATAACTAGAACGGCCTAGGGGAAAAGTACGCATACCGTTGTAATCGGGCGAGTTTCTACTTTCAGATGCAACCGAAATTTTGCGGATTGGTCAATCCGTTCGCGAGATATGGCAGTTTGGAGGTAAGAAACGCTTGAGAAACTCAAAATTTTCGCAGTTCTGATGCTCGAAGCGAATAACTAGAACGGCCTAGGGGAAAAGTACGTATACCGTTGTAATCGGGCGAGTTTCTACTTTCAGATGCAAACGAAATTTTGCGGATTGGTCAATCCGTTCGCGAGATATGGCAGTTTGGAGGTAAGAAACGCTTGAGAAACTAAAAATTTTCGCAGTTCTGATGCTCGAAACGAATAACTATAACGGACTAGGGGAAAAGTACGCATACAGTTGTAATCGGGCGAGTTTCTACTTTCAGATGCAACAGAAATTTTGCGGATTGGTCAATCCGTTCGCGAGATATGGCAGTTTGGAGGTAAGAAACGCTTGAGAAACTCAAAATTTTCGCAGTTCTGATGCTCGACAAGCATAACTAGAACGGTCTAGGGGAAAAGTACGCATGCCGTTGCAATCGGGCGAGTTTCTACTTTCAGATGCAACAGAAATTTTGCGGATTGGTCAATCCGTTCGCGAGATATGGCAGTTTGGAGGTAAGAAACGCTTGAGAAACTCAAAATTTTCGCAGTTCTGATGCTCGAAACGAATAACTAGAACGGACTAGGGGAAAAGTACGCATTCAGTTGTAATCGGGCGAGTTTCTATTTTCAGATGTAACAGAAATTTTGCGGATTGGTCAATCCGTTCGCGAGATATGGCAGTTTGGAAGTAAGAAACGCTTGAGAAACTCAAAATTTTCGCAGTTCTGATGCTCGAAACGAATAACTAGAACGGCCTAGGGGAAAAGTACGCATACCGTTGTAATCGGGCGAGTTTCTACTTTCAGATGCAACAGAAATTTTGCGGATTGGTCAATCCGTTCGCGAGATATGGCAGTTTGGAGGTAAGAAACGCTTGAGAATCTCAAAATTTTCGCAGTTCTCATGCTCGAAACGAATAACTACAACGGCCTAGCGGAAAAGTACGCATACCGTTGTAATCGGGCGAGTTTCTACTTTCAGATGCAAACGAAATTTTGCGGATTGGTCAATCCGTTCGCGAGATATGGCAGTTTGGAGGTAAGAAACGCTTGAGAAATTCAAAATTTTCGCAGTTCTGATGCTCGAAACGAATTACTAGGGCGGCCTAGGGGAAAAGTACGCATACCGTTGTAATCGGGCGAGTTTCTACTTTCAGATGCAACAGAAATTTTGCGGATTGGTCAATCCGTTCGCGAGATATGGCAGTTTGGAGGTAAGAAACGCTTGAGAAACTCAAAATTTTCGCAGTTCTGATGCTCGACAAGCATAACTAGAACGGTCTAGGGGAAAAGTACGCATGCCGTTGCAATCGGGCGAGTTTCTACTTTCAGATGCAACAGAAATTTTGCGGATTGGTCAATCCGTTCGCGAGATATGGCAGTTTGGAGGTAAGAAACGCTTGAGAAATTCAAAATTTTCACAGTTCTGATGCTCGAAACGAATAACCAGAACGGCCTAGGGGAAAAGCACGCATACCGTTGTAATCGGGCGAGTTTCTACTTTCCGATGCAACAGAAATTTTGCGGATTGGTCAATCCGTTCGCGAGATATGGCAGTTTGGAGGTAAGAAAAGCTTGAGAAACTCAAAATTTTCGCAGTTCTGATGCTCGAAACGAATAACTAGAACGGACTAGGGGAAAAGTACGCATACCGTTGTAATCGGGCGAGTTTCTACTTTCAGATGCAACAGAAATTTTGCGGATTGGTCAATCCGTTCGCGAGATATGGCAGTTTGGAGGTAAGAAACGCTTGAGAAACTCAAAATTTTCGCAGTTCTGATGCTCGACAAGCATAACTAGAACGGTCTAGGGGAAAAGTACGCATGCCGTTGCAATCGGGCGAGTTTCTACTTTCAGATGCAACAGAAATTTTGCGGATTGGTCAATCCGTTCGCGAGATATGGCAGTTTGGAGGTAAGAAACGCTTGAGAAATTCAAAATTTTCACAGTTCTGATGCTCGAAACGAATAACCAGAACGGCCTAGGGGAAAAGCACGCATACCGTTGTAATCGGGCGAGTTTCTACTTTCCGATGCAACAGAAATTTTGCGGATTGGTCAATCCGTTCGCGAGATATGGCAGTTTGGAGGTAAGAAACGCTTGAGAAACTCAAAATTTTCGCAGTTCTGATGCTCGAAACGAATAACTAGAACGGACTAGGGGAAAAGTACGCATACAGTTGTAATCGGGCGAGTTTCTATTTTCAGATGTAACAGAAATTTTGCGGATTGGTCAATCCGTTCGCGAGATATGGCAGTTTGGAGGTAAGAAACGCTTGAGAAACGCAAAATTTTCGCAGCTCTGATGCTCGAAACGAATAACTAGAACGGCCTAGGGGAAAAGTACGCATACCGTTGTAATCGGGCGAGTTTCTACTTTTAGATGCAACAGAAATTTTGAGGATTGGTCAATCCGTTCGCGAGATATGGCAGTTTGGAGGTAAGAAACGCTTGAGAAACTCAAAATTTTCGCAGTTCTGATGCTCGAAACGAACAACAAGAACGGCCTAGGGGAAAAGTACACATACCGTTGTATTCGGGCGAGTTTCTACTTTCAGATGCAACAGAAATTTTGCGGATGGGTCAATCCGTTCGCGAGATATGGCAGTTTGGAGGTAAGAAACGCGTGAGAAACTCAAAATTTTCGCAGTTCTGATGCTCGAAGCGAATAACTAGAACGGCCTAGGGGAAAAGTACGTATACCGTTGAAATCGGGCGAGTTTCTACTTTCAGATGCAACAGAAATTTTGCGGATTGGTCAATCCGTTCGCGAGATATGGCAGTTTGGAGGTAAGAAACGCTTGAGATTCTCAAAATTTTCGCAGTTCTCATGCTCGAAACGAATAACTACAACGGCCTAGCGGAAAGGTACGCATACCGTTGTAATCGGGCGAGTTTCTACTTTCAGATGCAACCGAAATTTTGCGGATTGGTCAATCCGTTCGCGAGATATGGCAGTTTGGAGGTAAGAAACGCTTGAGAAACTCAAAATTTTCGCAGTTCTGATGTTCGAAACGAATAACTAGAACGGCCTAGGGGAAAAGTACGCATACCGTTGTAATCGGGCGAGTTTCTACCTTCAGATGCAACAGAAATTTTGCGGATTGGTCAATCCGTTCGCGAGATATGGCAGTTTGGAAGTAAGAAACGCTTGAGATACTCAAAATTTTCGCAGTTCTGACGCTCGAAACGAATAACTAGAACGGCCTAGGGGAAAAGTACGCATACCGTTGTAATCGGGCGAGTTTCTACTTTCAGATGCAACCGAAATTTTGCGGATTGGTCAATCCGTTCGCGAGATATGGCAGTTTGGAGGTAAGAAACGCTTGAGAAACTGAAAATTTTCGCAGTTCTGATGCTCGAAACGAATTACTAGGGCGGCCTAGGGGAAAAGTACGCATACCGTTGTAATCGGGCGAGTTTCTACTTTCAGATGCAACAGAAATTTTGCGGATTGGTCAATCCGTTCGCGAGATATGGCAGTTTGGAGGTAAGAAACGCTTGAGAAACTCAAAATTTTCGCAGTTCTGATGCTCGAAACGAATAACTAGAACGGACTAGGGGAAAAGTACGCATACAGTTGTAATCGGGCGAGTTTCTATTTTCAGATGTAACAGAAATTTTGCGGATTGGTCAATCCGTTCGCGAGATATGGCAGTTTGGAAGTAAGAAACGCTTGAGAAACTCAAAATTTTCGCAGTTCTGATGCTCGAAACGAATAACTAGAACGGCCTAGGGGAAAAGTACGCATACCGTTGTAATCGGGCGAGTTTCTACTTTCAGATGCAACAGAAATTTTGCGGATTGGTCAATCCGTTCGCGAGATATGGCAGTTTGGAGGTAAGAAACGCTTGAGAAACTCAAAATTTTCGCAGTTCTGATGCTCGAAGCGAATAACTAGAACGGCCTAGGGGAAAAGTACGTATACCGTTGTAATCGGGCGAGTTTCTACTTTCAGATGCAACAGAAATTTTGCGGATTGGTCAATCCGTTCGCGAGATATGGCAGTTTGGAGGTAAGAAACGCTTGAGAATCTCAAAATTTTCGCAGTTCTCATGCTCGAAACGAATAACTACAACGGCCTAGCGGAAAAGTACGCATACCGTTGTAATCGGGCGAGTTTCTACTTTCAGATGCAACCGAAATTTTGCGGATTGGTCAATCCGTTCGCGAGATATGGCAGTTTGGAGGTAAGAAACGCTTGAGAAATTCAAAATTTTCGCCGTTCTGATGCTCGAAACGAATTACTAGGGCGGCGTAGGGGAAAAGTACGCATACCGTTCTAATCGGGCGAGTTTCTGCATTCAGATGCATCAGAAATTTTGCGGATTGGTCAATCCGTTCGCGAGATGTGGCAGTTTGTAGGTAAGAAACGCTTGAGAAACTCAAAATTTTCGCAGTTCTGATGTTCGAAACGAATAACTAGAACGGCCTAGGGGAAAAGTACGCATACCGTTGTAATCGGGCGAGTTTCTACCTTCAGATGCAACAGAAATTTTGCGGATTGGTCAATCCGTTCGCGAGATATGGCAGTTTGGAGGTAAGAAACGCTTGAGATTCTCAAAATTTTCGCAGTTCTCATGCTCGAAACGAATAACTACAACGGCCTAGCGGAAAAGTACGCATACCGTTGTAATCGGGCGAGTTTCTACTTTCAGATGCAACCGAAATTTTGCGGATTGGTCAATCCGTTCGCGAGATATGGCAGTTTGGAGGTAAGAAACGCTTGAGAAACTCAAAATTTTCGCAGTTCTGATGCTCGAAACGAATTACTAGGGCGGCCTAGGGGAAAAGTACGCATACCGTTGTAATCGGGCGAGTTTCTGCATTCAGATGCATCAGAAATTTTGCGGATTGGTCAATCCGTTCGCGAGATGTGGCAGTTTGTAGGTAAGAAACGCTTGAGAAACTCAAAATTTTCGCAGTTCTGATGTTCGAAACGAATAACTAGAACGGCCTAGGGGAAAAGTACGCATACCGTTGTAATCGGGCGAGTTTCTACCTTCAGATGCAACAGAAATTTTGCAGATTGGTCAATCCGTTCGCGAGATATGGCAGTTTGGAAGTAAGAAACGCTTGAGATACTCAAAATTTTCGCAGTTCTGACGCTCGAAACGAATAACTAGAACGGCCTAGGGGAAAAGTACGCATACCGTTGTAATCGGGCGAGTTTCTACTTTCAGATGCAACCGAAATTTTGCGGATTGGTCAATCCGTTCGCGAGATATGGCAGTTTGGAGGTAAGAAACGCTTGAGAAACTGAAAATTTTCGCAGTTCTGATGCTCGAAACGAATTACTAGGGCGGCCTAGGGGAAAAGTACGCATACCGTTGTAATCGGGCGAGTTTCTACTTTCAGATGCAACAGAAATTTTGCGGATTGGTCAATCCGTTCGCGAGATATGGCAGTTTGGAGGTAAGAAACGCTTGAGAAACTCAAAATTTTCGCAGTTCTGATGCTCGAAACGAATAACTAGAACGGACTAGGGGAAAAGTACGCATACAGTTGTAATCGGGCGAGTTTCTATTTTCAGATGTAACAGAAATTTTGCGGATTGGTCAATCCGTTCGCGAGATATGGCAGTTTGGAAGTAAGAAACGCTTGAGAAACTCAAAATTTTCGCAGTTCTGATGCTCGAAACGAATAACTAGAACGGCCTAGGGGAAAAGTACGCATACCGTTGTAATCGGGCGAGTTTCTACTTTCAGATGCAACAGAAATTTTGCGGATTGGTCAATCCGTTCGCGAGATATGGCAGTTTGGAGGTAAGAAACGCTTGAGAAACTCAAAATTTTCGCAGTTCTGATGCTCGAAGCGAATAACTAGAACGGCCTAGGGGAAAAGTACGTATACCGTTGTAATCGGGCGAGTTTCTACTTTCAGATGCAACAGAAATTTTGCGGATTGGTCAATCCGTTCGCGAGATATGGCAGTTTGGAGGTAAGAAACGCTTGAGAATCTCAAAATTTTCGCAGTTCTCATGCTCGAAACGAATAACTACAACGGCCTAGCGGAAAAGTACGCATACCGTTGTAATCGGGCGAGTTTCTACTTTCAGATGCAACCGAAATTTTGCGGATTGGTCAATCCGTTCGCGAGATATGGCAGTTTGGAGGTAAGAAACGCTTGAGAAATTCAAAATTTTCGCCGTTCTGATGCTCGAAACGAATTACTAGGGCGGCGTAGGGGAAAAGTACGCATACCGTTCTAATCGGGCGAGTTTCTGCATTCAGATGCATCAGAAATTTTGCGGATTGGTCAATCCGTTCGCGAGATGTGGCAGTTTGTAGGTAAGAAACGCTTGAGAAACTCAAAATTTTCGCAGTTCTGATGTTCGAAACGAATAACTAGAACGGCCTAGGGGAAAAGTACGCATACCGTTGTAATCGGGCGAGTTTCTACCTTCAGATGCAACAGAAATTTTGCGGATTGGTCAATCCGTTCGCGAGATATGGCAGTTTGGAAGTAAGAAACGCTTGAGATACTCAAAATTTTCGCAGTTCTGACGCTCGAAACGAATAACTAGAACGGCCTAGGGGAAAAGTACGCATACCGTTGTAATCGGGCGAGTTTCTACTTTCAGATGCAACCGAAATTTTGCGGATTGGTCAATCCGTTCGCGAGATATGGCAGTTTGGAGGTAAGAAACGCTTGAGAAACTGAAAATTTTCGCAGTTCTGATGCTCGAAACGAATTACTACGGCGGCCTAGGGGAAAAGTACGCATACCGTTGTAATCGGGCGAGTTTCTACTTTCAGATGCAACAGAAATTTTGCGGATTGGTCAATCCGTTCGCGAGATATGGCAGTTTGGAGGTAAGAAACGCTTGAGAAACTCAAAATTTTCGCAGTTCTGATGCTCGAAACGAATAACTAGAACGGACTAGGGGAAAAGTACGCATACAGTTGTAATCGGGCGAGTTTCTATTTTCAGATGTAACAGAAATTTTGCGGATTGGTCAATCCGTTCGCGAGATATGGCAGTTTGGAAGTAAGAAACGCTTGAGAAACTCAAAATTTTCGCAGTTCTGATGCTCGAAACGAATAACTAGAACGGCCTAGGGGAAAAGTACGCATACCGTTGTAATCGGGCGAGTTTCTACTTTCAGATGCAACAGAAATTTTGCGGATTGGTCAATCCGTTCGCGAGATATGGCAGTTTGGAGGTAAGAAACGCTTGAGAAACTCAAAATTTTCGCAGTTCTGATGCTCGAAGCGAATAACTAGAACGGCCTAGGGGAAAAGTACGTATACCGTTGTAATCGGGCGAGTTTCTACTTTCAGATGCAACAGAAATTTTGCGGATTGGTCAATCCGTTCGCGAGATATGGCAGTTTGGAGGTAAGAAACGCTTGAGAATCTCAAAATTTTCGCAGTTCTCATGCTCGAAACGAATAACTACAACGGCCTAGCGGAAAAGTACGCATACCGTTGTAATCGGGCGAGTTTCTACTTTCAGATGCAACCGAAATTTTGCGGATTGGTCAATCCGTTCGCGAGATATGGCAGTTTGGAGGTAAGAAACGCTTGAGAAATTCAAAATTTTCGCCGTTCTGATGCTCGAAACGAATTACTAGGGCGGCGTAGGGGAAAAGTACGCATACCGTTCTAATCGGGCGAGTTTCTGCTTTCAGATGCATCAGAAATTTTGCGGATTGGTCAATCCGTTCGCGAGATGTGGCAGTTTGTAGGTAAGAAACGCTTGAGAAACTCAAAATTTTCGCAGTTCTGATGCTCGAAACGAATAACTAGAACGGCCTAGGGGAAAAGTACGCATACCGTTGTAATCGGGCGAGTTTCTACCTTCAGATGCAACAGAAATTTTGCGGATTGGTCAATCCGTTCGCGAGATATGGCAGTTTGGAAGTAAGAAACGCTTGAGATACTCAAAATTTTCGCAGTTCTGACGCTCGAAACGAATAACTAGAACGGCCTAGGGGAAAAGTACGCATACCGTTGTAATCGGGCGTGTTTCTACTTTCAGATGCAACCGAAATTTTGCGGATTGGTCAATCCGTTCGCGAGATATGGCAGTTTGGAGGTAAGAAACGCTTGAGAAACTGAAAATTTTCGCAGTTCTGATGCTCGAAACGAATTACTAGGGCGGCCTAGGGGAAAAGTACGCATGCCGTTGTAATCGGGCGAGTTTCTACTTTCAGATGCAACAGAAATTTTGCGGATTGGTCAATCCGTTCGCGAGATATGGCAGTTTGGAGGTAAGAAACGCTTGAGAATCTCAAAATTTTCGCAGTTCTCATGCTCGAAACGAATAACTACAACGGCCTAGCGGAAAAGTACGCATACCGTTGTAATCGGGCGAGTTTCTACTTTCAGATGCAACCGAAATTTTGCGGATTGGTCAATCCGTTCGCGAGATATGGCAGTTTGGAGGTAAGAAACGCTTGAGAAATTCAAAATTTTCGCCGTTCTGATGCTCGAAACGAATTACTAGGGCGGCGTAGGGGAAAAGTACGCATACCGTTCTAATCGGGCGAGTTTCTGCTTTCAGATGCATCAGAAATTTTGCGGATTGGTCAATCCGTTCGCGAGATGTGGCAGTTTGTAGGTAAGAAACGCTTGAGAAACTCAAAATTTTCGCAGTTCTGATGCTCGAAACGAATAACTAGAACGGCCTAGGGGAAAAGTACGCATACCGTTGTAATCGGGCGAGTTTCTACCTTCAGATGCAACAGAAATTTTGCGGATTGGTCAATCCGTTCGCGAGATATGGCAGTTTGGAAGTAAGAAACGCTTGAGATACTCAAAATTTTCGCAGTTCTGACGCTCGAAACGAATAACTAGAACGGCCTAGGGGAAAAGTACGCATACCGTTGTAATCGGGCGTGTTTCTACTTTCAGATGCAACCGAAATTTTGCGGATTGGTCAATCCGTTCGCGAGATATGGCAGTTTGGAGGTAAGAAACGCTTGAGAAACTGAAAATTTTCGCAGTTCTGATGCTCGAAACGAATTACTAGGGCGGCCTAGGGGAAAAGTACGCATGCCGTTGTAATCGGGCGAGTTTCTACTTTCAGATGCAACAGAAATTTTGCGGATTGGTCAATCCGTTCGCGAGATATGGCAGTTTGGAGGTAAGAAACGCTTGAGAAACTCAAAATTTTCGCAGTTCTGATGCTCGAAACGAATAACTAGAACGGACTAGGGGAAAAGTACGCATACAGTTGTAATCGGGCGAGTTTCTATTTTCAGATGTAACAGAAATTTTGCGGATTGGTCAATCCGTTCGCGAGATATGGCAGTTTGGAAGTAAGAAACGCTTGAGAAACTCAAAATTTTCGCAGTTCTGATGCTCGAAACGAATAACTAGAACGGCCTAGGGGAAAAGTACGCATACCGTTGTAATCGGGCGAGTTTCTACTTTCAGATGCAACAGAAATTTTGCGGATTGGTCAATCCGTTCGCGAGATATGGCAGTTTGGAGGTAAGAAACGCTTGAGAAACTCAAAATTTTCGCAGTTTTGATGCTCGAAGCGAATAACTAGAACGGCCTAGGGGAAAAGTACGTATACCGTTGTAATCGGGCGAGTTTCTACTTTCAGATGCAACAGAAATTTTGCGGATTGGTCAATCCGTTCGCGAGATATGGCAGTTTGGAGGTAAGAAACGCTTGAGAATCTCAAAATTTTCGCAGTTCTCATGCTCGAAACGAATAACTACAACGGCCTAGCGGAAAAGTACGCATACCGTTGTAATCGGGCGAGTTTCTACTTTCAGATGCAACCGAAATTTTGCGGATTGGTCAATCCGTTCGCAAGATATGGCAGTTTGGAGGTAAGAAACGCTTGAGAAACTCAAAATTTTCGCAGTTCTGATGCTCGAAACGAATTACTAGGGCGGCCTAGGGGAAAAGTACGCATACCGTTGTAATCGGGCGAGTTTCTGCTTTCAGATGCATCAGAAATTTTGCGGATTGGTCAATCCGTTCGCGAGATGTGGCAGTTTGTAGGTAAGAAACGCTTGAGAAACTCAAAATTTTCGCAGTTCTGATGTTCGAAACGAATAACTAGAACGGCCTAGGGGAAAAGTACGCATACCGTTGTAATCGGGCGAGTTTCTACCTTCAGATGCAACAGAAATTTTGCGGATTGGTCAATCCGTTCGCGAGATATGGCAGTTTGGAAGTAAGAAACGCTTGAGATACTCAAAATTTTCGCAGTTCTGACGCTCGAAACGAATAACTAGAACGGCCTAGGGGAAAAGTACGCATACCGTTGTAATCGGGCGAGTTTCTATTTTCAGATGTAACAGAAATTTTGCGGATTGGTCAATCCGTTCGCGAGATATGGCAGTTTGGAAGTAAGAAACGCTTGAGAAACTCAAAATTTTCGCAGTTCTGATGCTCGAAACGAATAACTAGAACGGCCTAGGGGAAAAGTACGCATACCGTTGTAATCGGGCGAGTTTCTACTTTCAGATGCAACAGAAATTTTGCGGATTGGTCAATCCGTTCGCGAGATATGGCAGTTTGGAGGTAAGAAACGCTTGAGAAACTCAAAATTTTCGCAGTTCTGATGCTCGAAGCGAATAACTAGAACGGCCTAGGGGAAAAGTACGTATACCGTTGTAATCGGGCGAGTTTCTACTTTCAGATGCAACAGAAATTTTGCGGATTGGTCAATCCGTTCGCGAGATATGGCAGTTTGGAGGTAAGAAACGCTTGAGAATCTCAAAATTTTCGCAGTTCTCATGCTCGAAACGAATAACTACAACGGCCTAGCGGAAAAGTACGCATACCGTTGTAATCGGGCGAGTTTCTACTTTCAGATGCAACCGAAATTTTGCGGATTGGTCAATCCGTTCGCGAGATATGGCAGTTTGGAGGTAAGAAACGCTTGAGAAATTCAAAATTTTCGCCGTTCTGATGCTCGAAACGAATTACTAGGGCGGCGTAGGGGAAAAGTACGCATACCGTTCTAATCGGGCGAGTTTCTGCTTTCAGATGCATCAGAAATTTTGCGGATTGGTCAATCCGTTCGCGAGATGTGGCAGTTTGTAGGTAAGAAACGCTTGAGAAACTCAAAATTTTCGCAGTTCTGATGCTCGAAACGAATAACTAGAACGGCCTAGGGGAAAAGTACGCATACCGTTGTAATCGGGCGAGTTTCTACCTTCAGATGCAACAGAAATTTTGCGGATTGGTCAATCCGTTCGCGAGATATGGCAGTTTGGAAGTAAGAAACGCTTGAGATACTCAAAATTTTCGCAGTTCTGACGCTCGAAACGAATAACTAGAACGGCCTAGGGGAAAAGTACGCATACCGTTGTAATCGGGCGTGTTTCTACTTTCAGATGCAACCGAAATTTTGCGGATTGGTCAATCCGTTCGCGAGATATGGCAGTTTGGAGGTAAGAAACGCTTGAGAAACTGAAAATTTTCGCAGTTCTGATGCTCGAAACGAATTACTAGGGCGGCCTAGGGGAAAAGTACGCATGCCGTTGTAATCGGGCGAGTTTCTACTTTCAGATGCAACAGAAATTTTGCGGATTGGTCAATCCGTTCGCGAGATATGGCAGTTTGGAGGTAAGAAACGCTTGAGAAACTCAAAATTTTCGCAGTTCTGATGCTCGAAACGAATAACTAGAACGGACTAGGGGAAAAGTACGCATACAGTTGTAATCGGGCGAGTTTCTATTTTCAGATGTAACAGAAATTTTGCGGATTGGTCAATCCGTTCGCGAGATATGGCAGTTTGGAAGTAAGAAACGCTTGAGAAACTCAAAATTTTCGCAGTTCTGATGCTCGAAACGAATAACTAGAACGGCCTAGGGGAAAAGTACGCATACCGTTGTAATCGGGCGAGTTTCTACTTTCAGATGCAACAGAAATTTTGCGGATTGGTCAATCCGTTCGCGAGATATGGCAGTTTGGAGGTAAGAAACGCTTGAGAAACTCAAAATTTTCGCAGTTTTGATGCTCGAAGCGAATAACTAGAACGGCCTAGGGGAAAAGTACCTATACCGTTGTAATCGGGCGAGTTTCTACTTTCAGATGCAACAGAAATTTTGCGGATTGGTCAATCCGTTCGCGAGATATGGCAGTTTGGAGGTAAGAAACGCTTGAGAATCTCAAAATTTTCGCAGTTCTCATGCTCGAAACGAATAACTACAACGGCCTAGCGGAAAAGTACGCATACCGTTGTAATCGGGCGAGTTTCTACTTTCAGATGCAACCGAAATTTTGCGGATTGGCCAATCCGTTCGCGAGATATGGCAGTTTGGAGGTAAGAAACGCTTGAGAAATTCAAAATTTTCGCCGTTCTGATGCTCGAAACGAATTACTAGGGCGGCGTAGGGGAAAAGTACGCATACCGTTCTAATCGGGCGAGTTTCTGCTTTCAGATGCATCAGAAATTTTGCGGATTGGTCAATCCGTTTGCGAGATGTGGCAGTTTGTAGGTAAGAAACGCTTGAGAAACTCAAAATTTTCGCAGTTCTGATGCTCGAAACGAATAACTAGAACGGCCTAGGGGAAGAGTACGCATACCGTTGTAATCGGGCGAGTTTCTACCTTCAGATGCAACAGAAATTTTGCGGATTGGTCAATCCGTTCGCGAGATATGGCAGTTTGGAGGTAAGAAACGCTTGTGAAACTCAAAATTTTCGCAGTTCTGATGCTCGAAACGAATAACTAGAACGGACTAGGGGAAAAGTACGCATACAGTTGTAATCGGGCGAGTTTCTATTTTCAGATGTAACAGAAATTTTGCGGATTGGTCAATCCGTTCGCGAGATATGGCAGTTTGGAGGTAAGAAACGCTTGAGAAACGCAAAATTTTCGCAGCTCTGATGCTCGAAACGAATAACTAGAACGGCCTAGGGGAAAAGTACGCATACCGTTGTAATCGGGCGAGTTTCTACTTTTAGATGCAACAGAAATTTTGAGGATTGGTCAATCCGTTCGCGAGATATGGCAGTTTGGAGGTAAGAAACGCTTGAGAAACTCAAAATTTTCGCAGTTCTGATGCTCGAAACGAACAACAAGAACGGCCTAGGGGAAAAGTACACATACCGTTGTATTCGGGCGAGTTTCTACTTTCAGATGCAACAGAAATTTTGCGGATGGGTCAATCCGTTCGCGAGATATGGCAGTTTGGAGGTAAGAAACGCTTGAGAAACTCAAAATTTTCGCAGTTCTGATGCTCGAAGCGAATAACTAGAACGGCCTAGGGGAAAAGTACGTATACCGTTGTAATCGGGCGAGTTTCTACTTTCAGATGCAACAGAAATTTTGCGGATTGGTCAATCCGTTCGCGAGATATGGCAGTTTGGAGGTAAGAAACGCTTGAGAATCTCAAAATTTTCGCAGTTCTCATGCTCGAAACGAATAACTACAACGGCCTAGCGGAAAAGTACGCATACCGTTGTAATCGGGCGAGTTTCTACTTTCAGATGCAACCGAAATTTTGCGGATTGGTCAATCCGTTCGCGAGATATGGCAGTTTGGAGGTAAGAAACGCTTGAGAAATTCAAAATTTTCGCCGTTCTGATGCTCGAAACGAATTACTAGGGCGGCGTAGGGGAAAAGTACGCATACCGTTCTAATCGGGCGAGTTTCTGCTTTCAGATGCATCAGAAATTTTGCGGATTGGTCAATCCGTTCGCGAGATGTGGCAGTTTGTAGGTAAGAAACGCTTGAGAAACTCAAAATTTTCGCAGTTCTGATGCTCGAAACGAATAACTAGAACGGCCTAGGGGAAAAGTACGCATACCGTTGTAATCGGGCGAGTTTCTACCTTCAGATGCAACAGAAATTTTGCGGATTGGTCAATCCGTTCGCGAGATATGGCAGTTTGGAAGTAAGAAACGCTTGAGATACTCAAAATTTTCGCAGTTCTGACGCTCGAAACGAATAACTAGAACGGCCTAGGGGAAAAGTACGCATACCGTTGTAATCGGGCGTGTTTCTACTTTCAGATGCAACCGAAATTTTGCGGATTGGTCAATCCGTTCGCGAGATATGGCAGTTTGGAGGTAAGAAACGCTTGAGAAACTGAAAATTTTCGCAGTTCTGATGCTCGAAACGAATTACTAGGGCGGCCTAGGGGAAAAGTACGCATGCCGTTGTAATCGGGCGAGTTTCTACTTTCAGATGCAACAGAAATTTTGCGGATTGGTCAATCCGTTCGCGAGATATGGCAGTTTGGAGGTAAGAAACGCTTGAGAAACTCAAAATTTTCGCAGTTCTGATGCTCGAAACGAATAACTAGAACGGACTAGGGGAAAAGTACGCATACAGTTGTAATCGGGCGAGTTTCTATTTTCAGATGTAACAGAAATTTTGCGGATTGGTCAATCCGTTCGCGAGATATGGCAGTTTGGAAGTAAGAAACGCTTGAGAAACTCAAAATTTTCGCAGTTCTGATGCTCGAAACGAATAACTAGAACGGCCTAGGGGAAAAGTACGCATACCGTTGTAATCGGGCGAGTTTCTACTTTCAGATGCAACAGAAATTTTGCGGATTGGTCAATCCGTTCGCGAGATATGGCAGTTTGGAGGTAAGAAACGCTTGAGAAACTCAAAATTTTCGCAGTTTTGATGCTCGAAGCGAATAACTAGAACGGCCTAGGGGAAAAGTACCTATACCGTTGTAATCGGGCGAGTTTCTACTTTCAGATGCAACAGAAATTTTGCGGATTGGTCAATCCGTTCGCGAGATATGGCAGTTTGGAGGTAAGAAACGCTTGAGAATCTCAAAATTTTCGCAGTTCTCATGCTCGAAACGAATAACTACAACGGCCTAGCGGAAAAGTACGCATACCGTTGTAATCGGGCGAGTTTCTACTTTCAGATGCAACCGAAATTTTGCGGATTGGCCAATCCGTTCGCGAGATATGGCAGTTTGGAGGTAAGAAACGCTTGAGAAATTCAAAATTTTCGCCGTTCTGATGCTCGAAACGAATTACTAGGGCGGCGTAGGGGAAAAGTACGCATACCGTTCTAATCGGGCGAGTTTCTGCTTTCAGATGCATCAGAAATTTTGCGGATTGGTCAATCCGTTTGCGAGATGTGGCAGTTTGTAGGTAAGAAACGCTTGAGAAACTCAAAATTTTCGCAGTTCTGATGCTCGAAACGAATAACTAGAACGGCCTAGGGGAAGAGTACGCATACCGTTGTAATCGGGCGAGTTTCTACCTTCAGATGCAACAGAAATTTTGCGGATTGGTCAATCCGTTCGCGAGATATGGCAGTTTGGAGGTAAGAAACGCTTGTGAAACTCAAAATTTTCGCAGTTCTGATGCTCGAAACGAATAACTAGAACGGACTAGGGGAAAAGTACGCATACAGTTGTAATCGGGCGAGTTTCTATTTTCAGATGTAACAGAAATTTTGCGGATTGGTCAATCCGTTCGCGAGATATGGCAGTTTGGAGGTAAGAAACGCTTGAGAAACGCAAAATTTTCGCAGCTCTGATGCTCGAAACGAATAACTAGAACGGCCTAGGGGAAAAGTACGCATACCGTTGTAATCGGGCGAGTTTCTACTTTTAGATGCAACAGAAATTTTGAGGATTGGTCAATCCGTTCGCGAGATATGGCAGTTTGGAGGTAAGAAACGCTTGAGAAACTCAAAATTTTCGCAGTTCTGATGCTCGAAACGAACAACAAGAACGGCCTAGGGGAAAAGTACACATACCGTTGTATTCGGGCGAGTTTCTACTTTCAGATGCAACAGAAATTTTGCGGATGGGTCAATCCGTTCGCGAGATATGGCAGTTTGGAGGTAAGAAACGCTTGAGAAACTCTAAATTTTCGCAGTTCTGATGCTCGAAGCGAATAACTAGAACGGCCTAGGGGAAAAGTACGTATACCGTTGAAATCGGGCGAGTTTCTACTTTCAGATGCAACAGAAATTTTGCGGATTGGTCAATCCGTTCGCGAGATATGGCAGTTTGGAGGTAAGAAACGCTTGAGAATCTCAAAATTTTCGCAGTTCTCATGCTCGAAACGAATAACTACAACGGCCTAGCGGAAAAGTACGCATACCGTTGTAATCGGGCGAGTTTCTACTTTCAGATGCAACCGAAATTTTGCGGATTGGTCAATCCGTTCGCGAGATATGGCAGTTTGGAGGTAAGAAACGCTTGAGAAACTCAAAATTTTCGCAGTTCTGATGCTCGAAACGAATTACTAGGGCGGCCTAGGGGAAAAGTACGCATACCGTTGTAATCGGGCGAGTTTCTACCTTCAGATGCAACAGAAATTTTGCGGATTGGTCAATCCGTTCGCGAGATATGGCAGTTTGGAAGTAAGAAACGCTTGAGATACTCAAAATTTTCGCAGTTCTGACGCTCGAAACGAATAACTAGAACGGCCTAGGGGAAAAGTACGCATACCGTTGTAATCGGGCGAGTTTCTACTTTCAGATGCAACCGAAATTTTGCGGATTGGTCAATCCGTTCGCGAGATATGGCAGTTTGGAGGTAAGAAACGCTTGAGAAACTGAAAATTTTCGCAGTTCTGATGCTCGAAACGAATTACTAGGGCGGCCTAGGGGAAAAGTACGCATACAGTTGTAATCGGGCGAGTTTCTACTTTCAGATGCAACAGAAATTTTGCAGATTGGTCAATCCGTTCGCGAGATATGGCAGTTTGGAGGTAAGCAACGCTTGAGAAACTCAAAATTTTCGCAGTTCTGTTGCTCGAAACGAATAACTAGAACGGCCTAGGGGAAAAGTACGCATACAGTTTTAATCGGGCGAGTTTCTACTTTCAGATGCAACAGAAATTTTGCGGATTGGTCAATCCGTTCGCGAGATATGGCAGTTTGGAGGTAAGAAACGCTTGAGGAACTCAAAATTTTCGCAGTTCTGATGCTTGACAAGCACAACTAGAACGGCCTAGGGGAAAAGTACGCATACCGTTGTAATCGGGCGAGTTTCTACCTTCAGATGCAACAGAAATTTTGCGGATTGGGCAATCCGTTCGCGAGATATGGCTGTTTGGAAGTAAGAAACGCTTGAGAAACTCAAAATTTTCGCAGTTCTGATGCTCGAAACGAACAACAAGAACGGCCTAGGGGAAAAGTACACATACCGTTGTATTCGGGCGAGTTACTACTTTCAGATGCAACCGAAATTTTGCGGATTGGTCAATCCGTTCGCGAGATATGGCAGTTTGGAGGTAAGAAACGCTTGAGAAACTCAAAATTTTCGCAGTTCTGATGCTCGAAACGAATAACTATAACGGACTAGGGGAAAAGTACGCATACAGTTGTAATCGGGCGGGTTTCTACTTTCAGATGCAACAGAAATTTTGCGGATTGGTCAATCCGTTCGCGAGATATGGCAGTTTGGAGGTAAGAAACGCTTGAGAAATTCAAAATTTTCACAGTTCTGATGCTCGAAACGAATAACCAGAACGGCCTAGGGGAAAAGTACGCATACCGTTGTAATCGGGCGAGTTTCTACTTTCCGATGCAACAGAAATTTTGCGGATTGGTCAATCCGTTCGCGAGATATGGCAGTTTGGAGGTAAGAAACGCTTGAGAAACTCAAAATTTTCGCAGTTCTGATGCTCGAAACGAATAACTAGAACGGACTAGGGGAAAGGTACGCATACAGTTGTAATCGGGCGAGTTTCTACTTTCAGATGTAACAGAAATTTTGCGGATTGGTCAATCCGTTCGCGAGATATGGCAGTTTGGAGGTAAGAAACGCTTGAGAAACGCAAAATTTTGGCAGTTCTGATGCTCGAAACGAATAACTAGAACGGCCTAGGGGAAAAGTTCGCATACCGTTGTAATCGGGCGAGTTTCAACCTTCAGATGCAACAGAAATTTTGCGGATTGGGCAATCCGTTCGCGAGATATGGCTGTTTGGAAGTAAGAAACGCTTGAGAAACTCAAAATTTTCGCAGTTCTGATGCTCGAAACGAACAACAAGAACGGCCTAGGGGAAAAGTACACATACCGTTGTATTCGGGCGAGTTACTACTTTCAGATGCAACCGAAATTTTGCGGATTGGTCAATCCGTTCGCGAGATATGGCAGTTTGGAGGTAAGAAACGCTTGAGAAACTCAAAATTTTCGCAGTTCTGATGCTCGAAACGAATTACTCGGGCGGCCTAGGGGAAAAGTACGCATACCGTTGTAATCGGGCGAGTTTCTGCTTTCAGATGCATCAGAAATTTTGCGGATTGGTCAATCCGTTCGCGAGATGTGGCAGTTTGTAGGTAAGAAACGCTTGAGAAACTCAAAATTTTCGCAGTTCTGATGCTCGAAACGAATAACTAGAACGGCCTAGGGGAAAAGTACGCATACCGTTGTAATCGGGCGAGTTTCTACCTTCAGATGCAACAGAAATTTTGCGGATTGGGCAATCCGTTCGCGAGATATGGCTGTTTGGAAGTAAGAAACGCTTGAGAAACTCAAAATTTTCGCAGTTCTGATGCTCGAAGCGAATAACTAGAACGGCCTAGGGGAAAAGTACGTATACCGTTGTAATCGGGCGAGTTTCTACTTTCAGATGCAATAGAAATTTTGC
This sequence comes from Ptiloglossa arizonensis, assembly GCF_051014685.1. Classification (NCBI taxonomy): domain Eukaryota; kingdom Metazoa; phylum Arthropoda; class Insecta; order Hymenoptera; family Colletidae; genus Ptiloglossa; species Ptiloglossa arizonensis. The sequence goes on from NW_027478715.1 coordinate 539,815, forward strand.
GGATTGGTCAATCCGTTCGCGAGATATGGCAGTTTGGAGGTAAGCAACGCTTGAGAAACTCAAAATTTTTGCAGTTCTGTTGCTCGAAACGAATAACTAGAACGGCCTAGGGGAAAAGTACGCATACATTTGTAATCGGGCGAGTTTCTACTTTCAGATGCAACAGAAATTTTGCGGATTGGTCAATCCGTTCGCGAGATATGGCAGTTTGGATGTAAGAAACGCTTGAGGAACTCAAAATTTTCGCAGTTCTGATGCTCGACAAGCACAACTAGAACGGCCTAGGGGAAAAGTACGCATACCGTTGTAATCGGACGAGTTTCTACTTTCAGATGCAACCGAAATTTTGCGGATTGGTCCATTCGTTCGCGAGATATGGCAGTTTGGAGGTAAGAAACGCTTGAGAAACTAAAAATTTTCGCAGTTCTGATGCTCGAAACGAATAACTATAACGGACTAGGGGAAAAGTACGCATACAGTTGTAATCGGGCGGGTTTCTACTTTCAGATGCAACAGAAATTTTGCGGATTGGTCAATCCGTTCGCGAGATATGGCAGTTTGGAGGTAAGAAACGCTTGAGAAATTCAAAATTTTCACAGTTCTGATGCTCGAAACGAATAACCAGAACGGCCTAGGGGAAAAGTACGCATACCGTTGTAATCGGGCGAGTTTCTACTTTCCGATGCAACAGAAATTTTGCGGATTGGTCAATCCGTTCGCGAGATATGGCAGTTTGGAGGTAAGAAACGCTTGAGAAACTTAAAATTTTCGCAGTTCTGATGCTCGAAACGAATAACTAGAACGGACTAGGGGAAAAGTGCGCATACAGTTGTAATCGGGTGAGTTTCTACTTTCAGATGTAACAGAAATTTTGCGGATTGGTCAATCCGTTCGCGAGATATGGCAGTTTGGAGGTAAGAAACGCTTGAGAAACGCAAAATTTTCGCAGTTCTGATGCTCGAAACGAATAACTAGAACGGCCTAGGGGAAAAGTTCGCATACCGTTGTAATCGGGCGAGTTTCTACTTTCAGATGCAACAGAAATTTTGAGGATTGGTCAATCCGTTCGCGAGATATGGCAGTTTGGAGGTAAGAAACGCTTGAGAAACTCAAAATTTTCGCAGTTCTGATGCTCGAAACGAACAACAAGAACGGCATAGCGGAAAAGTACGCATACCGTTGTAATCGGGCGTGTTTCTACTTTCAGATGCAACCGAAATTTTGCGGATTGGTCAATCCGTTCGCGAGATATGGCAGTTTGGAGGTAAGAAACGCTTGAGAAACTCAAAATTTTCGCAGTTCTGATGCTCGAAACGAATTACTAGGGCGGCCTAGGGGAAAAGTACGCATACCGTTGTAATCGGGCGAGTTTCTGCTTTCAGATGCATCAGAAATTTTGCGGATTGGTCAATCCGTTCGCGAGATATGGCAGTTTGGATGTAAGAAGCGCTTGAGATACTCAAAATTTTCGCAGTTCTGATGCTCGAAACGAATAACTAGGACGGCCTAGGGGAAAAGTACGCATACCGTTGTAATCGGGCGAGTTTCTACCTTCAGATGCAACAGAAATTTTGCGGATTGGTCAATCCGTTCGCGAGATATGGCAGTTTGGAAGTAAGAAACGCTTGAGAAACTCAAAATTTTCGCAGTTCTGATGCTCGAAACGAATAACTAGAACGGCCTAGGGGAAAAGTACGCATACCGTTGTAATCGGGCGAGTTTCTGCTTTCAGATGCATCAGAAATTTTGCGGATTGGTCAATTCGTTCGCGAGATATGGTAATTTGGAAGTAAGAAACGCTTGAGAAACTAAAAATTTTCGCAGTTCTGATGCTCGACAAGCACAACTAGAACGGCCTAGGGGAAAAGTACGCATACCGTTGTAATCGGGCGAGTTTCTACTTTCAGGTGTAACAGAAATTTTGCGGATTGGTCAATCCGTTCGCGAGATATGGCAATTTTGGAGGTAAGAAACGCTTGAGAAACTCAAAATTTTCGCAGTTCTGATGCTCGAAACGAATAACTAGAACGGCCTAGGGGAAAAGTACGCATACCGTTGTAATCGGGCGAGTTTCTACCTTCAGATGCAACAGAAATTTTGCGGATTGGTCAATCCGTTCGCGAGATATGGCAGTTTGGAAGTAAGAAACGCTTGAGAAACTCAAAATTTTCGCAGTTCTGATGCTCGAAACGAATAACTAGAACGGCCTAGGGGAAAAGTACGCATACCGTTGTAATCGGGCGAGTTTCTACTTTCAGATGCAACAGAAATTTTGCGGATTGGGCAATCCGTTCGCGAGATATGGCAGTTTGGAGGTAAGAAACGCTTGAGAAACTCAAAATTTTCGCAGTTCTGATCCTCGAAGCGAATAACTAGATCGGCCTAGGGGAAAAGTATGTATACCGTTGTAATCGGGCGAGTTTTGTACTTTCAGATGCAACAGAAATTTTGCGGATTGGTCAATCCGTTCGCGAGATATGGCAGTTTGGAGGTAAGCAACAGTTGAGAAACTCAAAATTTTCGCAGTTCTGATGCTCGAAACGAATAACTAGAACGGACTAGGGGAAAAGTGCGCATACAGTTGTAATCGGGCGAGTTTCTACCTTCAGATGTAACAGAAATTTTGCGGATTGGTCAATCCGTTCGCGAGATATGGCAGTTTGGAGGTAAGAAACGCTTGAGAAACTCAAAATTTTCGCAGTTCTGATGCTCGAAGCGAATAACTAGAACGGCCTAGGGGAAAAGTATGTATACCGTTGCAATCGGGCGAGTTTCTACTTTCAGATGCAACAGAAATTTTGCGGATTGGTCAATCCGTTCGCGAGATATGGCAGTTTGGAGGTAAGAAACGCTTGAGAAATTCAAAATTTTCACGGTTCTGATGCTCGAAACGAATAACCAGAACGGCCTAGGGGAAAAGTACGCACACCGTTGTAATCGGGCGAGTTTCTACTTTCCGATGCAACAGAAATTTTGCGGATTGGTCAATCCGTTCGCGAGATATGGCAGTTTGGAGGTAAGAAACGCTTGAGAAACTCAAAATTTTCGCAGTTCTGATGCTCGAAACGAATAACTAGAACGGACTAGGGGAAAAGTACGCATACCGTTGTAATCGGGCGAGTTTCTGCTTACAGATGCATCAGAAATTTTGCGGATTGGTCAATTCGTTCGCGAGATATGGCAATTTGGAGGTAAGGAACGCTTGAGAAACTCAAAATTTTCGCAGTTCTGATGCTCGAAACGAATAACTAGAACGGCCTAGGGGAAAAGTACGCATACCGTTGTAATCGGGCGAGTTTCTACCTTCAGATGCAACAGAAATTTTGCGGATTGGGCAATCCGTTCGCGAGATATGGCTGTTTGGAAGTAAGAAACGCTTGAGAAACTCAAAATTTTCGCAGTTCTGATGCTCGAAGCGAATAACTAGAACGGCCTAGGGGAAAAGTTCGTATACCGTTGTAATCGGGCGAGTTTCTACTTTCAGATGCAATAGAAATTTTGCGGATTGGTCAATCCGTTCGCGAGATATGGCAGTTTGGAGGTAAGCAACGCTTGAGAAACTCAAAATTTTTGCAGTTCTGTTGCTCGAAACGAATAACTAGAACGGCCTAGGGGAAAAGTACGCATACATTTGTAATCGGGCGAGTTTCTACTTTCAGATGCAACAGAAATTTTGCGGATTGGTCAATCCGTTCGCGAGATATGGCAGTTTGGATGTAAGAAACGCTTGAGGAACTCAAAATTTTCGCAGTTCTGATGCTCGACAAGCACAACTAGAACGGCCTAGGGGAAAAGTACGCATACCGTTGTAATCGGACGAGTTTCTACTTTCAGATGCAACAGAAATTTTGCGGATTGGTCCATTCGTTCGCGAGATATGGCAGTTTGGAGGTAAGAAACGCTTGAGAAACTAAAAATTTTCGCAGTTCTGATGCTCGAAACGAATAACTATAACGGACTAGGGGAAAAGTACGCATACAGTTGTAATCGGGCGGGTTTCTACTTTCAGATGCAACAGAAATTTTGCGGATTGGTCAATCCGTTCGCGAGATATGGCAGTTTGGAGGTAAGAAACGCTTGAGAAATTCAAAATTTTCACAGTTCTGATGCTCGAAACGAATAACCAGAACGGCCTAGGGGAAAAGTACGCATACCGTTGTAATCGGGCGAGTTTCTACTTTCCGATGCAACAGAAATTTTGCGGATTGGTCAATCCGTTCGCGAGATATGGCAGTTTGGAGGTAAGAAACGCTTGAGAAACTCAAAATTTTCGCAGTTCTGATGCTCGAAACGAATAACTAGAACGGACTAGGGGAAAAGTGCGCATACAGTTGTAATCGGGTGAGTTTCTACTTTCAGATGTAACAGAAATTTTGCGGATTGGTCAATCCGTTCGCGAGATATGGCAGTTTGGAGGTAAGAAACGCTTGAGAAACGCAAAATTTTCGCAGTTCTGATGCTCGAAACGAATAACTAGAACGGCCTAGGGGAAAAGTTCGCATACCGTTGTAATCGGGCGAGTTTCTACTTTCAGATGCAACAGAAATTTTGAGGATTGGTCAATCCGTTCGCGAGATATGGCAGTTTGGAGGTAAGAAACGCTTGAGAAACTCAAAATTTTCGCAGTTCTGATGCTCGAAACGAACAACAAGAACGGCATAGCGGAAAAGTACGCATACCGTTGTAATCGGGCGTGTTTCTACTTTCAGATGCAACCGAAATTTTGCGGATTGGTCAATCCGTTCGCGAGATATGGCAGTTTGGAGGTAAGAAACGCTTGAGAAACTCAAAATTTTCGCAGTTCTGATGCTCGAAACGAATTACTAGGGCGGCCTAGGGGAAAAGTACGCATACCGTTGTAATCGGGCGAGTTTCTGCTTTCAGATGCATCAGAAATTTTGCGGATTGGTCAATCCGTTCGCGAGATATGGCAGTTTGGATGTAAGAAGCGCTTGAGATACTCAAAATTTTCGCAGTTCTGATGCTCGAAACGAATAACTAGGACGGCCTAGGGGAAAAGTACGCATACCGTTGTAATCGGGCGAGTTTCTACCTTCAGATGCAACAGAAATTTTGCGGATTGGTCAATCCGTTCGCGAGATATGGCAGTTTGGAAGTAAGAAACGCTTGAGAAACTCAAAATTTTCGCAGTTCTGATGCTCGAAACGAATAACTAGAACGGCCTAGGGGAAAAGTACGCATACCGTTGTAATCGGGCGAGTTTCTGCTTTCAGATGCATCAGAAATTTTGCGGATTGGTCAATTCGTTCGCGAGATATGGTAATTTGGAGGTAAGAAACGCTTGAGAAACTAAAAATTTTCGCAGTTCTGATGCTCGACAAGCACAACTAGAACGGCCTAGGGGAAAAGTACGCATACCGTTGTAATCGGGCGAGTTTCTACTTTCAGGTGTAACAGAAATTTTGCGGATTGGTCAATCCGTTCGCGAGATATGGCAGTTTGGAAGTAAGAAACGCTTGAGAAACTCAAAATTTTCGCAGTTCTGATGCTCGAAACGAATAACTAGAACGGCCTAGGGGAAAAGTACGCATACCGTTGTAATCGGGCGAGTTTCTACCTTCAGATGCAACAGAAATTTTGCGGATTGGTCAATCCGTTCGCGAGATATGGCAGTTTGGAAGTAAGAAACGCTTGAGAAACTCAAAATTTTCGCAGTTCTGATGCTCGAAACGAATAACTAGAACGGCCTAGGGGAAAAGTACGCATACCGTTGTAATCGGGCGAGTTTCTACTTTCAGATGCAACAGAAATTTTGCGGATTGGGCAATCCGTTCGCGAGATATGGCAGTTTGGAGGTAAGAAACGCTTGAGAAACTCAAAATTTTCGCAGTTCTGATCCTCGAAGCGAATAACTAGAACGGCCTAGGGGAAAAGTATGTATACCGTTGTAATCGGGCGAGTTTTGTACTTTCAGATGCAACAGAAATTTTGCGGATTGGTCAATCCGTTCGCGAGATATGGCAGTTTGGAGGTAAGCAACGCTTGAGAAACTCAAAATTTTCGCAGTTCTGATGCTCGAAACGAATAACTAGAACGGACTAGGGGAAAAGTGCGCATACAGTTGTAATCGGGCGAGTTTCTACCTTCAGATGTAACAGAAATTTTGCGGATTGGTCAATCCGTTCGCGAGATATGGCAGTTTGGAGGTAAGAAACGCTTGAGAAACTCAAAATTTTCGCAGTTCTGATGCTCGAAGCGAATAACTAGAACGGCCTAGGGGAAAAGTATGTATACCGTTGCAATCGGGCGAGTTTCTACTTTCAGATGCAACAGAAATTTTGCGGATTGGTCAATCCGTTCGCGAGATATGGCAGTTTGGAGGTAAGAAACGCTTGAGAAATTCAAAATTTTCACGGTTCTGATGCTCGAAACGAATAACCAGAACGGCCTAGGGGAAAAGTACGCACACCGTTGTAATCGGGCGAGTTTCTACTTTCCGATGCAACAGAAATTTTGCGGATTGGTCAATCCGTTCGCGAGATATGGCAGTTTGGAGGTAAGAAACGCTTGAGAAACTCAAAATTTTCGCAGTTCTGATGCTCGAAACGAATAACTAGAACGGACTAGGGGAAAAGTACGCATACCGTTGTAATCGGGCGAGTTTCTGCTTACAGATGCATCAGAAATTTTGCGGATTGGTCAATTCGTTCGCGAGATATGGCAATTTGGAGGTAAGGAACGCTTGAGAAACTAAAAATTTTCGCAGTTCTGATGCTCGACAAGCACAACTAGAACGGCCTAGAGGAAAAGTACGCATACCGTTGTAATCGGGCGAGTTTCTACTTTCAGATGCAACAGAAATTTTGCGGATTGGTCCATTCGTTCGCGAGATATGGCAGTTTGGAGGTAAGAAACGCTTGAGAAACTAAAAATTTTCGCAGTTCTGATGCTCGAAACGAATAACTATAACGGACTAGGGGAAAAGTACGCATACAGTTGTAATCGGGCGGGTTTCTACTTTCAGATGCAACAGAAATTTTGCGGATTGGTCAATCCGTTCGCGAGATATGGCAGTTTGGAGGTAAGAAACGCTTGAGAAATTCAAAATTTTCACAGTTCTGATGCTCGAAACGAATAACCAGAACGGCCTAGCGGAAAAGTACGCATACCGTTGTAATCGGGCGAGTTTCTACTTTCAGATGCAACCGAAATTTTGCGGATTGGTCAATCCGTTCGCGAGATATGGCTGTTTGGAGGTAAGAAACGCTTGAGAAACTCAAAATTTTCGCAGTTCTGATGCTCGAAACGAATAACTAGAACGGCCTAGGGGAAAAGTACGCATACCGTTGTAATCGGGCGAGTTTCTACTTTCAGATGCAACAGAAATTTTGCGGGTTGGTCAATTCGTTCGCGAGATATGGCAGTTTGGAGGTAAGAAACGCTTGAGAAACTCAAAATTTTCGCAGTTCTGATGCTCGAAACGAATAACTAGAACGGACTAGGGGAAAAGTACGCATACAGTTGTAATCGGGCGAGTTTCTACTTTCAGATGTAACAGAAATTTTGCGGATTGGTCAATCCGTTCGCGAGATATGGCAGTTTGGAGGTAAGAAACGCTTGAGAAACGCAAAATTTTCGCAGTTCTGATGCTCGAAACGAATAACTAGAACGGCCTAGGGGAAAAGTACGCATACCGTTGTAATCGGGCGAGTTTCTGCTTTCAGATGCATCAGAAATTTTGCGGATTGGTCAATCCGTTCGCGAGATGTGGCAGTTTGTAGGTAAGAAACGCTTGAGAAACTCAAAACTTTCGCAGTTCTGATGCTCGAAACGAATATCTAGAACGGCCTAGGGGAAAAGTACGCATACCGCTGTAATCGGGCGAGTTTCCACCTTCAGATGCAACAGAAATTTTGCGGATTGGTCAATCCGTTCGCGAGATATGGCAGTTTGGAAGTGAGAAACGCTTGAGATACTCAAAATTTTCGCAGTTCTGATGCTCGAAACGAATAACTAGAACGGCCTAGGGGAAAAGTACGCATACCGTTGTAATCGGGCGAGTTTCTACTTTCAGATGCAACAGAAATTTTGCGGATTGGTCAATCCGTTCGCGAGATATGGCAGTTTGGAGGTAAGAAACGCTTGAGAAACTCAAAATTTTCGCAGTTCTGATGCTCGAAGCGAATAACTAGAACGGCCTAGGGGAAAAGTACGTATACCGTTGTAATCGGGCGAGTTTCTACTTTCAGATGCAACAGAAATTTTGCGGATTGGTCAATCCGTTCGCGAGATATGGCAGTTTGGAGGTAAGAAACGCTTGAGAAATTCAAAATTTTCACAGTTCTGATGCTCGAAACGAATAACCAGAACGGCCTAGGGGAAAAGTACGCACACCGTTGTAATCGGGCGAGTTTCTACTTTCAGATGCAACAGAAATTTTGCGGATTGGTCAATCCGTTCGCGAGATATGGCAGTTTGGAGGTAAGAAACGCTTGAGAAACTCAAAATTTTCGCAGTTCTGATGCTCTAAACGAATAACCAGGACGGCCTGGGGGGAAAGTACGCATACCGTTGTAATCGGGCGAGTTTCTACCTTCAGATGCAACAGAAATTTTGCGGATTGGTCAAACCGTTCGCGAGATATGGCAGTTTGGAGGTACGAAACGCTTGAGAAACTCAAAATTTTCGCAGTTCTGATGCTCGAAACGAATAACCAGAACGGCCTAGGGGAAAAGTACGCATACCGTTGTAATCGGGCGAGTTTCTACCTTCAGATGCAACAGAAATTTTGCGGATTGGTCAATCCGTTCGCGAGATATGGCAGTTTGGATGTAAGAAGCGCTTGAGAAACTCAAAATTTTCGCAGTTCTGATGCTCGAAACGAATAACTAGAACGGCCTAGGGGAAAAGTACGCATACCGTTGTAATCGGGCGAGTTTCTACCTTCAGATGCAACAGAAATTTTGCGGATTTGTCAATCCGTACGCGAGATATGGCAGTTTGGAAGTAAGAAACGCTTGAGAAACTCAAAATTTTCGCAGTTCTGATGCTCGAAACGAATAACTAGAACGGCCTAGGGGAAAAGTACGCATACCGTTGTAATCGGGCGAGTTTCTACTTTCAGATGCAACAGAAATTTTGCGGATTGGTCAATCCGTTCGCGAGATAAGGCAGTTTGGAGGTAAGAAACGCTTGAGAAACTCAAAATTTTCGCAGTTCTGATGCTCGAAACGAATAACTAGAACGGCCTAGGGGAAAAGTACGTATACCGTTGTAATCGGGCGAGCTTCTACTTTCAGATGCAACAGAAATTTTGCGGATTGGTCAATCCGTTCGCGAGATATGGCAGTTTGGAAGTAAGCAACGCTTGAGAAACTCAAAATTTTCGCAGTTCTGTTGCTCGACACGAATAACTATAACGGCCTAGGGGAAAAGTACGCATACAGTTGTAATCGGGCGAGTTTCTACTTTCAGATGCAACAGAAATTTTGCGGATTGGTCAATCCGTTCGCGAGATATGGCAGTTTGGAGGTAAGAAACGCTTGAGAAACTCAAAATTTTCGCAGTTCTGATGCTCGACAAGCATAACTAGAACGGCCTAGGGGAAAAGTACGCATACCGTTGTAATCGGGCGAGTTTCTACTTTCAGATGCAACAGAAATTTTGTGGATTGGTCAATCCATTCGCGAGATATGGCAGTTTGGAGGTAAGATACGCTTGAGAAATTCAAAATTTTTGCAGTTCTGATGCTCGAAACGAATAACTAGAACGGCCTAGGGGAAAAGTACGCATAGTGTTGTAATCGGGCGAGTTTCTACTTTCAGATGCAACAGAAATTTTGCGGATTGGTCAATCCGTTCGCGAGATATGGCAGTTTGGAGGTAAGCAACGCTTGAAAAACTCAAAATTTTCGCAGTTCTGTTGCCCGAAACGAATAACTAGAACGGGCTAGGGGAAAAGTACGCATACCGTTGTAATCGGCGAGTTTCTACTTTCAGATGCAACAGAAATTTTGCGGAATGGTCAATCCGTTCGCGAGATATGGCAGTTTGGAAGTAAGAAACGCTTGAGAAACTCAAAATTTTCGCAGTTCTGATGCTCGAAACGAATAACTAGAACGGCCTAGGGGAAAAGTACGCATAGTGTTGTAATCGGGCGAGTTTCTACTTTCAGATGCAACAGAAATTTTGCGGATTGGTCAATCCGTTCGCGAGATATGGCAGTTTGGAGGTAAGAAACGCTCGAGAAACTCAAAATTTTCGCAGTTCTGATGCTCGACAAGCATAACTAGAACGGCCTAGGGGAAAAGTACGCACACCGTTGTAATCGGGCGAGTTTCTACTTTCAGATGCAACAGAAATTTTGCGTATTGGTCAATCCGTTCGCGAGATATGGCAGTTTGGAGGTAGGCAACGCTTGAAAAACTCAAAATTTTCGCAGTTCTGTTGCTCGAAACGAATAAATAGAACGGGCTAGGGGAAAAGTACGCATACCGTTGTAATCGGGCGAGTTTCTACTTTCAGATGCAACAGAAATTTTGCGGAATGGTCAATCCGTTCGCGAGATATGGCAGTTTGGAAGTAAGAAACGCTTGAGAAACTCAAAATTTTCGCAGTTCTGATGCTCGAAACGAATAACTAGAACGGCCTAGGGGAAAAGTACGCATAGTGTTGTAATCGGGCGAGTTTCTACTTTCAGATGCAACAGAAATTTTGCGGATTGGTCAATCCGTTCGCGAGATATGGCAGTTTGGAGGTAAGAAACGCTTGAGAAACTCAAAATTTTCGCAGTTCTGATGCTCGAAACGAATAACTAGAACGGCCTAGGGGAAAAGTACGAATAGTGTTATAATCGGGCGAGTTTCTACTTTCAGATGCAACTGAAATTGTGCGGATTGGTCAATCCGTTCGCGAGATATGGCAGTTTGGAAGTAAGAAACGCTTGAGAAACTCAAAATTTTCGCAGTTCTGTTGCTCGAAAAGAATAACTAGAACGGGATAGGGGAAAAGTACGCATACCGTTGTAATCGGGCGAGTTTCTACTTTCAGATGCAACAGAAATTTTGCGGATTGGTGAATCCGTTGGCGAGATATGGCAGTTTGGATGTAAGAAACGCTTGAGAAACTCAAAATTTTCGCAGTTCTGATGCTCGAAACGAATAACTAGAACGGCCTAGGGGAAAAGTACGCACACCGTTGTAATCGGGCGAGTTTCTGCTTTCAGATGCAACAGAAATTTTGCGGATTGGTCAATCCGTTCGCGAGATATGGCAGTTTGGAGGTAAGCAACGCTTGAGAAACTCACAATTTTCGCAGTTCTGTTGCTCGAAACGAATAACTAGAACGGGCTAGGGGAAAAGTACGCATACAGTTGTAATCGGGAGAGTTTCTACTTTCAGATGCATCAGAAATTTTGCGAATTGGACAATCCGTTCGCGAGATGTGGCAGTTTGTAGGTGAGAAACGCTTGAGAAACTCAAAATTTTCGCAGTTCTGATGCTCGAAACGAATAACTAGAACGGCCTAGGGGAAAAGTACGCACACCGTTGTAATCGGGCGAGTTTCTGCTTTCAGATGCAACAGAAATTTTGCGGATTGGTCAATCCGTTCGCGAGATATGGCAGTTTGGAGGTAAGCAACGCTTGAGAAACTCACAATTTTCGCAGTTCTGTTGCTCGAAACGAATAACTAGAACGGGCTAGGGGAAAAGTACGCATACAGTTGTAATCGGGAGAGTTTCTACTTTCAGATGCATCAGAAATTTTGCGAATTGGACAATCCGTTCGCGAGATGTGGCAGTTTGTAGGTGAGAAACGCTTGAGAAACTCAAAATTTTCGCAGTTCTGATGCTCGAAACGAATAACTAGAACGGCCTAGGGGAAAAGTACGCATACCGTTGTAATCGGGCGAGTTTCTACCTTCAGATGCAACAGAAATTTTGCGGATTGGTCAATCCGTTCGCGAGATATGGCAGTTTGGAAGTAAGAAACGCTTGAGAAACTCAAAATTTTCGCAGTTCTGATGCTCGAAACGAATAACTAGAACGGCCTAGGGGAAAAGTGCGCATACCGTTGCAATCGGGCGTGTTTCTACTTTCAGATGCAACAGAAATTTTGCGGATTGGTCAATCCGTTCGCGAGATATGGCAGTTTGGATGTAAGAAACGCTTGAGAAACTCAAAATTTTCGCAGCTCTGATGCTCGACAAGCATAACTAGAACGGCCTAGGGGAAAAGTACGCATAGTGTTGTAATCGGGCGAGTTTCTACTTTCAGATGCAACAGAAATTTTGCGGATTGGTCAATCCGTTCGCGAGATATGGCAGTTTGGAGGTACGCAACGCTTGAGAAACTCAAAATTTTCGCAGTTCTGTTGGTCGAGACGAATAACTAGAACGGGCTTGGGGAAAAGTACGCATACAGTTGTAATCGGGCGAATTTCTATTTTCAGATGCAACAGAAATTTTGCGGATTGGTCAATCCGTTCGCGAGACATCACAGTTTGGAGGTAAGAAACGCTCGAGAAACTCAAAATTTTCGCAGTTCTGATGCTCGAAACGAATAACTAGAACGGCCTAGGGGAAAAGTACGCATAGTGTTGTAATCGGGCGAGTTTTTACTTTCAGATGCAACAGAAATTTTGCGGATTGGTCAATCCGTTCGCGAGATATGGCAGTTTGGATGTAAGAAACGCTCGAGAAACTCAAAATTTTCGCAGCTCTGATGCTCGACAAGCATAACTAGAACGGCCTAGGGGAAAAGTACGCATAGTGTTGTAATCGGGCGAGTTTCTACTTTCAGATGCAACAGAAATTTTGCGGATTGGTCAATCCGTTCGCGAGATATGGCAGTTTGGATGTAAGAAACGCTTGAGAAACTCAAAATTTTCGCAGCTCTGATGCTCGACAAGCATAACTAGAACGGCCTAGGGGAAAAGTACGCATAGTGTTGTAATCGGGCGAGTTTCTACTTTCAGATGCAACAGAAATTTTGCGGATTGGTCAATCCGTTCGCGAGATATGGCAGTTTGGAAGTAAGAAACGCTTGAGAAACTCAAAATTTTCGCAGTTCTGATGCTCGAAACGAATAACTAGAACGGCCTAGGGGAAAAGTACGCATAGTGTTGTAATCGGGCGAGTTTCTACTTTCAGATGCAACAGAAATTTTGCGGATTGGTCAATCCGTTCGCGAGATATGGCAGTTTGGAGGTAAGAAACGCTCGAGAAACTCAAAATTTTCGCAGTTGTGATGCTCGACAAGCATAACTAGAACGGCCTAGGGGAAAAGTACGCACACCGTTGTAATCGGGCGAGTTTCTACTTTCAGATGCAACAGAAATTTTGCGTATTGGTCAATCCGTTCGCGAGATATGGCAGTTTGGAGGTAGGCAACGCTTGAAAAACTCAAAATTTTCGCAGTTCTGTTGCTCGAAACGAATAAATAGAACGGGCTAGGGGAAAAGTACGCATACCGTTGTAATCGGGCGAGTTTCTACTTTCAGATGCAACAGAAATTTTGCGGATTGGTCAATCCGTTCGCGAGATACGGCAGTTTGGAGGTAAGCAACGCTTGAGAAACTCAAAATTTTCGCAGTTCTGATGCTCGAAACGAATAACTAGAACGGCCTAGGGGAAAAGTACGCACAGTGTTGTAATCGGGCGAGTTTCTACTTTCAGATGCAACAGAAATTTTGCGGATTGGTCAATCCGTTCGCGAGATATGGCAGTTTGGAGGTAGGCAACGCTTGAAAAACTCAAAATTTTCGCAGTTCTGTTGCTCGAAACGAATAAATAGAACGGGCTAGGGGAAAAGTACGCATACCGTTGTAATCGGGCGAGTTTCTACTTTCAGATGCAACAGAAATTTTGCGGATTGGTCAATCCGTTCGCGAGATACGGCAGTTTGGAGGTAAGCAACGCTTGAAAAACTCAAAATTTTCGCAGTTCTGTTGCTCGAAACGAATAACTAGAACGGCCTAGGGGAAAAGTACGCATAGTGTTGTAATCGGGCGAGTTTCTACTTTCAGATGCAACAGAAATTTTGCGGATTGGTCAATCCGTTCGCGAGATATGGCAGTTTGGAGGTAAGAAACGCTTGAGAAACTCAAAATTTTCGCAGTTCTGATGCTCGAAACGAATAACTAGAACGGCCTAGGGGAAAAGTACGAATAGTGTTATAATCGGGCGAGTTTCTACTTTCAGATGCAACTGAAATTGTGCGGATTGGTCAATCCGTTCGCGAGATATGGCAGTTTGGAAGTAAGAAACGCTTGAGAAACTCAAAATTTTCGCAGTTCTGTTGCTCGAAAAGAATAACTAGAACGGGATAGGGGAAAAGTACGCATACCGTTGTAATCGGGCGAGTTTCTACTTTCAGATGCAACAGAAATTTTGCGGATTGGTGAATCCGTTCGCGAGATAAGGCAGTTTGGATGTAAGAAACGCTTGAGAAACTCAAAATTTTCGCAGTTCTGATGCTCGAAACGAATAACTAGAACGGCCTAGGGGAAAAGTACGCACACCGTTGTAATCGGACGAGTTTCTGCTTTCAGATGCAACAGAAATTTTGCGGATTGGTCAATCCGTTCGCGAGATATGGCAGTTTGGAGGTAAGCAACGCTTGAGAAACTCACAATTTTCGCATTTCTGTTGCTCGAAACGAATAACTAGAACGGGCTAGGGGAAAAGTACGCACACCGTTGTAATCGGGCGAGTTTCTGCTTTCAGATGCAACAGAAATTTTGCGGATTGGTCAATCCGTTCGCGAGATATGGCAGTTTGGAGGTAAGCAACGCTTGAGAAACTCACAATTTTCGCAGTTCTGTTGCTCGAAACGAATAACTAGAACGGGCTAGGGGAAAAGTACGCATACAGTTGTAATCGGGAGAGTTTCTACTTTCAGATGCATCAGAAATTTTGCGGATTGGACAATCCGTTCGCGAGATGTGGCAGTTTGTAGATGAGAAACGCTTGAGAAACTCAAAATTTTCGCAGTTCTGATGCTCGAAACGAATAACTAGAACGGCCTAGGGGAAAAGTACGCATACCGTTGTAATCGGGCGAGTTTCTACCTTCAGATGCAACAGAAATTTTGCGGATTGGTCAATCCGTTCGCGAGATATGGCAGTTTGGAAGTAAGAAACGCTTGAGAAACTCAAAATTTTCGCAGTTCTGATGCTCGAAACGAATAACTAGAACGGCCTAGGGGAAAAGTGCGCATACCGTTGCAATCGGGCGTGTTTCTACTTTCAGATGCAACAGAAATTTTGCGGATTGGTCAATCCGTTCGCGAGATATGGCAGTTTGGATGTAAGAAACGCTTGAGAAACTCAAAATTTTCGCAGCTCTGATGCTCGACAAGCATAACTAGAACGGCCTAGGGGAAAAGTACGCATAGTGTTGTAATCGGGCGAGTTTCTACTTTCAGATGCAACAGAAATTTTGCGGATTGGTGAATCCGTTCGCGAGTTATGGCAGTTTGGAGGTAAGAAACGCTTGAGAAACTCAAAATTTTCGCAGTTCTGATGCTCGAAACGAATAACTAGAACGGCCTAGGGGAAAAGTACGCATAGTATTGTAATCGGGCGAGTTTCTACTTTCAGATGCAACAGAAATTTTGCGGATTTGTCAATCCGTTCGCGAGATATGGCAGTTTGGAAGTAAGAAACGCTTGAGAAACTCAAAATTTTCGCAGTTCTGATGCTCGACAAGCATAACTAGAACGGCCTAGGTGAAAAGTACGCACACCGTTGTAATCGGGCGAGTTTCTACTTTCAGATGCAACAGAAATTTTGCGGATTGGTCAATCCGTTCGCGAGATATGGCAGTTTGGAGGTAAGCAACGCTTGAAAAACTCAAAATTTTCGCAGTTCTGTTGCTCGAAACGAATAACTAGAACGGGCTAGGGGAAAAGTACGCATACCGTTGTAATCGGGCGAATTTCTACTTTCTGATGCAACAGAAATTTTGCGGATTGGTCAATCCGTTCGCGAGATATGGCAGTTTGGGTGTAAGCAACGCTTGAAAAACTCAAAATTTTCGCAGTTCTGTTGCTCGAAACGAATAACTAGAACGGGCTAGGGGAAAAGTACGCACACCGTTGTAATCGGGCGAGTTTCTACTTTCAGATGCAACAGAAATTTTGCGGATTGGTCAATCGGTTCGCGAGATATGGCAGTTTGGAGGTAAGCAACGCTTGAAAAACTCAAAATTTTCGCAGTTCTGTTGCCCGAAACGAATAACTAGAACGGGCTAGGGGAAAAGTACGCATATCGTTCTAATCGGGCGAGTTTCTACTTTCAGATGCAACAGAAATTTTGCGGATTGGTCAATCTGTTCGCGAGATGTGGCAGTTTGTAGGTGAGAAACGCTTGAGAAACTCAAAATTTTCGCAGTTCTGATGCTCGAAACGAATAACTAGAACGGCCTAGGGGAAAAGTACGCATACCGTTGTAATCGGCCGAGTTTCTACCTTCAGATGCAACACAAATTTTGCGGATTGGTCAATCGGTTCGCGGGATATGGCAGTTTGGATGTAAGAAACGCTTGAGAAACTCAAAATTTTCGCAGTTCTGATGCTCGAAACGAATAACTAGAACGGCCTAGGGGAAAAGTACGCATAGTGTTGTAATCGGGCGAGTTTCTACTTTCAGATGCAACAGAAATTTTGCGGATTGGTCAATCCGTTCGCGAGATATGGCAGTTTGGAGGTAAGAAACGCTCGAGAAACTCAAAATTTTCGCAGTTCTGTTGCTCGAAACGAATAACTAGAACGGGCTAGGGGAAAAGTACGCATACAGTTGTAATCGGGCGAATTTCTACTTTCAGATGCAACAGAAATTTTGCGGATTGGTCAATCCGTTCGCGAGATATGGCAGTTTGGATGTAAGAAACGCTCGAGAAACTCAAAATTTTCGCAGTTCTGATGCTCGAAACGAATAACTCGAACGGCCTAGGGGAAAAGTACGCACACCGTTGTAATCGGGCGACTTTCTACTTTCAGATGCAACAGAAATTTTGCGGATTGGTCAATCCGTTCGCGAGATATGGCAGTTTGGAGGTAAGAAACGCTTGAGAAACTCAAAATTTTCACAGTTCTGATGCTCGAAACGAATAACTAGAACGGCCTAGGGGAAAAGTACGCATACCGTTGTAATCGGGCGAGTTTCTACTTTCAGATGCAACAGAAATTTTGCGGATTGGTCAATCCGTTCGCGAGATATGGCAGTTTGGAGGTAAGCAACGCTTGAGAAACTCAAAATTTTCGCAGTTCTGTTGCTCGAAACGAATAACTAGAACGGGCTAGGGGAAAAGTAGGCATACAGTTGTAATCGGGCGAGTTTCTACTTTCAGATGCAACAGAAATTTTGCGGATTGGTCAATCCGTTCGCGAGATATGGCAGTCTGGAGGTAAGAAACGTTTGAGAAACTCAAAATTATCACAGTTCTGATGCTCGAAACGAATAACCAGAACGGCCTAGGGGAAAAGTACGCATACCGTTGTAATCGGGCGAGTTTCTACTTTCAGATGCAACAGAAATTTTGCGGATTGGTCAATCCGTTCGCGAGTTATGGCCGTTTGGAGGTAAGAAACGCTCGAGAAACTCAAAATTTTCGCAGTTCTGATGCTCGACAAACATAACTAGAACGCCCTAGGGGAAGAGTACGCACACCGTTGTAATCGGGCGAGTTTCTACTTTCAGATGCAACAGAAATTTTGCGGATTGGTCAATCCGTTCGCGAGATATGGCAGTTTGGAGGTAAGAAACGCTTGAGAAACTCAAAATTTTCGCAGTTCTGATGCTCGAAACGAATAACTAGAACGGCCTAAGGGAAAAGTACGCATACCGTTGTAATCGGGCGAGTTTCTACTTTCAGATGCAACAGAAATTTTGCGGATTGGTCAATCCGTTCGCGAGATATGGCAGTTTGGAGGTAAGAAACGCTCGAGAAACTCAAAATTTTCGCAGTTCTGTTGCTCGAAACGAATAACTAGAACGGGCTAGGGGAAAAGTACGCATACAGTTGTAATCGGGCGAATTTCTACTTTCAGATGCAACAGAAATTTTGCGGATTGGTCAATCCGTTCGCGAGATATGGCAGTTTGGATGTAAGAAACGCTCGAGAAACTCAAAATTTTCGCAGTTCTGATGCTCGAAATGAATAACTCGAACGGCCTAGGGGAAAAGTACGCACACCGTTGTAATCGGGCGACTTTCTACTTTCACATGCAACAGAAATTTTGCGGATTGGTCAATCCGTTCGCGAGATATGGCAGTTTGGAGGTAAGAAACGCTTGAGAAACTCAAAATTTTCACAGTTCTGATGCTCGAAACGAATAACCAGAACGGCCTAGGGGAAAAGGACGCATACCGTTGTAATCGGGCGAGTTTCTACTTTCAGATGCAACAGAAATTTTGCGGATTGGTCAATCCGTTCGCGAGATATGGCAGTTTGGAGGTAAGAAACGCTCGAGAAACTCAAAATTTTCGCAGTTCTCATGCTCGACAAGCAGAACTAGAACGGCCCACGGGAAAAGTACGCACACCGTTGTAATCGGCCGAGTTTCTACCTTCAGATGCAACACAAATTTTGCGGATTGGTCAATCCGTTCGCGAGATATGGCAGTTTGGATGTAAGAAACGCTTGAGAAACTCAAAATTTTCGCAGTTCTGATGCTCGAAACGAATAACTAGAACGGCCTAGGGGAAAAGTACGCATAGTGTTGTAATCGGGCGAGTTTCTACTTTCAGATGCAACAGAAATATTGCGGATTGGTCAATCCGTTCGCGAGATATGGCAGTTTGGATGTAAGAAATGCTTGAGAAACTCAAAATTTTCGCAGTTCTGATGCTCGAAACGAATAACTAGAACGGGCTAGGGGAAAAGTAGGCATACAGTTGTAATCGGGCGAGTTTCTACTTTCAGATGCAACAGAAATTTTGCGGATTGGTCAATCCGTTCGCGAGATATGGCAGTCTGGAGGTAAGAAACGTTTGAGAAACTCAAAATTATCACAGTTCTGATGCTCGAAACGAATAACCAGAACGGCCTAGGGGAAAAGTACGCATACCGTTGTAATCGGGCGAGTTTCTACTTTCAGATGCAACAGAAATTTTGCGGATTGGTCAATCCGTTCGCGAGTTATGGCCGTTTGGAGGTAAGAAACGCTCGAGAAACTCAAAATTTTCGCAGTTCTGATGCTCGACAAACATAACTAGAACGCCCTAGGGGAAGAGTACGCACACCGTTGTAATCGGGCGAGTTTCTACTTTCAGATGCAACAGAAATTTTGCGGATTGGTCAATCCGTTCGCGAGATATGGCAGTTTGGAGGTAAGAAACGCTTGAGAAACTCAAAATTTTCGCAGTTCTGATGCTCGAAACGAATAACTAGAACGGCCTAAGGGAAAAGTACGCATACCGTTGTAATCGGGCGAGTTTCTACTTTCAGATGCAACAGAAATTTTGCGGATTGGTCAATCCGTTCGCGAGATATGGCAGTTTGGAGGTAAGAAACGCTCGAGAAACTCAAAATTTTCGCAGTTCTGTTGCTCGAAACGAATAACTAGAACGGGCTAGGGGAAAAGTACGCATACAGTTGTAATCGGGCGAATTTCTACTTTCAGATGCAACAGAAATTTTGCGGATTGGTCAATCCGTTCGCGAGATATGGCAGTTTGGATGTAAGAAACGCTCGAGAAACTCAAAATTTTCGCAGTTCTGATGCTCGAAATGAATAACTCGAACGGCCTAGGGGAAAAGTACGCACACCGTTGTAATCGGGCGACTTTCTACTTTCACATGCAACAGAAATTTTGCGGATTGGTCAATCCGTTCGCGAGATATGGCAGTTTGGAGGTAAGAAACGCTTGAGAAACTCAAAATTTTCACAGTTCTGATGCTCGAAACGAATAACCAGAACGGCCTAGGGGAAAAGGACGCATACCGTTGTAATCGGGCGAGTTTCTACTTTCAGATGCAACAGAAATTTTGCGGATTGGTCAATCCGTTCGCGAGATATGGCAGTTTGGAGGTAAGAAACGCTCGAGAAACTCAAAATTTTCGCAGTTCTCATGCTCGACAAGCAGAACTAGAACGGCCCACGGGAAAAGTACGCACACCGTTGTAATCGGCCGAGTTTCTACCTTCAGATGCAACACAAATTTTGCGGATTGGTCAATCCGTTCGCGAGATATGGCAGTTTGGATGTAAGAAACGCTTGAGAAACTCAAAATTTTCGCAGTTCTGATGCTCGAAACGAATAACTAGAACGGCCTAGGGGAAAAGTACGCATAGTGTTGTAATCGGGCGAGTTTCTACTTTCAGATGCAACAGAAATATTGCGGATTGGTCAATCCGTTCGCGAGATATGGCAGTTTGGATGTAAGAAATGCTTGAGAAACTCAAAATTTTCGCAGTTCTGATGCTCGAAACGAATAACTAGAACGGCCTAGGGGAAAAGTACGCATACCGTTGTAATCGGGCGAGTTTCTACTTTCAGATGCAACAGAAATTTTGCGGATTGGTCAATCCGTTCGCGACATATGGCAGATTGGATGTAAGAAACGCTTGAGAAACTCAAAATTTTCGCGGTTCTGATGCTCGAAACGAATAACAAGAACGGCCTAGGGGAAAAGTACGCACACCGTTGTAATCGGGCGAGTTTCTACTTTCAGATGCAACAGAAATTTTGCGGATTGGTCAATCCGTTCGCGAGATATGGCAGTTTGGAGGTAAGCAACGCTTGAGAAACTCAAAATTTTCGCAGTTCTGTTGCTCGAAACGAATAACTAGAACGGGCTAGGGGAAAAGTACGCATACAGTTGTAATCGGGCGAGTTTCTACTTTCAGATGCATCAGAAATTTTGCGGATTGGACAATCCGTTCGCGAGATGTGGCAGTTTGTAGGTGAGAAACGATTGAGAAACTCAAAATTTTCGCAGATCTGATGCTCGAAACGAATAACTAGAACGGCCTAGGGGAAAAGTACGCATACCGTTGTAATCGGGCGAGTTTCTACCTTCAGATGCAACAGAAATTTTGCGGATTGGTCAATCCGTTCGCGAGATATGGCAGTTTGGAAGTAAGACTCGCTTGAGAAACTCAAAATTTTCGCAGTTCTGATGCTCGAAACGAATAACTAGAACGGCCTAGGGGAAAAGTACGCATACCGTTTCAATCGGGAGAGTTTCTACTTTCAGATGCGACAGAAATTTTGCGGATTGGTCAATCCGTTCGCGAGATATGGCAGTTTGGAGGTAAGAAACGCTTGAGAAACTCAAAATTTTCGAAGTTCTGATGCTCGACAAGCATAACTAGAACGGCCTAGGGGAAAAGTACGCACACCGTTGTAATCGGGCGAGCTTCTACTTTCAGATGCAACAGAAATTTTGCGGATTGGTCAATCCGTTCGCGAGATATGGCAGTTTGGAGGTAAGCAACGCTTAAAAAACTCAAAATTTTCGCAGTTCTGTTGCTCGAAACGAATAACTAGAACGGGCTAGGGGAAAAGTACGCATACCGTTGTAATCGGGCGAATTTCTGCTTTCTGATGCAACAGAAATTTTGCGGATTGGTCAATCCGTTCGCGAGATATGGCAGTTTGGGTGTAAGCAACGCTTGAAAAACTCAAAATTTTCGCAGTTCTGTTGCTCGAAACGAATAACTAGAACGGGCTAGGGGAAAAGTACGCACACCGTTGTAATCGGGCGAGTTTCTACTTTCAGATGCAACAGAAATTTTGCGGATTGGTCAATCGGTTCGCGAGATATGGCAGTTTGGAGGTAAGCAACGCTTGAAAAACTCAAAATTTTCGCAGTTCTGTTGCCCGAAACGAATAACTAGAACGGGCTAGGGGAAAAGTACGCATATCGTTCTAATCGGGCGAGTTTCTACTTTCAGATGCAACAGAAATTTTGCGGATTGGTCAATCTGTTCGCGAGATGTGGCAGTTTGTAGGTGAGAAACGCTTGAGAAACTCAAAATTTTCGCAGTTCTGATGCTCGAAACGAATAACTAGAACGGCCTAGGGGAAAAGTACGCATACCGTTGTAATCGGCCGAGTTTCTACCTTCAGATGCAACACAAATTTTGCGGATTGGTCAATCGGTTCGCGGGATATGGCAGTTTGGATGTAAGAAACGCTTGAGAAACTCAAAATTTTCGCAGTTCTGATGCTCGAAACGAATAACTAGAACGGCCTAGGGGAAAAGTACGCATAGTGTTGTAATCGGGCGAGTTTCTACTTTCAGATGCAACAGAAATTTTGCGGATTGGTCAATCCGTTCGCGAGATATGGCAGTTTGGAGGTAAGAAACGCTCGAGAAACTCAAAATTTTCGCAGTTCTGTTGCTCGAAACGAATAACTAGAACGGGCTAGGGGAAAAGTACGCATACAGTTGTAATCGGGCGAATTTCTACTTTCAGATGCAACAGAAATTTTGCGGATTGGTCAATCCGTTCGCGAGATATGGCAGTTTGGATGTAAGAAACGCTCGAGAAACTCAAAATTTTCGCAGTTCTGATGCTCGAAACGAATAACTCGAACGGCCTAGGGGAAAAGTACGCACACCGTTGTAATCGGGCGACTTTCTACTTTCAGATGCAACAGAAATTTTGCGGATTGGTCAATCCGTTCGCGAGATATGGCAGTTTGGAGGTAAGAAACGCTTGAGAAACTCAAAATTTTCACAGTTCTGATGCTCGAAATGAATAACTAGAACGGCCTAGGGGAAAAGTACGCATACCGTTGTAATCGGGCGAGTTTCTACTTTCAGATGCAACAGAAATTTTGCGGATTGGTCAATCCGTTCGCGAGATATGGCAGTTTGGAGGTAAGCAACGCTTGAGAAACTCAAAATTTTCGCAGTTCTGTTGCTCGAAACGAATAACTAGAACGGGCTAGGGGAAAAGTAGGCATACAGTTGTAATCGGGCGAGTTTCTACTTTCAGATGCAACAGAAATTTTGCGGATTGGTCAATCCGTTCGCGAGATATGGCAGTCTGGAGGTAAGAAACGTTTGAGAAACTCAAAATTATCACAGTTCTGATGCTCGAAACGAATAACCAGAACGGCCTAGGGGAAAAGTACGCATACCGTTGTAATCGGGCGAGTTTCTACTTTCAGATGCAACAGAAATTTTGCGGATTGGTCAATCCGTTCGCGAGTTATGGCCGTTTGGAGGTAAGAAACGCTCGAGAAACTCAAAATTTTCGCAGTTCTGATGCTCGACAAACATAACTAGAACGCCCTAGGGGAAGAGTACGCACACCGTTGTAATCGGGCGAGTTTCTACTTTCAGATGCAACAGAAATTTTGCGGATTGGTCAATCCGTTCGCGAGATATGGCAGTTTGGAGGTAAGAAACGCTTGAGAAACTCAAAATTTTCGCAGTTCTGATGCTCGAAACGAATAACTAGAACGGCCTAAGGGAAAAGTACGCATACCGTTGTAATCGGGCGAGTTTCTACTTTCAGATGCAACAGAAATTTTGCGGATTGGTCAATCCGTTCGCGAGATATGGCAGTTTGGAGGTAAGAAACGCTCGAGAAACTCAAAATTTTCGCAGTTCTGTTGCTCGAAACGAATAACTAGAACGGGCTAGGGGAAAAGTACGCATACAGTTGTAATCGGGCGAATTTCTACTTTCAGATGCAACAGAAATTTTGCGGATTGGTCAATCCGTTCGCGAGATATGGCAGTTTGGATGTAAGAAACGCTCGAGAAACTCAAAATTTTCGCAGTTCTGATGCTCGAAATGAATAACTCGAACGGCCTAGGGGAAAAGTACGCACACCGTTGTAATCGGGCGACTTTCTACTTTCACATGCAACAGAAATTTTGCGGATTGGTCAATCCGTTCGCGAGATATGGCAGTTTGGAGGTAAGAAACGCTTGAGAAACTCAAAATTTTCACAGTTCTGATGCTCGAAACGAATAACTAGAACGGCCTAGGGGAAAAGTACGCATAGTGTTGTAATCGGGCGAGTTTCTACTTTCAGATGCAACAGAAATATTGCGGATTGGTCAATCCGTTCGCGAGATATGGCAGTTTGGAGGTAAGAAACGCTTGAGAAACTCAAAATTTTCACAGTTCTGATGCTCGAAATGAATAACTAGAACGGCCTAGGGGAAAAGTACGCATACCGTTGTAATCGGGCGAGTTTCTACTTTCAGATGCAACAGAAATTTTGCGGATTGGTCAATCCGTTCGCGAGATATGGCAGTTTGGAGGTAAGCAACGCTTGAGAAACTCAAAATTTTCGCAGTTCTGTTGCTCGAAACGAATAACTAGAACGGGCTAGGGGAAAAGTAGGCATACAGTTGTAATCGGGCGAGTTTCTACTTTCAGATGCAACAGAAATTTTGCGGATTGGTCAATCCGTTCGCGAGATATGGCAGTCTGGAGGTAAGAAACGTTTGAGAAACTCAAAATTATCACAGTTCTGATGCTCGAAACGAATAACCAGAACGGCCTAGGGGAAAAGTACGCATACCGTTGTAATCGGGCGAGTTTCTACTTTCAGATGCAACAGAAATTTTGCGGATTGGTCAATCCGTTCGCGAGTTATGGCCGTTTGGAGGTAAGAAACGCTCGAGAAACTCAAAATTTTCGCAGTTCTGATGCTCGACAAACATAACTAGAACGCCCTAGGGGAAGAGTACGCACACCGTTGTAATCGGGCGAGTTTCTACTTTCAGATGCAACAGAAATTTTGCGGATTGGTCAATCCGTTCGCGAGATATGGCAGTTTGGAGGTAAGAAACGCTTGAGAAACTCAAAATTTTCGCAGTTCTGATGCTCGAAACGAATAACTAGAACGGCCTAAGGGAAAAGTACGCATACCGTTGTAATCGGGCGAGTTTCTACTTTCAGATGCAACAGAAATTTTGCGGATTGGTCAATCCGTTCGCGAGATATGGCAGTTTGGAGGTAAGAAACGCTCGAGAAACTCAAAATTTTCGCAGTTCTGTTGCTCGAAACGAATAACTAGAACGGGCTAGGGGAAAAGTACGCATACAGTTGTAATCGGGCGAATTTCTACTTTCAGATGCAACAGAAATTTTGCGGATTGGTCAATCCGTTCGCGAGATATGGCAGTTTGGATGTAAGAAACGCTCGAGAAACTCAAAATTTTCGCAGTTCTGATGCTCGAAATGAATAACTCGAACGGCCTAGGGGAAAAGTACGCACACCGTTGTAATCGGGCGACTTTCTACTTTCACATGCAACAGAAATTTTGCGGATTGGTCAATCCGTTCGCGAGATATGGCAGTTTGGAGGTAAGAAACGCTTGAGAAACTCAAAATTTTCACAGTTCTGATGCTCGAAACGAATAACTAGAACGGCCTAGGGGAAAAGTACGCATAGTGTTGTAATCGGGCGAGTTTCTACTTTCAGATGCAACAGAAATATTGCGGATTGGTCAATCCGTTCGCGAGATATGGCAGTTTGGATGTAAGAAATGCTTGAGAAACTCAAAATTTTCGCAGTTCTGATGCTCGAAACGAATAACTAGAACGGCCTAGGGGAAAAGTACGCATACCGTTGTAATCGGGCGAGTTTCTACTTTCAGATGCAACAGAAATTTTGCGGATTGGTCAATCCGTTCGCGACATATGGCAGTTTGGATGTAAGAAACGCTTGAGAAACTCAAAATTTTCGCGGTTCTGATGCTCGAAACGAATAACAAGAACGGCCTAGGGGAAAAGTACGCACACCGTTGTAATCGGGCGAGTTTCTACTTTCAGATGCAACAGAAATTTTGCGGATTGGTCAATCCGTTCGCGAGATATGGCAGTTTGGAGGTAAGCAACGCTTGAGAAACTCAAAATTTTCGCAGTTCTGTTGCTCGAAACGAATAACTAGAACGGGCTAGGGGAAAAGTACGCATACAGTTGTAATCGGGCGAGTTTCTACTTTCAGATGCATCAGAAATTTTGCGGATTGGACAATCCGTTCGCGAGATGTGGCAGTTTGTAGGTGAGAAACGATTGAGAAACTCAAAATTTTCGCAGATCTGATGCTCGAAACGAATAACTAGAACGGCCTAGGGGAAAAGTACGCATACCGTTGTAATCGGGCGAGTTTCTACCTTCAGATGCAACAGAAATTTTGCGGATTGGTCAATCCGTTCGCGAGATATGGCAGTTTGGAAGTAAGACTCGCTTGAGAAACTCAAAATTTTCGCAGTTCTGATGCTCGAAACGAATAACTAGAACGGCCTAGGGGAAAAGTACGCATACCGTTTCAATCGTGAGAGTTTCTACTTTCAGATGCGACAGAAATTTTGCGGATTGGTCAATCCGTTCGCGAGATATGGCAGTTTGGAGGTAAGAAACGCTTGAGAAACTCAAAATTTTCGAAGTTCTGATGCTCGACAAGCATAACTAGAACGGCCTAGGGGAAAAGTACGCACACCGTTGTAATCGGGCGAGCTTCTACTTTCAGATGCAACAGAAATTTTGCGGATTGGTCAATCCGTTCGCGAGATATGGCAGTTTGGAGGTAAGCAACGCTTGAGAAACTCAAAATTTTCGCAGTTCTGATGCTCGAAACGAATAACTAGAACGGCCTAGGGGAAAAGTACGCATACCGTTGTAATCGGGCGAGTTTCTACTTTCAGATGCAACAGAAATTTTGCGGATTGGTCAATCCGTTCGCGAGATATGGCAGTTTGGATGTAAGAAACGCTCGAGAAACTCAAAATTTTCGCAGTTCTGATGCTCGAAATGAATAACTCGAACGGCCTAGGGGAAAAGTACGCACACCGTTGTAATCGGGCGACTTTCTACTTTCACATGCAACAGAAATTTTGCGGATTGGTCAATCCGTTCGCGAGATATGGCAGTTTGGAGGTAAGAAACGCTTGAGAAACTCAAAATTTTCACAGTTCTGATGCTCGAAACGAATAACCAGAACGGCCTAGGGGAAAAGGACGCATACCGTTGTAATCGGGCGAGTTTCTACTTTCAGATGCAACAGAAATTTTGCGGATTGGTCAATCCGTTCGCGAGATATGGCAGTTTGGAGGTAAGAAACGCTCGAGAAACTCAAAATTTTCGCAGTTCTCATGCTCGACAAGCAGAACTAGAACGGCCCACGGGAAAAGTACGCACACCGTTGTAATCGGCCGAGTTTCTACCTTCAGATGCAACACAAATTTTGCGGATTGGTCAATCCGTTCGCGAGATATGGCAGTTTGGATGTAAGAAACGCTTGAGAAACTCAAAATTTTCGCAGTTCTGATGCTCGAAACGAATAACTAGAACGGCCTAGGGGAAAAGTACGCATAGTGTTGTAATCGGGCGAGTTTCTACTTTCAGATGCAACAGAAATATTGCGGATTGGTCAATCCGTTCGCGAGATATGGCAGTTTGGATGTAAGAAATGCTTGAGAAACTCAAAATTTTCGCAGTTCTGATGCTCGAAACGAATAACTAGAACGGCCTAGGGGAAAAGTACGCATACCGTTGTAATCGGGCGAGTTTCTACTTTCAGATGCAACAGAAATTTTGCGGATTGGTCAATCCGTTCGCGACATATGGCAGATTGGATGTAAGAAACGCTTGAGAAACTCAAAATTTTCGCGGTTCTGATGCTCGAAACGAATAACAAGAACGGCCTAGGGGAAAAGTACGCACACCGTTGTAATCGGGCGAGTTTCTACTTTCAGATGCAACAGAAATTTTGCGGATTGGTCAATCCGTTCGCGAGATATGGCAGTTTGGAGGTAAGCAACGCTTGAGAAACTCAAAATTTTCGCAGTTCTGTTGCTCGAAACGAATAACTAGAACGGGCTAGGGGAAAAGTACGCATACAGTTGTAATCGGGCGAGTTTCTACTTTCAGATGCATCAGAAATTTTGCGGATTGGACAATCCGTTCGCGAGATGTGGCAGTTTGTAGGTGAGAAACGATTGAGAAACTCAAAATTTTCGCAGATCTGATGCTCGAAACGAATAACTAGAACGGCCTAGGGGAAAAGTACGCATACCGTTGTAATCGGGCGAGTTTCTACCTTCAGATGCAACAGAAATTTTGCGGATTGGTCAATCCGTTCGCGAGATATGGCAGTTTGGAAGTAAGACTCGCTTGAGAAACTCAAAATTTTCGCAGTTCTGATGCTCGAAACGAATAACTAGAACGGCCTAGGGGAAAAGTACGCATACCGTTTCAATCGGGAGAGTTTCTACTTTCAGATGCGACAGAAATTTTGCGGATTGGTCAATCCGTTCGCGAGATATGGCAGTTTGGAGGTAAGAAACGCTTGAGAAACTCAAAATTTTCGAAGTTCTGATGCTCGACAAGCATAACTAGAACGGCCTAGGGGAAAAGTACGCACACCGTTGTAATCGGGCGAGCTTCTACTTTCAGATGCAACAGAAATTTTGCGGATTGGTCAATCCGTTCGCGAGATATGGCAGTTTGGAGGTAAGCAACGCTTAAAAAACTCAAAATTTTCGCAGTTCTGTTGCTCGAAACGAATAACTAGAACGGGCTAGGGGAAAAGTACGCATACCGTTGTAATCGGGCGAATTTCTACTTTCTGATGCAACAGAAATTTTGCGGATTGGTCAATCCGTTCGCGAGATATGGCAGTTTGGGTGTAAGCAACGCTTGAAAAACTCAAAATTTTCGCAGTTCTGTTGCTCGAAACGAATAACTAGAACGGGCTAGGGGAAAAGTACGCACACCGTTGTAATCGGGCGAGTTTCTACTTTCAGATGCAACAGAAATTTTGCGGATTGGTCAATCGGTTCGCGAGATATGGCAGTTTGGAGGTAAGCAACGCTTGAAAAACTCAAAATTTTCGCAGTTCTGTTGCCCGAAACGAATAACTAGAACGGGCTAGGGGAAAAGTACGCATATCGTTCTAATCGGGCGAGTTTCTACTTTCAGATGCAACAGAAATTTTGCGGATTGGTCAATCTGTTCGCGAGATGTGGCAGTTTGTAGGTGAGAAACGCTTGAGAAACTCAAAATTTTCGCAGTTCTGATGCTCGAAACGAATAACTAGAACGGCCTAGGGGAAAAGTACGCATACCGTTGTAATCGGCCGAGTTTCTACCTTCAGATGCAACACAAATTTTGCGGATTGGTCAATCGGTTCGCGGGATATGGCAGTTTGGATGTAAGAAACGCTTGAGAAACTCAAAATTTTCGCAGTTCTGATGCTCGAAACGAATAACTAGAACGGCCTAGGGGAAAAGTACGCATAATGTTGTAATCGGGCGAGTTTCTACTTTCAGATGCAACAGAAATTTTGCGGATTGGTCAATCCGTTCGCGAGATATGGCAGTTTGGAGGTAAGAAACGCTCGAGAAACTCAAAATTTTCGCAGTTCTGTTGCTCGAAACGAATAACTAGAACGGGCTAGGGGAAAAGTACGCATACAGTTGTAATCGGGCGAATTTCTACTTTCAGATGCAACAGAAATTTTGCGGATTGGTCAATCCGTTCGCGAGATATGGCAGTTTGGATGTAAGAAACGCTCGAGAAACTCAAAATTTTCGCAGTTCTGATGCTCGAAACGAATAACTCGAACGGCCTAGGGGAAAAGTTCGCACACCGTTGTAATCGGGCGACTTTCTACTTTCAGATGCAACAGAAATTTTGCGGATTGGTCAATCCGTTCGCGGGATATGGCAGTTTGGAGGTAAGAAACGCTTGAGAAACTCAAAATTTTCACAGTTCTGATGCTCGAAATGAATAACTAGAACGGCCTAGGGGAAAAGTACGCATACCGTTGTAATCGGGCGAGTTTCTACTTTCAGATGCAACAGAAATTTTGCGGATTGGTCAATCCGTTCGCGAGATATGGCAGTTTGGAGGTAAGCAACGCTTGAGAAACTCAAAATTTTCGCAGTTCTGTTGCTCGAAACGAATAACTAGAACGGGCTAGGGGAAAAGTAGGCATACAGTTGTAATCGGGCGAGTTTCTACTTTCAGATGCAACAGAAATTTTGCGGATTGGTCAATCCGTTCGCGAGATATGGCAGTCTGGAGGTAAGAAACGTTTGAGAAACTCAAAATTATCACAGTTCTGATGCTCGAAACGAATAACCAGAACGGCCTAGGGGAAAAGTACGCATACCGTTGTAATCGGGCGAGTTTCTACTTTCAGATGCAACAGAAATTTTGCGGATTGGTCAATCGGTTCGCGGGATATGGCAGTTTGGATGTAAGAAACGCTTGAGAAACTCAAAATTTTCGCAGTTCTGATGCTCGAAACGAATAACTAGAACGGCCTAGGGGAAAAGTACGCATAATGTTGTAATCGGGCGAGTTTCTACTTTCAGATGCAACAGAAATTTTGCGGATTGGTCAATCCGTTCGCGAGATATGGCAGTTTGGAGGTAAGAAACGCTCGAGAAACTCAAAATTTTCGCAGTTCTGTTGCTCGAAACGAATAACTAGAACGGGCTAGGGGAAAAGTACGCATACAGTTGTAATCGGGCGAATTTCTACTTTCAGATGCAACAGAAATTTTGCGGATTGGTCAATCCGTTCGCGAGATATGGCAGTTTGGATGTAAGAAACGCTCGAGAAACTCAAAATTTTCGCAGTTCTGATGCTCGAAACGAATAACTCGAACGGCCTAGGGGAAAAGTTCGCACACCGTTGTAATCGGGCGACTTTCTACTTTCAGATGCAACAGAAATTTTGCGGATTGGTCAATCCGTTCGCGGGATATGGCAGTTTGGAGGTAAGAAACGCTTGAGAAACTCAAAATTTTCACAGTTCTGATGCTCGAAATGAATAACTAGAACGGCCTAGGGGAAAAGTACGCATACCGTTGTAATCGGGCGAGTTTCTACTTTCAGATGCAACAGAAATTTTGCGGATTGGTCAATCCGTTCGCGAGATATGGCAGTTTGGAGGTAAGCAACGCTTGAGAAACTCAAAATTTTCGCAGTTCTGTTGCTCGAAACGAATAACTAGAACGGGCTAGGGGAAAAGTAGGCATACAGTTGTAATCGGGCGAGTTTCTACTTTCAGATGCAACAGAAATTTTGCGGATTGGTCAATCCGTTCGCGAGATATGGCAGTCTGGAGGTAAGAAACGTTTGAGAAACTCAAAATTATCACAGTTCTGATGCTCGAAACGAATAACCAGAACGGCCTAGGGGAAAAGTACGCATACCGTTGTAATCGGGCGAGTTTCTACTTTCAGATGCAACAGAAATTTTGCGGATTGGTCAATCCGTTCGCGAGTTATGGCCGTTTGGAGGTAAGAAACGCTCGAGAAACTCAAAATTTTCGCAGTTCTGATGCTCGACAAACATAACTAGAACGCCCTAGGGGAAGAGTACGCACACCGTTGTAATCGGGCGAGTTTCTACTTTCAGATGCAACAGAAATTTTGCGGATTGGTCAATCCGTTCGCGAGATATGGCAGTTTGGAGGTAAGAAACGCTTGAGAAACTCAAAATTTTCGCAGTTCTGATGCTCGAAACGAATAACTAGAACGGCCTAAGGGAAAAGTACGCATACCGTTGTAATCGGGCGAGTTTCTACTTTCAGATGCAACAGAAATTTTGCGGATTGGTCAATCCGTTCGCGAGATATGGCAGTTTGGAGGTAAGAAACGCTCGAGAAACTCAAAATTTTCGCAGTTCTGTTGCTCGAAACGAATAACTAGAACGGGCTAGGGGAAAAGTACGCATACAGTTGTAATCGGGCGAATTTCTACTTTCAGATGCAACAGAAATTTTGCGGATTGGTCAATCCGTTCGCGAGATATGGCAGTTTGGATGTAAGAAACGCTCGAGAAACTCAAAATTTTCGCAGTTCTGATGCTCGAAATGAATAACTCGAACGGCCTAGGGGAAAAGTACGCACACCGTTGTAATCGGGCGACTTTCTACTTTCACATGCAACAGAAATTTTGCGGATTGGTCAATCCGTTCGCGAGATATGGCAGTTTGGAGGTAAGAAACGCTTGAGAAACTCAAAATTTTCACAGTTCTGATGCTCGAAACGAATAACTAGAACGGCCTAGGGGAAAAGTACGCATAGTGTTGTAATCGGGCGAGTTTCTACTTTCAGATGCAACAGAAATATTGCGGATTGGTCAATCCGTTCGCGAGATATGGCAGTTTGGATGTAAGAAATGCTTGAGAAACTCAAAATTTTCGCAGTTCTGATGCTCGAAACGAATAACTAGAACGGCCTAGGGGAAAAGTACGCATACCGTTGTAATCGGGCGAGTTTCTACTTTCAGATGCAACAGAAATTTTGCGGATTGGTCAATCCGTTCGCGACATATGGCAGTTTGGATGTAAGAAACGCTCGAGAAACTCAAAATTTTCGCAGTTCTGATGCTCGAAACGAATAACTAGAACGGCCTAGGGGAAAAGTACGCATACAGTTGTAATCGGGCGAGTTTCTACTTTCAGATGCATCAGAAATTTTGCGGATTGGACAATCCGTTCGCGAGATGTGGCAGTTTGTAGGTGAGAAACGATTGAGAAACTCAAAATTTTCGCAGATCTGATGCTCGAAACGAATAACTAGAACGGCCTAGGGGAAAAGTACGCATACCGTTGTAATCGGGCGAGTTTCTACCTTCAGATGCAACAGAAATTTTGCGGATTGGTCAATCCGTTCGCGAGATATGGCAGTTTGGAAGTAAGACTCGCTTGAGAAACTCAAAATTTTCGCAGTTCTGATGCTCGAAACGAATAACTAGAACGGCCTAGGGGAAAAGTACGCATACCGTTTCAATCGTGAGAGTTTCTACTTTCAGATGCGACAGAAATTTTGCGGATTGGTCAATCCGTTCGCGAGATATGGCAGTTTGGAGGTAAGAAACGCTTGAGAAACTCAAAATTTTCGAAGTTCTGATGCTCGACAAGCATAACTAGAACGGCCTAGGGGAAAAGTACGCACACCGTTGTAATCGGGCGAGCTTCTACTTTCAGATGCAACAGAAATTTTGCGGATTGGTCAATCCGTTCGCGAGATATGGCAGTTTGGAGGTAAGCAACGCTTGAGAAACTCAAAATTTTCGCAGTTCTGATGCTCGAAACGAATAACTAGAACGGCCTAGGGGAAAAGTACGCATACCGTTGTAATCGGGCGAGTTTCTACTTTCAGATGCAACAGAAATTTTGCGGATTGGTCAATCCGTTCGCGAGATATGGCAGTTTGGAGGTAAGAAACGCTCGAGAAACTCAAAATTTTCGCAGTTCTCATGCTCGACAAGCAGAACTAGAACGGCCCAGGGGAAAAGTACGCACACCGTTGTAATCGGCCGAGTTTCTACCTTCAGATGCAACACAAATTTTGCGGATTGGTCAATCCGTTCGCGAGATATGGCAGTTTGGATGTAAGAAACGCATGAGAAACTCAAAATTTTCGCAGTTCTGATGCTCGAAACGAATAACTAGAACGGCCTAGGGGAAAAGTACGCATAGTGTTGTAATCGGGCGAGTTTCTACTTTCAGATGCAACAGAAATTTTGCGGATTGGTCAATCCGTTCGCGAGATATGGCAGTTTGGATGTAAGAAATGCTTGAGAAACTCAAAATTTTCGCAGTTCTGATGCTCGAAACGAATAACTAGAACGGCCTAGGGGAAAAGTACGCATACCGTTGTAATCGGGCGAGTTTCTACTTTCAGATGCAACAGAAATTTTGCGGATTGGTCAATCCGTTCGCGACATATGGCAGTTTGGATGTAAGAAACGCTTGAGAAACTCAAAATTCTCGCGGTTCTGATGCTCGAAACGAATAACAAGAACGGCCTAGGGGAAAAGTACGCAGACCATTGTAATCGGGCGAGTTTCTACTTTCAGATGCAACAGAAATTTTGCGGATTGGTCAATCCGTTCGCGAGATATGGCAGTTTGGAGGTAAGAAACGCTCGAGAAACTCAAAATTTTCGCAGTTCTGTTGCTCGAAACGAATAACTAGAACGGGCTAGGGGAAAAGTACGCATACAGTTGTAATCGGGCGAATTTCTACTTTCAGATGCAACAGAAATTTTGCGGATTTGTCAATCGGTTCGCGAGATATGGCAGTTTGGAGGTAAGAAACGCTTGAGAAACTCAAAATTTTCGCAGTTCTGATGCTCGACAAGCATAACTAGAACGGCCTAGGGGAAAAGTACGCACACCGTTGTAATCGGGCGAGTTTCTACTTTCAGATGCAACAGAAATTTTGCGGATTAGTCAATCCGTTCGCGAGATATGGCAGTTTGGAGGTAAGCAACGCTTGAGAAACTCAAAATTTTCGCAGTTCTGTTGCTCGAAACGAATAACTAGATTGGGCTAGGGGAAAAGTACGCATACAGTTGTAATCGGGCGAGTTTCTACTTTCAGATGCATCAGAAATTTTGCGGATTGGACAATCCGTTCGCGAGATGTGGCAGTTTGTAGGTGAGAAACGATTGAGAAACTCAAAATTTTCGCAGTTCTGATGCTCGAAACGAATAACTAGAACGGCCTAGGGGAAAAGTACGCACACCGTTGTAATCGTGCGAGTTTCTACTTTCAGATGCAACAGAAATTTTGCGGATTGGTCAATCCGTTCGCGAGATATGGCAGTTTGGAGGTAAGAAACGCTTGAGAAACTCAAAATTTTCACAGTTCTGATGCTCGAAACGAATAACTAGGGCGGCCTAGGGGAAAAATACGCATACCGTTGTAATCGGGCGAGTTTCTACTTTCAGATGCATCAGAAATTTTGCGGATTGGACAATCCGTTCGCGAGATGTGGCAGTTTGTACGTGAGAAACGCTTGAGAAACTCAAAATTTTCGCAGTTCTGATGCTCGAAACGAATAACTAGAACGGCCTAGGGGAAAAGTACGCATACCGTTGTAATCGGGCGAGTTTCTACTTTCAGATGCAATAGAAATTTTGCGGATTGGTCAATCCGTTCGCGAGATGTGGCAGTTTGTACGTGAGAAACGCTTGAGAAACTCAAAATTTTTGCAGTTCTGATGCTCGAAACGAATAACTAGGGCGGCCTAGGGGAAAAATACGCATACCGTTGTAATCGGGCGAGTTTCTACTTTCAGATGCATCAGAAATTTTGCGGATTGGACAATCCGTTCGCGAGATGTGGCAGTTTGTACGTGAGAAGCGCTTGAGAAACTCAAAATTTTCGCAGTTCTGATGCTCGAAACGAATAACTAGAACGGCCTAGGGGAAAAGTACGCATACCGTTGTAATCGGGCGAGTTTCTACTTTCAGATGCAATAGAAATTTTGCGGATTGGTCAATCCGTTCGCGAGATATGGCAGTTTGGAGGTAAGAAACGCTTGAGAAACTCAAAGTTTTCGCAGTTCTGATGCTCGAAACGAATAACTAGAACGGCCTAGGGGAAAAGTACGCATACCGTTGTAATCGGGCGAGTTTCGACCTTCAGATGCAACAAAAATTTTGCGGATTGGTCAATCCTTTCGCGAGATATGGCAGTTTGGAAGTAAGAAACGCTTGAGAAACTCAAAATTTTCGCGGTTCTGATGCTCGAAACGAATAACTAGAACGGCGTAGGGGAAAAGTACGCATACCGTTGTAATCGGGCGAGTTTATACTTTCAGATGCAACAGAAATTTTGCGGAGTGGTCAATCCGTTCGCGAGATGTGGCAGTTTGGAGGTAAGAAACGCTTGAGAAACTCAAAATTTTCGCGGTTCTGATGCTCGAAACGAATAACCAGAACGGCCTAGGGGAAAAGTACCCACACCGTTGTAATCGGGCGAGTTTCTACTTTCAGATGCAACAGAAATTTTGCGGATTGGTCAATCTGTTCGCGAGATGTGGCAGTTTGTAGGTGAGAAACGCTTGAGAAACTCAAAATTTTCGCAGTTCTGATGCTCGAAACGAATAACTAGAACGGCCTAGGGGAAAAGTACGCATACCGTTGTAATCGGCCGAGTTTCTACCTTCAGATGCAACACAAATTTTGCGGATTGGTCAATCGGTTCGCGGGATATGGCAGTTTGGAAGTAAGAAACGCTTGAGAAACTCAAAATTTTCGCGGTTCTGATGCTCGAAACGAATAACTAGAACGGCGTAGGGGAAAAGTACGCATACCGTTGTAATCGGGCGAGTTTATACTTTCAGATGCAACAGAAATTTTGCGGAGTGGTCAATCCGTTCGCGAGATGTGGCAGTTTGGAGGTAAGAAACGCTTGAGAAACTCAAAATTTTCGCGGTTCTGATGCTCGAAACGAATAACCAGAACGGCCTAGGGGAAAAGTACCCACACCGTTGTAATCGGGCGAGTTTCTACTTTCAGATGCAACAGAAATTTTGCGGATTGGTCAATCTGTTCGCGAGATGTGGCAGTTTGTAGGTGAGAAACGCTTGAGAAACTCAAAATTTTCGCAGTTCTGATGCTCGAAACGAATAACTAGAACGGCCTAGGGGAAAAGTACGCATACCGTTGTAATCGGCCGAGTTTCTACCTTCAGATGCAACACAAATTTTGCGGATTGGTCAATCGGTTCGCGGGATATGGCAGTTTGGATGTAAGAAACGCTTGAGAAACTCAAAATTTTCGCAGTTCTGATGCTCGAAACGAATAACTAGAACGGCCTAGGGGAAAAGTACGCATAGTGTTGTAATCGGGCGAGTTTCTACTTTCAGATGCAACAGAAATTTTGCGGATTGGTCAATCCGTTCGCGAGATATGGCAGTTTGGAGGTAAGAAACGCTCGAGAAACTCAAAATTTTCGCAGTTCTGTTGCTCGAAACGAATAACTAGAACGGGCTAGGGGAAAAGTACGCATACAGTTGTAATCGGGCGAATTTCTACTTTCAGATGCAACAGAAATTTTTCGGATTGGTCAATCCGTTCGCGAGATATGGCAGTTTGGAGGTAAGAAACGCTCGAGAAACTCAAAATTTTCGCAGTTCTGATGCTCGAAACGAATAACTCGAACGGGCTAGGGGAAAAGTACGCATACAGTTGTAATCGGGCGAATTTCTACTTTCAGATGCAACAGAAATTTTGCGGATTGGTCAATCCGTTCGCGAGATATGGCAGTTTGGAGGTAAGAAACGCTCGAGAAACTCAAAATTTTCGCAGTTCTGATGCTCGAAACGAATAACTCGAACGGCCTAGGGGAAAAGTACGCACACCGTTGTAATCGGGCGACTTTCTACTTTCAGATGCAACAGAAATTTTGCGGATTGGTCAATCCGTTCGCGAGATATGGCAGTTTGGAGGTAAGAAACGCTTGAGAAACTCAAAATTTTCACAGTTCTGATGCTCGAAACGAATAACTAGAACGGCCTAGGGGAAAAGTACGCATACCGTTGTAATCGGGCGAGTTTCTACTTTCAGATGCAACAGAAATTTTGCGGATTGGTCAATCCGTTCGCGAGATATGGCAGTTTGGAGGTAAGCAACGCTTGAGAAACTCAAAATTTTCGCAGTTCTGTTGCTCGAAACGAATAACTAGAACGGGCTAGGGGAAAAGTAGGCATACAGTTGTAATCGGGCGAGTTTCTACTTTCAGATGCAACAGAAATTTTGCGGATTGGTCAATCCGTTCGCGAGATATGGCAGTCTGGATGTAAGAAACGTTTGAGAAACTCAAAATTATCACAGTTCTGATGCTCGAAACGAATAACCAGAACGGCCTAGGGGAAAAGTACGCATACCGTTGTAATCGGGCGAGTTTCTACTTTCAGATGCAACAGAAATTTTGCGGATTGGTCAATCCGTTCGCGAGTTATGGCCGTTTGGAGGTAAGAAACGCTCGAGAAACTCAAAATTTTCGCAGTTCTGATGCTCGACAAACATAACTAGAACGCCCTAGGGGAAGAGTACGCACACCGTTGTAATCGGGCGAGTTTCTACTTTCAGATGCAACAGAAATTTTGCGGATTGGTCAATCCGTTCGCGAGATATGGCAGTTTGGAGGTAAGAAACGCTTGAGAAACTCAAAATTTTCGCAGTTCTGATGCTCGAAACGAATAACTAGAACGGCCTAAGGGAAAAGTACGCATACCATTGTAATCGGGCGAGTTTCTTCTTTCAGATGCAACAGAAATTTTGCGGATTGGTCAATCCGTTCGCGAGATATTGCAGTTTGGATGTAAGAAACGGTTGAGAAACTCAAAATTATCACAGTTCTGATGCTCGAAACGAATAACCAGAACGGCCTAGGGGGAAAGGACGCATACCGTTGTAATCGGGCGAGTTTCTACTTTCAGATGCAACAGAAATTTTGCGGATTGGTCAATCCGTTCGCGAGATATGGCAGTTTGGAGGTAAGAAACGCTCGAGAAACTCAAAATTTTCGCAGTTCTGTTGCTCGAAACGAATAACTAGAACGGGCTAGGGGAAAAGTACGCATACAGTTGTAATCGGGCGAATTTCTACTTTCAGATGCAACAGAAATTTTGCGGATTGGTCAATCCGTTCGCGAGATATGGCAGTTTGGATGTAAGAAACGCTCGAGAAACTCAAAATTTTCGCAGTTCTGATGCTCGAAATGAATAACTCGAACGGCCTAGGGGAAAAGTACGCACACCGTTGTAATCGGGCGACTTTCTACTTTCACATGCAACAGAAATTTTGCGGATTGGTCAATCCGTTCGCGAGATATGGCAGTTTGGAGGTAAGAAACGCTTGAGA
Source organism: Ptiloglossa arizonensis (assembly GCF_051014685.1). Classification (NCBI taxonomy): domain Eukaryota; kingdom Metazoa; phylum Arthropoda; class Insecta; order Hymenoptera; family Colletidae; genus Ptiloglossa; species Ptiloglossa arizonensis. The sequence continues at coordinate 578,373 of NW_027478715.1, forward strand.
AACTCAAAATTTTCACAGTTCTGATGCTCGAAACGAATAACCAGAACGGCCTAGGGGAAAAGGACGCATACCGTTGTAATCGGGCGAGTTTCTACTTTCAGATGCAACAGAAATTTTGCGGATTGGTCAATCCGTTCGCGAGATATGGCAGTTTGGAGGTAAGAAACGCTCGAGAAACTCAAAATTTTCGCAGTTCTGTTGCTCGAAACGAATAACTAGAACGGGCTAGGGGAAAAGTACGCATACAGTTGTAATCGGGCGAATGTCTACTTTCAGATGCAACAGAAATTTTGCGGATTGGTCAATCCGTTCGCGAGATATGGCAGTTTGGATGTAAGAAACGCTCGAGAAACTCAAAATTTTCGCAGTTCTGATGCTCGAAACGAATAACTCGAACGGCCTAGGGGAAAAGTACGCACACCGTTGTAATCGGGCGACTTTCTACTTTCAGATGCAACAGAAATTTTGCGGATTGGTCAATCCGTTCGGGAGATATGGCAGTTTGGAGGTAAGAAACGCTTGAGAAACTCAAAATTTTCACAGTTCTGATGCTCGAAACGAATAACTAGAACGGGCTAGGGGAAAAGTAGGCATACAGTTGTAATCGGGCGAGTTTCTACTTTCAGATGCAACAGAAATTTTGCGGGTTGGTCAATCCGTTCGCGAGATATGGCAGTTTGGAGGTAAGAAACGTTTGAGAAACTCAAAATTATCACAGTTCTGATGCTCGAAACGAATAACCAGAACGGCCTAGGGGAAAAGTACGCATACCGTTGTAATCGGGCGAGTTTCTACTTTCAGATGCAACAGAAATTTTGCGGATTGGTCAATCCGTTCGCGAGTTATGGCCGTTTGGAGGTAAGAAACGCTCGAGAAACTCAAAATTTTCGCAGTTCTGATGCTCGACAAACATAACTAGAACGCCCTAGGGGAAGAGTACGCACACCGTTGTAATCGGGCGAGTTTCTACTTTCAGATGCAACAGAAATTTTGCGGATTGGTCAATCCGTTCGCGAGATATGGCAGTTTGGAGGTAAGAAACGCTTGAGAAACTCAAAATTTTCGCAGTTCTGATGCTCGAAACGAATAACTAGAACGGCCTAGGGGAAAAGTACGCATACCATTGTAATCGGGCGAGTTTCTTCTTTCAGATGCAACAGAAATTTTGTGGATTGGTCAATCCGTTCGCGAGATATTGCAGTTTGGATGTAAGAAACGGTTGAGAAACTCAAAATTATCACAGTTCTGATGCTCGAAACGAATAACCAGAACGGCCTAGGGGAAAAGGACGCATACCGTTGTAATCGGGCGAGTTTCTACTTTCAGATGCAACAGAAATTTTGCGGATTGGTCAATCCGTTCGCGAGATATGGCAGTTTGGAGGTAAGAAACGCTCGAGAAACTCAAAATTTTCGCAGTTCTGTTGCTCGAAACGAATAACTAGAACGGGCTAGGGGAAAAGTACGCATACAGTTGTAATCGGGCGAATTTCTACTTTCAGATGCAACAGAAATTTTGCGGATTGGTCAATCCGTTCGCGAGATATGGCAGTTTGGATGTAAGAAACGCTCGAGAAACTCAAAATTTTCGCAGTTCTGATGCTCGAAACGAATAACTCGAACGGCCTAGGGGAAAAGTACGCACACCGTTGTAATCGGGCGACTTTTTACTTTCAGATGCAACAGAAATTTTGCGGATTGGTCAATCCGTTCGCGAGATATGGCAGTTTGGAGGTAAGAAACGCTTGAGAAACTCAAAATTTTCGCAGTTCTGATGCTCGAAACGAATAACTAGAACGGCCTAGGGGAAAAGTACGCACAGTGTTGTAATCGGGCGAGTTTCTACTTTCAGATGCAACAGAAATTTTGCGGATTGGTCAATCCGTTCGCGAGATATGGCAGTTTGGAGGTAAGAAACGCTTGAGAAACTCAAAATTTTCGCAGTTCTGATGCTCGAAACGAATAACTAGAACGGCCTAGGGGAAAAGTACGCATACCGTTGTAATCGGGCGAGTTTCTACTTTCAGATGCAACAGAAATTTTGCGGATTGGTCAATCCGTTCGCGAGATATGGCAGTTTGGAGGTAAGAAACGCTTGAGAAACTCAAAATTTTCGCGGTTCTGATGCTCGAAACAAATAACAATAACGGCCTAGGGGAAAAGTAGGCACACCGTTGTAATCGGGCGAGTTTCTACTTTCAGATGCAACAGAAATTTTGCGGATTGGTCAATCCGTTCGCGAGATATGGCAGTTTGGAATTAAGAAACGCTTGAGAAACTCAAAATTTTTGCAGTTCTGATGCTCGAAACGAATAACTAGGGCGGCCTAGGGGAAAAGTACGCATACCGTTGTAATCGGGCGAGTTTCTACTTTCAGATGCATCAGAAATATTGCGGATTGGACAATCCGTTCGCGAGATGTGGCAGTTTGTAGGTGAGAAACGCTTGAGAAACTCAAAATTTTCGCAGTTCTGATGCTCGAAACGAATAACTAGAACGGCCTACGGGAAAAGTACGCATACCGTTGTAATCGGGCGAGTTTCTACTTTCAGATGCAACAGAAACTTTGCGGATTGGTCAATCCGTTCGCGAGTTATGGCAGTTTGGAGGTAAGAAACGCTTGAGAAACTCAAAATTTTCGCAGTTCTGATGCTCGAAACGAATAACTAGAACGGCCTAGGGGAAAAGTACGCATAGTGTTGTAATCGGGCGAGTTTCTACTTTCAGATGCAACAGAAATTTTGCGGGTTGGTCAATCCGTTCGCGAGATATGGCAGTTTGGAAGTAAGAAACGCTTGAGAAACTCAAAATTTTCGCAGTTCTGATGCTCGACAAGCAGAACTAGATTGGCCTAGGGGAAAAGTACGCACACCGTTGTAATCGGGCGAGTTTCTACTTTCAGTTGCAACAGAAATTTTGCGGATTGGTCAATCCGTTTGCGAGATATGGCAGTTTGGAGGTAGGCAACGCTTGAAAAACTCAAAATTTTCGCAGTTCTGTTGCTCGAAGCGAATAAATAGAACGGGCTAGGGGAAAAGTACGCATACCGTTGTAATCGGGCGAGTTTCTACTTTCAGATGCAACAGAAATTTTGCGGATTGGTCAATCCGTTCGTGAGATACGGCAGTTTGGAGGTAAGCAACGCTTGAAAAACTCAAAATTTTCGCAGTTCTGTTGCTCGAAACGAATAACTAGAACGGCCTAGGGGAAAAGTACGCATAGTGTTGTAATCGGGCGAGTTTCTACTTTCAGATGCAACAGAAATTTTGCGGATTGGTCAATCCGTTCGCGAGATATGGCAGTTTGGAGGTAAGAAACGCTTGAGAAACTCAAAATTTTCGCAGTTCTGATGCTCGAAACGAATAACAAGAACGGCCTAGGGGAAAAGTACGCATACCGTTGTAATCGGGCGAGTTTCGACCTTCAGATGCAACAGAAATTTTGCGGAGTGGTCAATCCGTTCGCGAGATGTGGCAGTTTGGAGGTAAGAAACGCTCGAGAAACTCAAAATTTTCGCAGTTCTGATGCTCGACAAACATAACTAGAACGCCCTAGGGGAAGAGTACGCACACCGTTGTAATCGGGCGAGTTTCTACTTTCAGATGCAACAGAAATTTTGCGGATTGGTCAATCCGTTCGCGAGATATGGCAGTTTGGAGGTAAGAAACGCTTGAGAAACTCAAAATTTTCGCAGTTCTGATGCTCGAAACGAATAACTAGAACGGCCTAAGGGAAAAGTACGCATACCATTGTAATCGGGCGAGTTTCTTCTTTCAGATGCAACAGAAATTTTGCGGATTGGTCAATCCGTTCGCGAGATATTGCAGTTTGGATGTAAGAAACGGTTGAGAAACTCAAAATTATCACAGTTCTGATGCTCGAAACGAATAACCAGAACGGCCTAGGGGGAAAGGACGCATACCGTTGTAATCGGGCGAGTTTCTACTTTCAGATGCAACAGAAATTTTGCGGATTGGTCAATCCGTTCGCGAGATATGGCAGTTTGGAGGTAAGAAACGCTCGAGAAACTCAAAATTTTCGCAGTTCTGTTGCTCGAAACGAATAACTAGAACGGGCTAGGGGAAAAGTACGCATACAGTTGTAATCGGGCGAATTTCTACTTTCAGATGCAACAGAAATTTTGCGGATTGGTCAATCCGTTCGCGAGATATGGCAGTTTGGATGTAAGAAACGCTCGAGAAACTCAAAATTTTCGCAGTTCTGATGCTCGAAATGAATAACTCGAACGGCCTAGGGGAAAAGTACGCACACCGTTGTAATCGGGCGACTTTCTACTTTCACATGCAACAGAAATTTTGCGGATTGGTCAATCCGTTCGCGAGATATGGCAGTTTGGAGGTAAGAAACGCTTGAGAAACTCAAAATTTTCACAGTTCTGATGCTCGAAACGAATAACCAGAACGGCCTAGGGGAAAAGGACGCATACCGTTGTAATCGGGCGAGTTTCTACTTTCAGATGCAACAGAAATTTTGCGGATTGGTCAATCCGTTCGCGAGATATGGCAGTTTGGAGGTAAGAAACGCTCGAGAAACTCAAAATTTTCGCAGTTCTGTTGCTCGAAACGAATAACTAGAACGGGCTAGGGGAAAAGTACGCATACAGTTGTAATCGGGCGAATTTCTACTTTCAGATGCAACAGAAATTTTGCGGATTGGTCAATCCGTTCGCGAGATATGGCAGTTTGGATGTAAGAAACGCTCGAGAAACTCAAAATTTTCGCAGTTCTGATGCTCGAAACGAATAACTCGAACGGCCTAGGGGAAAAGTACGCACACCGTTGTAATCGGGCGACTTTCTACTTTCAGATGCAACAGAAATTTTGCGGATTGGTCAATCCGTTCGCGAGATATGGCAGTTTGGAGGTAAGAAACGCTTGAGAAACTCAAAATTTTCACAGTTCTGATGCTCGAAACGAATAACTAGAACGGGCTAGGGGAAAAGTAGGCATACAGTTGTAATCGGGCGAGTTTCTACTTTCAGATGCAACAGAAATTTTGCGGGTTGGTCAATCCGTTCGCGAGATATGGCAGTTTGGAGGTAAGAAACGTTTGAGAAACTCAAAATTATCACAGTTCTGATGCTCGAAACGAATAACCAGAACGGCCTAGGGGAAAAGTACGCATACCGTTGTAATCGGGCGAGTTTCTACTTTCAGATGCAACAGAAATTTTGCGGATTGGTCAATCCGTTCGCGAGTTATGGCCGTTTGGAGGTAAGAAACGCTCGAGAAACTCAAAATTTTCGCAGTTCTGATGCTCGACAAACATAACTAGAACGCCCTAGGGGAAGAGTACGCACACCGTTGTAATCGGGCGAGTTTCTACTTTCAGATGCAACAGAAATTTTGCGGATTGGTCAATCCGTTCGCGAGATATGGCAGTTTGGAGGTAAGAAACGCTTGAGAAACTCAAAATTTTCGCATTTCTGATGCTCGAAACGAATAACTAGAACGGCCTAGGGGAAAAGTACGCATACCATTGTAATCGGGCGAGTTTCTTCTGTCAGATGCAACAGAAATTTTGCGGATTGGTCAATCCGTTCGCGAGATATTGCAGTTTGGATGTAAGAAACGGTTGAGAAACTCAAAATTATCACAGTTCTGATGCTCGAAACGAATAACCAGAACGGCCTAGGGGAAAAGGACGCATACCGTTGTAATCGGGCGAGTTTCTACTTTCAGATGCAACAGAAATTTTGCGGATTGGTCAATCCGTTCGCGAGATATGGCAGTTTGGAGGTAAGAAACGCTCGAGAAACTCAAAATTTTCGCAGTTCTGTTGCTCGAAACGAATAACTAGAACGGGCTAGGGGAAAAGTACGCATACAGTTGTAATCGGGCGAATTTCTACTTTCAGATGCAACAGAAATTTTGCGGATTGGTCAATCGGTTCGCGAGATATGGCAGTTTGGATGTAAGAAACGCTCGAGAAACTCAAAATTTTCGCAGTTCTGATGCTCGAAACGAATAACTCGAACGGCCTAGGGGAAAAGTACGCACACCGTTGTAATCGGGCGACTTTTTACTTTCAGATGCAACAGAAATTTTGCGGATTGGTCAATCCGTTCGCGAGATATTGCAGTTTGGATGTAAGAAACGGTTGAGAAACTCAAAATTATCACAGTTCTGATGCTCGAAACGAATAACCAGAACGGCCTAGGGGAAAAGGACGCATACCGTTGTAATCGGGCGAGTTTCTACTTTCAGATGCAACAGAAATTTTGCGGATTGGTCAATCCGTTCGCGAGATATGGCAGTTTGGAGGTAAGAAACGCTCGAGAAACTCAAAATTTTCGCAGTTCTGTTGCTCGAAACGAATAACTAGAACGGGCTAGGGGAAAAGTACGCATACAGTTGTAATCGGGCGAATTTCTACTTTCAGATGCAACAGAAATTTTGCGGATTGGTCAATCCGTTCGCGAGATATGGCAGTTTGGATGTAAGAAACGCTCGAGAAACTCAAAATTTTCGCAGTTCTGATGCTCGAAACGAATAACTCGAACGGCCTAGGGGAAAAGTACGCACACCGTTGTAATCGGGCGACTTTTTACTTTCAGATGCAACAGAAATTTTGCGGATTGGTCAATCCGTTCGCGAGTTATGGCCGTTTGGAGGTAAGAAACGCTCGAGAAACTCAAAATTTTCGCAGTTCTGATGCTCGACAAACATAACTAGAACGACCTAGGGGAAGAGTACGCACACCGTTGTAATCGGGCGAGTTTCTACTTTCAGATGCAACAGAAATTTTGCGGATTGGTCAATCCGTTCGCGAGATATGGCAGTTTGGAGGTAAGAAACGCTTGAGAAACTCAAAATTTTCGCATTTCTGATGCTCGAAACGAATAACTAGAACGGCCTAGGGGAAAAGTACGCATACCATTGTAATCGGGCGAGTTTCTTCTTTCAGATGCAACAGAAATTTTGCGGATTGGTCAATCCGTTCGCGAGATATTGCAGTTTGGATGTAAGAAACGGTTGAGAAACTCAAAATTATCACAGTTCTGATGCTCGAAACGAATAACCAGAACGGCCTAGGGGAAAAGGACGCATACCGTTGTAATCGGGCGAGTTTCTACTTTCAGATGCAACAGAAATTTTGCGGATTGGTCAATCCGTTCGCGAGATATGGCAGTTTGGAGGTAAGAAACGCTCGAGAAACTCAAAATTTTCGCAGTTCTGTTGCTCGAAACGAATAACTAGAACGGGCTAGGGGAAAAGTACGCATACAGTTGTAATCGGGCGAATTTCTACTTTCAGATGCAACAGAAATTTTGCGGATTGGTCAATCGGTTCGCGAGATATGGCAGTTTGGATGTAAGAAACGCTCGAGAAACTCAAAATTTTCGCAGTTCTGATGCTCGAAACGAATAACTCGAACGGCCTAGGGGAAAAGTACGCACACCGTTGTAATCGGGCGACTTTTTACTTTCAGATGCAACAGAAATTTTGCGGATTGGTCAATCCGTTCGCGAGATATTGCAGTTTGGATGTAAGAAACGGTTGAGAAACTCAAAATTATCACAGTTCTGATGCTCGAAACGAATAACCAGAACGGCCTAGGGGAAAAGGACGCATACCGTTGTAATCGGGCGAGTTTCTACTTTCAGATGCAACAGAAATTTTGCGGATTGGTCAATCCGTTCGCGAGATATGGCAGTTTGGAGGTAAGAAACGCTCGAGAAACTCAAAATTTTCGCAGTTCTGTTGCTCGAAACGAATAACTAGAACGGGCTAGGGGAAAAGTACGCATACAGTTGTAATCGGGCGAATTTCTACTTTCAGATGCAACAGAAATTTTGCGGATTGGTCAATCCGTTCGCGAGATATGGCAGTTTGGATGTAAGAAACGCTCGAGAAACTCAAAATTTTCGCAGTTCTGATGCTCGAAACGAATAACTCGAACGGCCTAGGGGAAAAGTACGCACACCGTTGTAATCGGGCGACTTTTTACTTTCAGATGCAACAGAAATTTTGCGGATTGGTCAATCCGTTCGCGAGATATTGCAGTTTGGATGTAAGAAACGGTTGAGAAACTCAAAATTATCACAGTTCTGATGCTCGAAACGAATAACCAGAACGGCCTAGGGGAAAAGGACGCATACCGTTGTAATCGGGCGAGTTTCTACTTTCAGATGCAACAGAAATTTTGCGGATTGGTCAATCCGTTCGCGAGATATGGCAGTTTGGAGGTAAGAAACGCTTGAGAAACTCAAAATTTTCGCAGTTCTGATGCTCGAAACGAATAACTAGAACGGCCTAGGGGAAAAGTACGCATACCATTGTAATCGGGCGAGTTTCTTCTTTCAGATGCAACAGAAATTTTGGGGATTGGTCAATCCGTTCGCGAGATATTGCAGTTTGGATGTAAGAAACGGTTGAGAAACTCAAAATTATCACAGTTCTGATGCTCGAAACGAATAACCAGAACGGCCTAGGGGAAAAGTACGCACACCGTTGTAATCGGGCGAGTTTCTACTTTCAGATGCAACAAAAATTTTGCGGATTGGTCAATCCGTTCGCGAGATATGGCAGTTTGAAGGTAAGAAACGCTCGAGAAACTCAAAATTTTCGCAGTTCTGATGCTCGACAAGCATAACTAGAACGGCCTAGGGGAAAAGTACGCACACCGTTGTAATCGGGCGAGTTTCTACTTTCAGATGCAACAGAAATTTTGCGGATTGGTCAATCCGTTCGCGAGATATGGCAGTTTGGAAGTAAGAAACGCTTGAGAAACTCAAAATTTTCGCAGTTCTGATGCTCGAAACGAATAACTAGAACGGCCTAGGGGAAAAGTACGCATACAGTTGTAATCGGGCGAATTTCTACTTTCAGATGCAACAGAAATTTTGCGGATTGGTCAATCCGTTCGTGAGATATGGCAGTTTGGAGGTAAGAAACGCTCGAGAAACTCAAAATTTTCGCAGTTCTGATGCTCGAAACGAATAACTCGAACGGCCTAGGGGAAAAGTACGCACACCGTTGTAATCGGGCGACTTTCTACTTTCAGATGCAACAGAAATTTTGCGGATTGGTCAATCCGTTCGCGAGATATGGCAGTTTGGAGGTAAGAAACGCTTGAGAAACTCAAAATTTTCACAGTTCTGATGCTCGAAACGAATAACTAGAACGGCCTAGGGGAAAAGTACGCATACCGTTGTAATCGGGCGAGTTTCTACTTTCAGAAGCAACAGAAATTTTGCGGATTGGTCAATCCGTTCGCGAGATATGGCAGTTTGGAGGTAAGAAACGCTCGAGAAACTCAAAATTTTCGCAGTTCTGTTGCTCGAAACGAATGACTAGAACGGGCTAGGGGAAAAGTACGCATACAGTTGTAATCGGGCGAATTTCTACTTTCAGATGCAACAGAAATTTTGCGGATTGGTCAATCCGTTCGCGAGATATGGCAGTTTGGATGTAAGAAACGCTCGAGAAACTCAAAATTTTCGCAGTTCTGATGCTCGAAACGAATAACTCGAACGGCCTAGGGGAAAAGTACGCACACCGTTGTAATCGGGCGACTTTCTACTTTCAGATGCAGCAGAAATTTTGCGGATTGGTCAATCCGTTCGCGAGATATGGCAGTTTGGAGGTAAGAAACGCTTGAGAAACTCAAAATTTTCACAGTTCTGATGCTCGAAACGAATAACTAGAACGGCCTAGGGGAAAAGTACGCATACCGTTGTAATCGGGCGAGTTTCTACTTTCAGATGCAACAGAAATTTTGCGGATTGGTCAATCCGTTCGCGAGATATGGCAGTTTGGAGGTAAGCAACGCTTGAGAAACTCAAAATTTTCGCAGTTCTGTTGCTCGAAACGAATAACTAGAACGGGCTAGGGGAAAAGTAGGCATACAGTTGTAATCGGGCGAGTTTCTACTTTCAGATGCAACAGAAATTTTGCGGGTTGGTCAATCCGTTCGCGAGATATGGCAGTTTGGAGGTAAGAAACGTTTGAGAAACTCAAAATTATCACAGTTCTGATGCTCGAAACGAATAACCAGAACGGCCTAGGGGAAAAGTACGCATACCGTTGTAATCGGGCGAGTTTCTACTTTCAGATGCAACAGAAATTTTGCGGATTGGTCAATCCGTTCGCGAGTTATGGCCGTTTGGAGGTAAGAAACGCTCGAGAAACTCAAAATTTTCGCAGTTCTGATGCTCGACAAACATAACTAGAACGCCCTAGGGGAAGAGTACGCACACCGTTGTAATCGGGCGAGTTTCTACTTTCAGATGCAACAGAAATTTTGCGGATTGGTCAATCCGTTCGCGAGATATGGCAGTTTGGAGGTAAGAAACGCTTGAGAAACTCAAAATTTTCGCAGTTCTGATGCTCGAAACGAATAACTAGAACGGCCTAGGGGAAAAGTACGCATACCATTGTAATCGGGCGAGTTTCTTCTTTCAGATGCAACAGAAATTTTGCGGATTGGTCAATCCGTTCGCGAGATATTGCAGTTTGGATGTAAGAAACGGTTGAGAAACTCAAAATTATCACAGTTCTGATGCTCGAAACGAATAACCAGAACGGCCTAGGGGAAAAGTACGCACACCGTTGTAATCGGGCGAGTTTCTACTTTCAGATGCAACAAAAATTTTGCGGATTGGTCAATCCGTTCGCGAGATATGGCAGTTTGAAGGTAAGAAACGCTCGAGAAACTCAAAATTTTCGCAGTTCTGTTGCTCGAAACGAATAACTAGAACGGGCTAGGGGAAAAGTACGCATACAGTTGTAATCGGGCGAATTTCTACTTTCAGATGCAACAGAAATTTTGCGGATTGGTCAATCCGTTCGCGAGATATGGCAGTTTGGATGTAAGAAACGCTGGAGAAACTCAAAATTTTCGCAGTTCTGATGCTCGAAACGAATAACTCGAACGGCCTAGGGGAAAAGTACGCACACCGTTGTAATCGGGCGACTTTTTACTTTCAGATGCAACAGAAATTTTGCGGATTGGTCAATCCGTTCGCGAGTTATGGCCGTTTGGAGGTAAGAAACGCTCGAGAAACTCAAAATTTTCGCAGTTCTGATGCTCGACAAACATAACTAGAACGACCTAGGGGAAGAGTACGCACACCGTTGTAATCGGGCGAGTTTCTACTTTCAGATGCAACAGAAATTTTGCGGATTGGTCAATCCGTTCGCGAGATATGGCAGTTTGGAGGTAAGAAACGCTTGAGAAACTCAAAATTTTCGCAGTTCTGATGCTCGAAACGAATAACTAGAACGGCCTAGGGGAAAAGTACGCATACCATTGTAATCGGGCGAGTTTCTTCTTTCAGATGCAACAGAAATTTTGCGGATTGGTCAATCCGTTCGCGAGATATGGCAGTTTGGAGGTAAGAAACGTTTGAGAAACTCAAAATTATCACAGTTCTGATGCTCGAAACGAATAACCAGAACGGCCTAGGGGAAAAGTACGCATACCGTTGTAATCGGGCGAGTTTCTACTTTCAGATGCAACAGAAATTTTGCGGATTGGTCAATCCGTTCGCGAGTTATGGCCGTTTGGAGGTAAGAAACGCTCGAGAAACTCAAAATTTTCGCAGTTCTGATGCTCGACAAACATAACTAGAACGCCCTAGGGGAAGAGTACGCACACCGTTGTAATCGGGCGAGTTTCTACTTTCAGATGCAACAGAAATTTTGCGGATTGGTCAATCCGTTCGCGAGATATGGCAGTTTGGAGGTAAGAAACGCTTGAGAAACTCAAAATTTTCGCATTTCTGATGCTCGAAACGAATAACTAGAACGGCCTAGGGGAAAAGTACGCATACCATTGTAATCGGGCGAGTTTCTTCTGTCAGATGCAACAGAAATTTTGCGGATTGGTCAATCCGTTCGCGAGATATTGCAGTTTGGATGTAAGAAACGGTTGAGAAACTCAAAATTATCACAGTTCTGATGCTCGAAACGAATAACCAGAACGGCCTAGGGGAAAAGGACGCATACCGTTGTAATCGGGCGAGTTTCTACTTTCAGATGCAACAGAAATTTTGCGGATTGGTCAATCCGTTCGCGAGATATGGCAGTTTGGAGGTAAGAAACGCTCGAGAAACTCAAAATTTTCGCAGTTCTGTTGCTCGAAACGAATAACTAGAACGGGCTAGGGGAAAAGTACGCATACAGTTGTAATCGGGCGAATTTCTACTTTCAGATGCAACAGAAATTTTGCGGATTGGTCAATCGGTTCGCGAGATATGGCAGTTTGGATGTAAGAAACGCTCGAGAAACTCAAAATTTTCGCAGTTCTGATGCTCGAAACGAATAACTCGAACGGCCTAGGGGAAAAGTACGCACACCGTTGTAATCGGGCGACTTTTTACTTTCAGATGCAACAGAAATTTTGCGGATTGGTCAATCCGTTCGCGAGATATTGCAGTTTGGATGTAAGAAACGGTTGAGAAACTCAAAATTATCACAGTTCTGATGCTCGAAACGAATAACCAGAACGGCCTAGGGGAAAAGGACGCATACCGTTGTAATCGGGCGAGTTTCTACTTTCAGATGCAACAGAAATTTTGCGGATTGGTCAATCCGTTCGCGAGATATGGCAGTTTGGAGGTAAGAAACGCTCGAGAAACTCAAAATTTTCGCAGTTCTGTTGCTCGAAACGAATAACTAGAACGGGCTAGGGGAAAAGTACGCATACAGTTGTAATCGGGCGAATTTCTACTTTCAGATGCAACAGAAATTTTGCGGATTGGTCAATCCGTTCGCGAGATATGGCAGTTTGGATGTAAGAAACGCTCGAGAAACTCAAAATTTTCGCAGTTCTGATGCTCGAAACGAATAACTCGAACGGCCTAGGGGAAAAGTACGCACACCGTTGTAATCGGGCGACTTTTTACTTTCAGATGCAACAGAAATTTTGCGGATTGGTCAATCCGTTCGCGAGTTATGGCCGTTTGGAGGTAAGAAACGCTCGAGAAACTCAAAATTTTCGCAGTTCTGATGCTCGACAAACATAACTAGAACGACCTAGGGGAAGAGTACGCACACCGTTGTAATCGGGCGAGTTTCTACTTTCAGATGCAACAGAAATTTTGCGGATTGGTCAATCCGTTCGCGAGATATGGCAGTTTGGAGGTAAGAAACGCTTGAGAAACTCAAAATTTTCGCATTTCTGATGCTCGAAACGAATAACTAGAACGGCCTAGGGGAAAAGTACGCATACCATTGTAATCGGGCGAGTTTCTTCTTTCAGATGCAACAGAAATTTTGCGGATTGGTCAATCCGTTCGCGAGATATTGCAGTTTGGATGTAAGAAACGGTTGAGAAACTCAAAATTATCACAGTTCTGATGCTCGAAACGAATAACCAGAACGGCCTAGGGGAAAAGGACGCATACCGTTGTAATCGGGCGAGTTTCTACTTTCAGATGCAACAGAAATTTTGCGGATTGGTCAATCCGTTCGCGAGATATGGCAGTTTGGAGGTAAGAAACGCTCGAGAAACTCAAAATTTTCGCAGTTCTGTTGCTCGAAACGAATAACTAGAACGGGCTAGGGGAAAAGTACGCATACAGTTGTAATCGGGCGAATTTCTACTTTCAGATGCAACAGAAATTTTGCGGATTGGTCAATCCGTTCGCGAGATATGGCAGTTTGGATGTAAGAAACGCTCGAGAAACTCAAAATTTTCGCAGTTCTGATGCTCGAAACGAATAACTCGAACGGCCTAGGGGAAAAGTACGCACACCGTTGTAATCGGGCGACTTTTTACTTTCAGATGCAACAGAAATTTTGCGGATTGGTCAATCCGTTCGCGAGATATTGCAGTTTGGATGTAAGAAACGGTTGAGAAACTCAAAATTATCACAGTTCTGATGCTCGAAACGAATAACCAGAACGGCCTAGGGGAAAAGGACGCACACCGTTGTAATCGGGCGAGTTTCTACTTTCAGATGCAACAGAAATTTTGCGGATTGGTCAATCCGTTCGCGAGATATGGCAGTTTGGAGGTAAGAAACGCTTGAGAAACTCAAAATTTTCGCAGTTCTGATGCTCGAAACGAATAACTAGAACGGCCTAGGGGAAAAGTACGCATACCATTGTAATCGGGCGAGTTTCTTCTTTCAGATGCAACAGAAATTTTGGGGATTGGTCAATCCGTTCGTGAGATATGGCAGTTTGGAGGTAAGAAACGCTCGAGAAACTCAAAATTTTCGCAGTTCTGATGCTCGAAACGAATAACTCGAACGGCCTAGGGGAAAAGTACGCACACCGTTGTAATCGGGCGACTTTCTACTTTCAGATGCAACAGAAATTTTGCGGATTGGTCAATCCGTTCGCGAGATATGGCAGTTTGGAGGTAAGAAACGCTTGAGAAACTCAAAATTTTCACAGTTCTGATGCTCGAAACGAATAACTAGAACGGCCTAGGGGAAAAGTACGCATACCGTTGTAATCGGGCGAGTTTCTACTTTCAGAAGCAACAGAAATTTTGCGGATTGGTCAATCCGTTCGCGAGATATGGCAGTTTGGAGGTAAGAAACGCTCGAGAAACTCAAAATTTTCGCAGTTCTGTTGCTCGAAACGAATAACTAGAACGGGCTAGGGGAAAAGTACGCATACAGTTGTAATCGGGCGAATTTCTACTTTCAGATGCAACAGAAATTTTGCGGATTGGTCAATCCGTTCGCGAGATATGGCAGTTTGGATGTAAGAAACGCTCGAGAAACTCAAAATTTTCGCAGTTCTGATGCTCGAAACGAATAACTCGAACGGCCTAGGGGAAAAGTACGCACACCGTTGTAATCGGGCGACTTTCTACTTTCAGATGCAGCAGAAATTTTGCGGATTGGTCAATCCGTTCGCGAGATATGGCAGTTTGGAGGTAAGAAACGCTTGAGAAACTCAAAATTTTCACAGTTCTGATGCTCGAAACGAATAACTAGAACGGCCTAGGGGAAAAGTACGCATACCGTTGTAATCGGGCGAGTTTCTACTTTCAGATGCAACAGAAATTTTGCGGATTGGTCAATCCGTTCGCGAGATATGGCAGTTTGGAGGTAAGCAACGCTTGAGAAACTCAAAATTTTCGCAGTTCTGTTGCTCGAAACGAATAACTAGAACGGGCTAGGGGAAAAGTAGGCATACAGTTGTAATCGGGCGAGTTTCTACTTTCAGATGCAACAGAAATTTTGCGGGTTGGTCAATCCGTTCGCGAGATATGGCAGTTTGGAGGTAAGAAACGTTTGAGAAACTCAAAATTATCACAGTTCTGATGCTCGAAACGAATAACCAGAACGGCCTAGGGGAAAAGTACGCATACCGTTGTAATCGGGCGAGTTTCTACTTTCAGATGCAACAGAAATTTTGCGGATTGGTCAATCCGTTCGCGAGTTATGGCCGTTTGGAGGTAAGAAACGCTCGAGAAACTCAAAATTTTCGCAGTTCTGATGCTCGACAAACATAACTAGAACGCCCTAGGGGAAGAGTACGCACACCGTTGTAATCGGGCGAGTTTCTACTTTCAGATGCAACAGAAATTTTGCGGATTGGTCAATCCGTTCGCGAGATATGGCAGTTTGGAGGTAAGAAACGCTTGAGAAACTCAAAATTTTCGCAGTTCTGATGCTCGAAACGAATAACTAGAACGGCCTAGGGGAAAAGTACGCATACCATTGTAATCGGGCGAGTTTCTTCTTTCAGATGCAACAGAAATTTTGCGGATTGGTCAATCCGTTCGCGAGATATTGCAGTTTGGATGTAAGAAACGGTTGAGAAACTCAAAATTATCACAGTTCTGATGCTCGAAACGAATAACCAGAACGGCCTAGGGGAAAAGTACGCACACCGTTGTAATCGGGCGAGTTTCTACTTTCAGATGCAACAAAAATTTTGCGGATTGGTCAATCCGTTCGCGAGATATGGCAGTTTGAAGGTAAGAAACGCTCGAGAAACTCAAAATTTTCGCAGTTCTGTTGCTCGAAACGAATAACTAGAACGGGCTAGGGGAAAAGTACGCATACAGTTGTAATCGGGCGAATTTCTACTTTCAGATGCAACAGAAATTTTGCGGATTGGTCAATCCGTTCGCGAGATATGGCAGTTTGGATGTAAGAAACGCTCGAGAAACTCAAAATTTTCGCAGTTCTGATGCTCGAAACGAATAACTCGAACGGCCTAGGGGAAAAGTACGCACACCGTTGTAATCGGGCGACTTTTTACTTTCAGATGCAACAGAAATTTTGCGGATTGGTCAATCCGTTCGCGAGTTATGGCCGTTTGGAGGTAAGAAACGCTCGAGAAACTCAAAATTTTCGCAGTTCTGATGCTCGACAAACATAACTAGAACGACCTAGGGGAAGAGTACGCACACCGTTGTAATCGGGCGAGTTTCTACTTTCAGATGCAACAGAAATTTTGCGGATTGGTCAATCCGTTCGCGAGATATGGCAGTTTGGAGGTAAGAAACGCTTGAGAAACTCAAAATTTTCGCAGTTCTGATGCTCGAAACGAATAACTAGAACGGCCTAGGGGAAAAGTACGCATACCATTGTAATCGGGCGAGTTTCTTCTTTCAGATGCAACAGAAATTTTGCGGATTGGTCAATCCGTTCGCGAGATATTGCAGTTTGGATGTAAGAAACGGTTGAGAAACTCAAAATTATCACAGTTCTGATGCTCGAAACGAATAACCAGAACGGCCTGGGGGAAAAGTACGCACACCGTTGTAATCGGGCGAGTTTCTACTTTCAGATGCAACAAAAATTTTGCGGATTGGTCAATCCGTTCGCGAGATATGGCAGTTTGAAGGTAAGAAACGCTCGAGAAACTCAAAATTTTCGCAGTTCTGATGCTCGACAAGCATAACTAGAACGGCCTAGGGGAAAAGTACGCACACCGTTGTAATCGGGCGAGTTTCTACTTTCAGATGCAACAGAAATTTTGCGGATTGGTCAATCCGTTCGCGAGATATGGCAGTTTGGAAGTAAGAAACGCTTGAGAAACTCAAAATTTTCGCAGTTCTGATGCTCGAAACGAATAACTAGAACGGCCTAGGGGAAAAGTACGCATACAGTTGTAATCGGGCGAATTTCTACTTTCAGATGCAACAGAAATTTTGCGGATTGGTCAATCCGTTCGCGAGATATGGCAGTTTGGAGGTAAGAAACGCTCGAGAAACTCAAAATTTTCGCAGTTCTGTTGCTCGAAACGAATAACTAGAACGGGCTAGGGGAAAAGTACGCATACAGTTGTAATCGGGCGAATTTCTACTTTCAGATGCAACAGAAATTTTGCGGATTGGTCAATCCGTTCGCGAGATATGGCAGTTTGGATGTAAGAAACGCTCGAGAAACTCAAAATTTTCGCAGTTCTGATGCTCGAAACGAATAACTCGAACGGCCTAGGGGAAAAGTACGCACACCGTTGTAATCGGGCGACTTTCTACTTTCAGATGCAACAGAAATTTTGCGGATTGGTCAATCCGTTCGCGAGATATGGCAGTTTGGAGGTAAGAAACGCTTGAGAAACTCAAAATTTTCACAGTTCTGATGCTCGAAACGAATAACTAGAACGGCCTAGGGGAAAAGTACGCATACCGTTGTAATCGGGCGAGTTTCTACTTTCAGAAGCAACAGAAATTTTGCGGATTGGTCAATCCGTTCGCGAGATATGGCAGTTTGGAGGTAAGAAACGCTCGAGAAACTCAAAATTTTCGCAGTTCTGTTGCTCGAAACGAATAACTAGAACGGGCTAGGGGAAAAGTACGCATACAGTTGTAATCGGGCGAATTTCTACTTTCAGATGCAACAGAAATTTTGCGGATTGGTCAATCCGTTCGCGAGATATGGCAGTTTGGATGTAAGAAACGCTCGAGAAACTCAAAATTTTCGCAGTTCTGATGCTCGAAACGAATAACTCGAACGGCCTAGGGGAAAAGTACGCACACCGTTGTAATCGGGCGACTTTCTACTTTCAGATGCAACAGAAATTTTGCGGATTGGTCAATCCGTTCGCGAGATATGGCAGTTTGGAGGTAAGAAACGCTTGAGAAACTCAAAATTTTCACAGTTCTGATGCTCGAAACGAATAACTAGAACGGCCTAGGGGAAAAGTACGCATACCGTTGTAATCGGGCGAGTTTCTACTTTCAGATGCAACAGAAATTTTGCGGATTGGTCAATCCGTTCGCGAGATATGGCAGTTTGGAGGTAAGCAACGCTTGAGAAACTCAAAATTTTCGCAGTTCTGTTGCTCGAAACGAATAACTAGAACGGGCTAGGGGAAAAGTAGGCATACAGTTGTAATCGGGCGAGTTTCTACTTTCAGATGCAACAGAAATTTTGCGGGTTGGTCAATCCGTTCGCGAGATATGGCAGTTTGGAGGTAAGAAACGTTTGAGAAACTCAAAATTATCACAGTTCTGATGCTCGAAACGAATAACCAGAACGGCCTAGGGGAAAAGTACGCATACCGTTGTAATCGGGCGAGTTTCTACTTTCAGATGCAACAGAAATTTTGCGGATTGGTCAATCCGTTCGCGAGTTATGGCCGTTTGGAGGTAAGAAACGCTCGAGAAACTCAAAATTTTCGCAGTTCTGATGCTCGACAAACATAACTAGAACGCCCTAGGGGAAGAGTACGCACACCGTTGTAATCGGGCGAGTTTCTACTTTCAGATGCAACAGAAATTTTGCGGATTGGTCAATCCGTTCGCGAGATATGGCAGTTTGAAGGTAAGAAACGCTCGAGAAACTCAAAATTTTCGCAGTTCTGATGCTCGAAACGAATAACTAGAACGGCCTAGGGGAAAAGTACGCACAGTGTTGTAATCGGGCGAGTTTCTACTTTCAGATGCAACAGAAATTTTGCGGATTGGTCAATCCGTTCGCGAGATATGGCAGTTTGGAGGTAAGAAACGCTTGAGAAACTCAAAATTTTCGCAGTTCTGATGCTCGAAACGAATAACTAGAACGGCCTAGGGGAAAAGTACGCATACCGTTGTAATCGGGCGAGTTTCTACTTTCAGATGCAACAGAAATTTTGCGGATTGGTCAATCCGTTCGCGAGATATGGCAGTTTGGAGGTAAGAAACGCTTGAGAAACTCAAAATTTTCGCGGTTCTGATGCTCGAAACAAATAACAATAACGGCCTAGTGGAAAAGTAGGCACACCGTTGTAATCGGGCGAGTTTCTACTTTCAGATGCAACAGAAATTTTGCGGATTGGTCAATCCGTTCGCGAGATATGGCAGTATGGAATTAAGAAACGCTTGAGAAACTCAAAATTTTTGCAGTTCTGATGCTCGAAACGAATAACTAGGGCGGCCTAGGGGAAAAGTACGCATACCGTTGTAATCGGGCGAGTTTCTACTTTCAGATGCATCAGAAATATTGCGGATTGGACAATCCGTTCGCGAGATGTGGCAGTTTGTAGGTGAGAAACGCTTGAGAAACTCAAAATTTTCGCAGTTCTGATGCTCGAAACGAATAACTAGAACGGCCTACGGGAAAAGTACGCATACCGTTGTAATCGGGCGAGTTTCTACTTTCAGATGCAACAGAAATTTTGCGGATTGGTCAATCCGTTCGCGAGTTATGGCAGTTTGGAGGTAAGAAACGCTTGAGAAACTCAAAATTTTCGCAGTTCTGATGCTCGAAACGAATAACTAGAACGGCCTAGGGGAAAAGTACGCATAGTGTTGTAATCGGGCGAGTTTCTACTTTCAGATGCAACAGAAATTTTGCGGGTTGGTCAATCCGTTCGCGAGATATGGCAGTTTGGAAGTAAGAAACGCTTGAGAAACTCAAAATTTTCGCAGTTCTGATGCTCGACAAGCAGAACTAGATTGGCCTAGGGGAAAAGTACGCACACCGTTGTAATCGGGCGAGTTTCTACTTTCAGTTGCAACAGAAATTTTGCGGATTGGTCAATCCGTTCGCGAGATATGGCAGTTTGGAGGTAGGCAACGCTTGAAAAACTCAAAATTTTCGCAGTTCTGTTGCTCGAAGCGAATAAATAGAACGGGCTAGGGGAAAAGTACGCATACCGTTGTAATCGGGCGAGTTTCTACTTTCAGATGCAACAGAAATTTTGCGGATTGGTCAATCCGTTCGTGAGATACGGCAGTTTGGAGGTAAGCAACGCTTGAAAAACTCAAAATTTTCGCAGTTCTGTTGCTCGAAACGAATAACTAGAACGGCCTAGGGGAAAAGTACGCATAGTGTTGTAATCGGGCGAGTTTCTACTTTCAGATGCAACAGAAATTTTGCGGATTGGTCAATCCGTTCGCGAGATATGGCAGTTTGGAGGTAAGAAACGCTTGAGAAACTCAAAATTTTCGCAGTTCTGATGCTCGAAACAAATAACAATAACGGCCTAGGGGAAAAGTACGCATAGTGTTGTAATCGGGCGAGTTTCTACTTTCAGATGCAACAGAAATTTTGCGGGTTGGTCAATCCGTTCGCGAGATATGGCAGTTTGGAAGTAAGAAACGCTTGAGAAACTCAAAATTTTCGCAGTTCTGATGCTCGACAAGCAGAACTAGATTGGCCTAGGGGAAAAGTACGCACACCGTTGTAATCGGGCGAGTTTCTACTTTCAGTTGCAACAGAAATTTTGCGGATTGGTCAATCCGTTCGCGAGATATGGCAGTTTGGAGGTAGGCAACGCTTGAAAAACTCAAAATTTTCGCAGTTCTGTTGCTCGAAGCGAATAAATAGAACGGGCTAGGGGAAAAGTACGCATACCGTTGTAATCGGGCGAGTTTCTACTTTCAGATGCAACAGAAATTTTGCGGATTGGTCAATCCGTTCGTGAGATACGGCAGTTTGGAGGTAAGCAACGCTTGAAAAACTCAAAATTTTCGCAGTTCTGTTGCTCGAAACGAATAACTAGAACGGCCTAGGGGAAAAGTACGCATAGTGTTGTAATCGGGCGAGTTTCTACTTTCAGATGCAACAGAAATTTTGCGGATTGGTCAATCCGTTCGCGAGATATGGCAGTTTGGAGGTAAGAAACGCTTGAGAAACTCAAAATTTTCGCAGTTCTGATGCTCGAAACAAATAACAATAACGGCCTAGGGGAAAAGTACGCACACCGTTATAATCGGGCGAGTTTCTACTTTCAGATGCAACAGAAATTTTGCGGATTGGTCAATCCGTTCGCGAGATATGGCAGTTTGGAGGTAAGAAACGCTTGAGAAACTCAAAATTTTCGCAGTTCTGATGCTCGAAACGAATAACTAGAACGGCCTAGGGGAAAAGTACGCACACCGTTGTAATCGGGCGAGTTTCTACTTTCAGATGCAACAGAAATTTTGCGGATTGGTCAATCCGTTCGCGAGATATGGCTGTTTGGAAGTAAGAAACGCTTGAGAAACTCAAAATTTTTGCAGTTCTGATGCTCGAAACGAATAACTAGGGCGGCCTAGGGGAAAAGTACGCATACCGTTGTAATCGGGCGAGTTTCTACTTTCAGATGCAACAGAAATTTTGCGGATTGGTCAATCCGTTCGCGAGATATGGCAGTTTGGAGGTAAGAAACGCTTGAGAAACTCAAAATCTTCGCGGTTCTGATGCCCGAAACAAATAACAATAACGGCCTAGGGGAAAAGTACGCACACCGTTGTAATCGGGCGAGTTTCTACTTTCAGATGGAACAGAAATTTTGCGGATTGGTCAATCCGTTCGCGAGATATGGCAGTTTGGAAGTAAGAAACGCTTGAGAAACTCAAAATTTTTGCAGTTCTGATGCTCGAAACGAATAACTAGGGCGGCCTAGGGGAAAAGTACGCATACCGTTGTAATCGGGCGAGTTTCTACTTTCAGATGCATCAGAAATTTTGCGGATTGGACAATCCGTTCGCGAGATGTGGCAGTTTGTAGGTGAGAAACGCTTGAGAAACTCAAAATTTTCGCAGTTCTGATGCTCGAAACGAATAACTAGAACGGCCTACGGGAAAAGTACGCATACCGTTGTAATCGGGCGAGTTTCTACTTTCAGATGCAACAGAAATTTTGCGGATTGGTCAATCCGTTCGCGAGATATGGCAGTTTGGAGGTAAGCAACGCTTGAGAAACTCAAAATTTTCGCAGTTCTGTTGCTCGAAACGAATAACTAGAACGGGCTAGGGGAAAAGTACGCACACCGTTGTAATCGGGCGAGTTTCTACTTTCAGATGGAACAGAAATTTTGCGGATTGGTCAATCCGTTCGCGAGATATGGCAGTTTGGAAGTAAGAAACGCTTGAGAAACTCAAAATTTTTGCAGTTCTGATGCTCGAAACGAATAACTAGAACGGCCTAGGGGAAAAGTACGCATAGTGTTGTAATCGGGCGAGTTTTTACTTTCAGATGCAACAGAAATTTTGCGGATTGGTCAATTCGTTCGCGAGATATGGCAGTTTGGAGGTAAGAAACGCTCGAGAAACTCAAAATTTTCGCAGTTCTGATGCTCGACAAGCATAACTAGAACGGCCTAGGGGAAAAGTACGCACACCGTTGTAATCGGGCGAGTTTCTACTTTCAGATGCAACAGAAATTTTGCGGATTGGTCAATCCGTTCGCGAGATATGGCAGTTTGGAGGTAAGAAACGCTCGAGAAACTCAAAATTTTCGCAGATCTGATGCTCGACAAGCATAACTAGAACGGCCTAGGGGAAAAGTACGCACACCGTTGTAATCGGGCGAGTTTCTACTTTCAGATGCAACAGAAATTTTGCGGATTGGTCAATCCGTTCGCGAAATATGGCAGTTTGGAGGTAAGAAACGCTCGAGAAACTCAAAATTTTCGCAGTTCTGATGCTCGACAAGCATAACTAGAACGGCCTAGGGGAAAAGTACGCATAGTGTTGTAATCGGGCGAGTTTTTACTTTCAGATGCAACAGAAATTTTGCGGATTGGTCAATCCGTTCGCGAGATATGGCAGTTTGGAAGTAAGAAACGCTTGAGAAACTCAAAATTTTCGCAGTTCTGATGCTCGAAACGAATAACTAGAACGGCCTAGGGGAAAAGTACGCACACCGTTGTAATCGGGCGAGCTTCTACTTTCAGATGCAACAGAAATTTTGCGGATTGGTCAATCCGTTCGCGAGATATGGCAGTTTGGAGGTAAGAAACGCTCGAGAAACTCAAAATTTTCGCAGTTCTGTTGCCCGAAACGAATAACTAGAACGGGCTAGGGGCAAAAGTACGCATACCGTTGTAATCGGGCGAGTTTCTACTTTCAGATGCAATAGAAATTTTGAGGATTGGTCAATCCGTTCGCGAGTTATGGCAGTTTGGAGGTAAGAAACGCTTGAGAAACTCAAAATTTTCGCAGTTCTGATGCTCGAAACGAATAACTAGAACGGCCTACGGGAAAAGTACGCATAGTGTTGTAATCGGGCGAGTTTCTACTTTCAGATGCAACAGAAATTTTGCGGATTGGTCAATCCGTTCGCGAGATATGGCAGTTTGGAAGTAAGAAACGCTTGAGAAACTCAAAATTTTCGCAGTTCTGATGCTCGAAACGAATAACTAGAACGGCCTAGGGGAAAAGTACGCATAGTGTTGTAGTCGGGGGAGTTTCTACTTTCAGATGCAACAGAAATTTTGCGGATTGGTCAATCCGTTCGCGAGATATGGCAGTTTGGAGGTAATAAACGCTCGAGAAACTCAAAATTTTCGCAGTTCTGATGCTCGACAAGCATAACTAGAACGGCCTAGGGGAAAAGTACGCACACCGTTGTAATCGGGCGAGTTTCTACTTTCAGATGCAACAGAAATTTTGCGGATTGGTGAATCCGTTCGCGAGTTATGGCAGTTTGGAAGTAAGAAACGCTTGAGAAACTCAAAATTTTCGCAGTTCTGATGCTCGAAACGAATAACTAGAACGGCCTACGGGAAAAGTACGCATAGTGTTGTAATCGGGCGAGTTTCTACTTTCAGATGCAACAGAAATTTTGCGGATTGGTCAATCCGTTCGCGAGATATGGCAGTTTGGAAGTAAGAAACGCTTGAGAAACTCAAAATTTTCGCAGTTCTGATGCTCGAAACGAATAACTAGAACGGCCTAGGGGAAAAGTACGCATAGTGTTGTAGTCGGGGGAGTTTCTACTTTCAGATGCAACAGAAATTTTGCGGATTGGTCAATCCGTTCGCGAGATATGGCAGTTTGGAGGTAAGAAACGCTCGAGAAACTCAAAATTTTCGCAGTTCTGATGCTCGACAAGCATAACTAGAACGGCCTAGGGGAAAAGTACGCACACCGTTGTAATCGGGCGAGTTTCTACTTTCAGATGCAACAGAAATTTTGCGGATTGGTGAATCCGTTCGCGAGTTATGGCAGTTTGGAAGTAAGAAACGCTTGAGAAACTCAAAATTTTCGCAGTTCTACTGCTCGAAACGAATAACTAGAACGGCCTACGGGAAAAGTACGCATAGTGTTGTAATCGGGCGAGTTTCTACTTTCAGATGCAACAGAAATTTTGCGGATTGGTCAATCCGTTCGCGAGATATGGCAGTTTGGAAGTAAGAAACGCTTGAGAAACTCAAAATTTTCGCAGTTCTGATGCTCGAAACGAATAACAAGAACGGCCTAGGGGAAAAGTACGCATAGTGTTGTAGTCGGGGGAGTTTCTACTTTCAGATGCAACAGAAATTTTGCGGATTGGTCAATCCGTTCGCGAGATATGGCAGTTTGGAGGTAAGAAACGCTCGAGAAACTCAAAATTTTCGCAGTTCTGATGCTCGACAAGCATAACTAGAAAGGCCTAGGGGAAAAGTACGCACACCGTTGTAATCGGGCGAGTTTCTACTTTCAGATGCAACAGAAATTTTGCGGATTGGTGAATCCGTTCGCGAGTTATGGCAGTTTGGAAGTAAGAAACGCTTGAGAAACTCAAAATTTTCGCAGTTCTGATGCTCGAAACGAATAACTAGAACGGCCTAGGGGACAAGTACGCATAGTATTGTAATCGGGCGAGTTTCTACTTTCAGATGGAACAGAAATTTTGCGGATTGGTCAATCCGTTCGCGAGATATGGCAGTTTGGAAGTAAGAAACGCTTGAGAAACTCAAAATTTTCGCAGTTCTGATGCTCGACAAGCATAACTAGAACGGCCTAGGGGAAAAGTACGCACACCGTTGTAATCGGGCGAGTTTCTACTTTCAGATGCAACAGAAATTTTGCGGATTGGTCAATCCGTTCGCGAGATATGGCAGTTTGGAGGTAAGCAACGCTTGAAAAACTCAAAATTTTCGCAGTTCTGTTGCTCGAAACGAATAACTAGAACGGGCTAGGGGAAAAGTACGCATAGTATTGTAATCGGGCGAGTTTCTACTTTCAGATGCAATAGAAATTTTGCGGATTGGTCAATCCGTTCACGAGATATGGTAGTTTGGAGGTAAGCAACGCTTGAGAAACTCAAAATTTTCGCAGTTCTGATGCTCGACAAGCATAACTAGAACGGCCTAGGGGAAAAGTACGCACACCGTTGTAATCGGGCGAGTTTCTACTTTCAGATGCAACAGAAATTTTGCGGATTTGTCAATCCGTTCGCGAGATATGGCAGTTTGGAGGTAAGCAACGCTTGAGAAACTCAAAATTTTCGCAGTTCTGTTGCTCGAAACGAATAACTAGAACGGGCTAGGGGAAAAGTACGCATACAGTTGTAATCGGGCGAGTTTCTACTTTCAGATGCAACAGAAATTTTGCGAATTGGTCAATCCGTTCGCGAGATATGGCAGTTTGGAGGTAAGCAACGCTTGAAAAACTCAAAATTTTCGCAGTTCTGTAGCCCGAAACGAATAACTAGAACGGGCTAGGGGAAAAGTACGCATACCGTTGTAATCGGGCGAGTTTCTACTTTCAGATGCAACAGAAATTTTGCGGATTGGTCAATCCGTTCGCGAGTTATGGCAGTTTGGAGGTAAGAAACGCTTGAGAAACTCAAAATTTTCGCAGTTCTGATGCTCGAAACGAATAACTAGAACGGCCTAGGGGAAAAGTACGCACAGTGTTGTAATCGGGCGAGTTTCTACTTTCAGATGCAACAGAAATTTTGCGGATTGATCAATCCGTTCGCGAGATATGGCAGTTTGGAGGTAAGAAACGCTCGAGAAACTCAAAATTTTCGCAGTTCTGATGCTCGACAAGCATAACTAGAACGGCCTAGGGGAAAAGTACGCACACCGCTGTAATCGGGCGAGTTTCTACTTTCACATGCAACAGAAATTTTGCGGATTGGTCAATCCGTTCGCGAGATATGGCAGTTTGGAGGTAAGCAACGCTTGAAAAACTCAAAATTTTCGCAGTTCTGTTGCTCGAAACGAATAACTAGAACGGGCTAGGGGAAAAGTACGCATACCGTTGTAATCGGGCGAGTTTCTACTTTCAGATGCAACAGAAATTTTGCGGATTGGTCAATCCGTTCGCGAGATATGGCAGTTTGGAGGTAAGCAACGCTTGAAAAACTCAAAATTTTCGCAGTTCTGTTGCTCGAAACGAATAACTAGAACGGGCTAGGGGAAAAGTACGCACACCGTTGTAATCGGGCGAGTTTCTACTTTCAGATGCAACAGAAATTTTGCGGATTGGTCAATCCGTTCGCGAGATATGGCAGTTTGGAGGTAAGCAACGCTTGAAAAACTCAAAATTTTCGCAGTTCTGTTGCTCGAAACGAATAACTAGAACGGGATAGGGGAAAAGTACGCATACAGTTGTAATCGGGCGAGTTTCTACTTTCAGATGCAACAGAAATTTTGCGAATTGGTCAATCCGTTCGCGAGATATGGCAGTTTGGAGGTAAGCAACGCTTGAGAAACTCAAAATTTTCGCAGTTCTGATGCTCGAAACGAATAACTAGAACGGCCTAGGGGAAAAGTACGCACAGTGTTGTAATCGGGCGAGTTTCTACTTTCAGATGCAACAGAAATTTTGCGGATTGATCAATCCGTTCGCGAGATATGGCAGTTTGGAGGTAAGAAACGCTCGAGAAACTCAAAATTTTCGCAGTTCTGATGCTCGACAAGCATAACTAGAACGGCCTAGGGGAAAAGTACGCACACCGCTGTAATCGGGCGAGTTTCTACTTTCACATGCAACAGAAATTTTGCGGATTGGTCAATCCGTTCGCGAGATATGGCAGTTTGGAGGTAAGCAACGCTTGAAAAACTCAAAATTTTCGCAGTTCTGCTTCTCGAAACGAATAACTAGAACGGGCTAGGGGAAAAGTACGCATACCGTTGTAATCGGGCGAGTTTCTACTTTCAGATGCAACAGAAATTTTGCGGATTGGTCAATCCGTTCGCGAGATATGGCAGTTTGGAGGTAAGCAACGCTTGAAAAACTCAAAATTTTCGCAGTTCTGTTGCTCGAAACGAATAACTAGAACGGGCTAGGGGAAAAGTACGCACACCGTTGTAATCGGGCGAGTTTCTACTTTCAGATGCAACAGAAATTTTGCGGATTGGTCAATCCGTTCGCGAGATATGGCAGTTTGGAGGTAAGCAACGCTTGAAAAACTCAAAATTTTCGCAGTTCTGTTGCTCGAAACGAATAACTAGAACGGGATAGGGGAAAAGTACGCATACAGTTGTAATCGGGCGAATTTCTACTTTCAGATGCAACAGAAATTTTGCGGATTGGTCAATCCGTTCGCGAGATATGGCAGTTTGGATGTAAGAAACGCTCGAGAAACTCAAAATTTTCGCAGTTCTGATGCTCGAAACGAATAACTAGAACGGCCTAGGGGAAAAGTACGCACACCATTGTAATCGGGCGAGTTTCTACTTTCAGATGCAACAGAAATTTTGCGGATTGGTCAATCCGTTCGCGAGATATGGCAGTTTGGAGGTAAGAAACGCTTGAGAAACTCAAAATTTTCACAGTTCTGATGCTCGAAACGAATAACTAGAACGGCCTAGGGGAAAAGTTCGCATACCGTTGTAATCGGGCGAGTTTCTACTTTCAGATGCAACAGAAATTTTGCGGATTGGTCAATCCGTTCGCGAGATATGGCAGTTTGGAAGTAAGAAACGCTTGAGAAACTCAAAATTTTTGCAGTTCTGATGCTCGAAACGAATAACTAGGGCGGCCTAGGGGAAAAGTACGCATACCGTTGTAATCGGGCGAGTTTCTACTTTCAGATGCAATAGAAATTTTGCGGATTGGTCAATCCGTTCGCGAGATATGGCAGTTTGGAGGTAAGAAACGCTTGAGAAACTCAAAATTTTCGCGCTTCTGATGCTCGAAACGAATAACAAGAACGGCCTAGGGGAAAAGTACCCACACCGTTGTAATCGGGCGAGTATCTACTTTCAGATGCAACAGAAATTTTGCGGATTGGTCAATCTGTTCGCGAGATGTGGCAGTTTGTAGGTGAGAAACGCTTGAGAAACTCAAAATTTTCGCAGTTCTGATGCTCGAAACGAATAACTAGAACGGCCTAGGGGAAAAGTACGCATAGTGTTGTAATCGGGCGAGTTTCTACTTTCAGATGCAACAGAAATTTTGCGGATTGGTCAATCCGTTCGCGAGATATGGCAGTTTGGAGGTAAGAAACGCTCGAGAAACTCAAAATTTTCGCAGTTCTCATGCTCGACAAGCATAACTAGAACGGCCCAGGGGAAAAGTACGCACACCGTTGTAATCGGGCGAGTTTCTACTTTCAGATGCAACAGAAATTTTAAGGATTGGTCAATCCGTTCGCGAGATATGGCAGTTTGGAGGTAAGCAACGCTTGAAAAACTCAAAATTTTCGCAGTTCTGTTGCTCGAAACGAATAACTAGAACGGGCTAGGGGAAAAGTTCGCATACAGTTGTAATCGGGCGAATTTCTACTTTCAGATGCAACAGAAATTTTGCGGATTGGTCAATCCGTTCGCGAGATATGGCAGTTTGGATGTAAGAAACGCTCGAGAAACTCAAAATTTTCGTAGTTCTGATGCTCGAAACGAATAACTAGAACGGCCTAGGGGAAAAGTACGCACACCGTTGTAATCGGGCGACTTTCTACTTTCAGATGCAACAGAAATTTTGCGGATTGGTCAATCCGTTCGCGAGATATGGCAGTTTGGATGTAAGAAACTCTCGAGAAACTCAAAATTTTCGCGGTTCTGATGCTCGAAACGAATAACTAGAACGGCCTAGGGGAAAAGTACGCATACCGTTGTAATCGGGCGAGTTTCTACTTTCAAATGCAACAGAAATTTTGCGGATTGGTCAATCCGTTCGCGAGATATGGCAGTTTGGAAGTAAGAAACGCTTGAGAAACTCAAAATTTTCGCAGTTCTGATGCTCGAAAGGAATAACTAGAACGGCCTAGGGGAAAAGTACGCACACCGTTGTAATCGGGGAAGTTTCTACTTTCAGATGCAACAGAAATTTTGCGGATTGGTCAATCCGTTCGCGAGATATGGCAGTTTGTAGGTGAGAAACGCTTGAGAAACTCAAAATTTTCACAGTTCTGTTGCTCGAAACGAATAACTAGAACGGGCTAGGGGAAAAGTACGCATACAGTTGTAATCGGGCGAGTTTCTACTTTCAGATGCATCAGAAATTTTGCGGGTTGGACAATCCGTTCGCGAGATGTGGCAGTTTGTACGTGAGAAACGCTTGAGAAACTCAAAATTTTCGCAGTTCTGATGCTCGAAAGGAATAACTAGAACGGCCTAGGGGAAAAGTACGCATAGTGTTGTAATCGGGCGAGTTTCTACTTTCAGATGCAACAGAAATTTTGCGGATTGGTCAATCCGTTCGCGAGATATGGCAGTTTGGAGGTAAGAAACGCTCGAGAAACTCAAAATTTTCGCAGTTCTGATGCTCGACAAGCATAACTAGAACGGCCTAGGGAAAAAGTACGCACACCGTTGTAATCGGGCGAGTTTCTACTTTCAGATGCAACAGAAATTTTGCGGATTGGTCAATCCGTTCGCGAGATATGGCAGTTTGGAGGTAAGCAACGCTTGAGAAACTCAAAATTTTCGCAGTTCTGTTGCTCGAAACGAATAACTAGAACGGGCTAGGGGAAACGTACGCATACCGTTGTAATCGGGCGAGTTTCTACTTTCAGATGCATCAGAAATTTTGCGGATTGGTCAATCCGTTCGCGAGATATGGCAGTTTGGAGGTACGAAACGCTTGAGAAACTCAAAATTTTCGCAGTTCTGATGCTCGAAACGAATAACTAGAACGGCCTAGGGGAAAAGTACGCATACCGTTGTAATCGGGCGAGTTTCTACCTTCAGATGCAACAGAAATTTTGCGGATTGGTCAATCCGTTCGCGAGATATGGCAGTTTGGAGGTAAGAAACGCTTGAGAAACTAAAAATTTTCACAGTTCTGATGCTCGAAACGAATAACTAGAACGGCCTAGGGGAAAAGTACACATACCGTTGTAATCGGACGAGTTTCTACTTTCAGATGCAACAGAAATTTTGCGGATTGGAAAATCCGTTCGCGAGATATGGCAGTTTGGAGGTAAGAAACGGTTGAGAAACTCAAAATTTGCACAGTTCTGATGCTCGAAACGAATAACTAGAATGGCCCAGGGGAAAAGCACACATACCGTTTCAATTGGGCGAGTTTCTACTTTCAGATGCAACAGAAATTTTGCGGATTGGTCTATCCGTTCGCGAGATATGGCAGTTTGGAGGTAAGCAACGCTTGAGAAACTCAAAATTTTCGCAGTTCTGATGCTCGAAACGAATAACTAGAACGGGCTAGGGGAAAAGTACGCATAAAGTTGTAATCGGGCGAGTTTCTACTTTCAGATGCATCAGAAATTTTGCGGATTGGTCAATCCGCTCGCGAGATATGGCAGTTTGTAGGTGAGAAACGCTTGAGAAACTCAAAATTTTCGCAGTTCTGATGCTCGAAACGAATAACTAGAACGGCCTAGGGGAAAAGTACGCATACCGTTGTAATCGGGCGAGTTTCTACCTTCAGATGCAACAGAAATTTTGCGGATTGGTCAATCCGTTCGCGAGATATGGCAGTTTGGAAGTAAGAAACGCTTCAGAAACTCAAAATTTTCGCAGTTCTGATGCTCGAAACGAATAACTAGAACGGCCTAGGGGAAAAGTACGCATAGTGTTGTAATCGGGCGAGTTTCTACTTTCAGATGCAACAGAAATTTTGCGGATTGGTCAATCCGTTCGCGAGATATGGCAGTTTGGAGGTAAGAAACGCTCGAGAAACTCAAAATTTTCGCAGTTCTGATGCTCGACAAGCATAACTAGAACCGCCTAGGGGAAAAGTACGCACACCGTTGTAATCGGGCGAGATTCTACTTTCAGATGCAACAGAAATTTTGCGGATTGGTCAATCCGTTCCCGAGATATAGCAGTTTGGATGTAAGCAACGCTTGAGAAACTCAAAATTTTCGCAGTTCTGTTGCTCGAAACGAATAACTAGAACGGGCTAGGGGAAAAGAACGCATACAGTTGTAATCGGGCGAGTTTCTACTTTCAGATGCAACAGAAATTTTGCGGATTGGACAATCCGTTCGCGAGATGTGGCAGTTTGTAGGTGAGAAACGCTTGAGAAACTCAAAATTTTCGCAGTTCTGATGCTCGAAACAAATAACTAGAACGGCCTAGGGGAAAAGTACGCATACCGTTGTAATCGGGCGAGTTTCTACCTTCAGATGCAACAGAAATTTTGCGGATTGGTCAATCCGTTCGCGAGATATGGCAGTTTGGAAGTAAGAAACGCTTGAGAAACTCAAAATTTTTGCAGTTCTGATGCTCGAAACGAATAACTAGGGCGGCCTAGGGGAAAAGTACGCATACCGTTGTAATCGGGCGAGTTTCTACTTTCAGATGCAATAGAAATTTTGCGGATTGGTCAATCCGTTCGCGAGATGTGGCAGTTTGGAGGTAAGAAACGCTTGAGAAACTCAAAATTTTCGCGGTTCTGATGCTCGAAACGAATAACAAGAACGGCCTAGGGGAAAAGTACCCACACCGTTGTAATCGGGCGAGTTTCTACTTTCAGATGCAACAGAAATTTTGCGGATTGGTCAATCTGTTCGCGAGATGTGGCAGTTTGGAGGTAAGAAACGCTTGAGAAACTCAAAATTTTCGCAGTTCTGATGCTCGACAAGCATAACTAGAACGGCCTAGGGGAAAAGTACGCACACCGTTGTAATCGGGCGAGTTTCTACTTTCAGATACAACAGAAATTTTGCGGATTGGTCAATCCGTTCGCGAGATATGGCAGTTTGGAGGTAAGCAACGCTTGAGAAACTCAAAATTTTCGCAGTTCTGTTGCTCGAAACGAATAACTAGAACGGGCTAGGGGAAAAGTACGCATACAGTTGTAATCGGGCGAATTTCTACTTTCAGATGCAACAGAAATTTTGCGGATTGGTCAATCCGTTCGCGAGATATGGCAGTTTGGAGGTAAGAAACGCTCGAGAAACTCAAAATTTTCGCAGTTCTGATGCTCGACAAGCATAACTAGAACGGCCTAGGGGAAAAGTACGCATACCGTTGTAATCGGGCGAGTTTCTACTTTCAGATGCAACAGAAATTTTGCGGATTGGTCAATCCGTTCGCCAGATATGGCAGTTTGGAGGTAAGAAACGCTTGAGAAACTCAAAATTTTCGCAGTTCTGATGCTCGAAACGAATAACTAGAACGGCCTAGGGGAAAAGTACGCATACCGTTGTAATCGGGCAAGTTTCTACCTTCAGATGCAACAGAAATTTTGCGGCTTGGTCAATCCGTTCGCGAGATATGGCAGTTTGGAAGTAAGAAACGCTTGAGAAACTCAAAATTTTCGCAGTTCTGATGCTCGAAACGAATAACTAGAACGGGCTAGGGGAAAAGTACGCATACAGTTGTAATCGGGCGAATTTCTACTTTCAGATGCAACAGAAATTTTGCGGATTGGTCAATCCGTTCGCGAGATATGGCAGTTTGGAGGTAAGCAACGCTTGAGAAACTCAAAATTTTCACAGTTCTGTTGCTCGAAACGAATAACTAGAACGGGCTAGGGGAAAAGTACGCATACAGTTGTAATCGGGCGAGTTTCTACTTTCAGATGCATCAGAAATTTTGCGGGTTGGACAATCCGTTCGCGAGATGTGGCAGTTTGGAGTTAAGAAAAGCTCGAGAAACTCAAAATTTTCGCAGTTCTGATGCTCGACAAGCATAACTAGAACGGCCTAGGGGAAAAGTACGCACACCGTTGTAATCGGGCGAGTTTCTACTTTCAGATGCAACAGAAATTTTGCGGATTGGTCAATCCGTTCGCGAGATATGGCAGTTCGGAGGTAAGAAACGGTTGAGAAACTCAAAATTTTCACAGTTCTGATGCTCGAAACGAATAACCAGAACGGCCTAGGGGAAAAGTACGCATACAGTTGTAATCGGGCGAGTTTCTACTTTCAGATGCATCAGAAATTTTGCGGATTGGGCAATCCGTTCGCGAGATGCGGCAGTTTGTAGGTGGGAAACGCTTGAGAAACTCAAAATTTTCGCAGTTCTGTTGCTCGAAACGAATAACTAGAACGGGCTAGGGGAAAAGTACGCATACCGTTGTAATCGGGCGAGTTTCTACCTTCAGATGCAACAGAAATTTTGCGGATTGGTCAATCCGTTCGCGAGATATGGCAGTTTGGAAGTAAGAAACGCTTGAGAAACTCAAAATTTTTGCAGTTCTGATGCTCGAAACGAATAACTAGGGCGGCCTAGGGGAAAAGTACGCATACCGTTGTAATCGGGCGAGTTTCTACTTTCAGATGCAATAGAAATTTTGCGGATTGGTCAATCCGTTCGCGAGATGTGGCAGTTTGGAGGTAAGAAACGCTTGAGAAACTCAAAATTTTCGCGGTTCTGATGCTCGAAACGAATAACAAGAACGGCCTAGGGGAAAAGTACCCACACCGTTGTAATCGGGCGAGTTTCTACTTTCAGATGCAACAGAAATTTTGCGGATTGGTCAATCTGTTCGCGAGATGTGGCAGTTTGGAGGTAAGAAACGCTTGAGAAACTCAAAATTTTCGCAGTTCTGATGCTCGACAAGCATAACTAGAACGGCCTAGGGGAAAAGTACGCACACCGTTGTAATCGGGCGAGTTTCTACTTTCAGATACAACAGAAATTTTGCGGATTGGTCAATCCGTTCGCGAGATATGGCAGTTTGGAGGTAAGCAACGCTTGAGAAACTCAAAATTTTCGCAGTTCTGTTGCTCGAAACGAATAACTAGAACGGGCTAGGGGAAAAGTACGCATACAGTTGTAATCGGGCGAATTTCTACTTTCAGATGCAACAGAAATTTTGCGGATTGGTCAATCCGTTCGCGAGATATGGCAGTTTGGAGGTAAGAAACGCTCGAGAAACTCAAAATTTTCGCAGTTCTGATGCTCGACAAGCATAACTAGAACGGCCTAGGGGAAAAGTACGCATACCGTTGTAATCGGGCGAGTTTCTACTTTCAGATGCAACAGAAATTTTGCGGATTGGTCAATCCGTTCGCCAGATATGGCAGTTTGGAGGTAAGAAACGCTTGAGAAACTCAAAATTTTCGCAGTTCTGATGCTCGAAACGAATAACTAGAACGGCCTAGGGGAAAAGTACGCATACCGTTGTAATCGGGCGAGTTTCTACTTTCAGATGCAACAGAAATTTTGCGGATTGGTCAATCCGTTCGCGAGATATGGCAGTTTGGAGGTAAGCAACGCTTGAGAAACTCAAAATTTTCGCAGTTCTGTTGCTCGAAACGAATAACTAGAACGGGCTAGGGGAAAAGTACGCATACAGTTGTAATCGGGCGAGTTTCTACTTTCAGATGCATCAGAAATTTTGCGGGTTGGACAATCCGTTCGCGAGATGTGGCAGTTTGTACGTGAGAAACGCTTGAGAAACTCAAAATTTTCGCAGTTCTGATGCTCGAAACGAATAACTAGAACGGCCTAGGGGAAAAGTACGCATACCGTTGTAATCGGGCGAGTTTCTACCTTCAGATGCAACAGAAATTTTGCGGATTGGTCAATCCGTTCGCGAGATATGGCAGTTTGGAAGTAAGAAACGCTTGAGAAACTCAAAATTTTCGCAGTTCTGATGCTCGAAACGAATAACTAGAACGGCCTAGGGGAAAAGTACGCATAGTGTTGTAATCGGGCGAGTTTCTACTTTCAGATGCAACAGAAATTTTGCGGATTGGTCAATCCGTTCGCGAGATATGGCAGTTTGGAGGTAAGAAACGCTCGAGAAACTCAAAATTTTCGCAGTTCTGATGCTCGACAAGCATAACTAGAACGGCCTAGGGGAAAAGTACGCACACCGTAGTAATCGGGCGAGTTTCTACTTTCAGATGCAACAGAAATTCTGCGGATTGGTCAATCCGTTCGCGAGATATGGCAGTTTGGAGGTAAGCAACGCTTGAGAAACTCAAAATTTTCGCAGTTCTGATGCTCGAAACGAATAACTAGAACGACCTAGGGGAAAAGTACGCATAGTGTTGTAATCGGGCGAGTTTCTAATTTCAGATGCAACAGAAATTTTGCGGATTGGTCAATCCGTTCGCGAGATATGGCAGTTTGGAGGTAAGAAACGCTCGAGAAACTCAAAATTTTCGCAGTTCTGATGCTCGACAAGCATAACTAGAACGGCCTAGGGGAAAAGTACGCACACCGTTGTAATCGGGCGAGTATCTACTTTCAGATGCAACAGAAATTTTGCGGATTGGTCAATCCGTTCGCGAGATATGGCAGTTCGGAGGTAAGAAACGGTTGAGAAACTCAAAATTTTCACAGTTCTGATGCTCGAAACGAATAACCAGAACGGCCTAGGGGAAACGTACGCATACCGTTGTAATCGGGCGAGTTTCTACTTTCAGATGCATCAGAAATTTTGCGGATTGGTCAATCCGTTCGCGAGATATGGCAGTTTGGAGGTACGAAACGCTTGAGAAACTCAAAATTTTCGCAGTTCTGGAGCTCGAAACGAATAACTAGAACGGCCTAGGGGAAAAGTACGCACACCGTTGTAATCGGGCGAGTTTCTACTTTCAGATGCAACAGAAATTTTGCGGATTGGTCATTCCGTTCGCGAGATATGGCAGTTTGGAGGTAAGCAACGCTTGAGAAACTCAAAATTTTCGCAGTTCTGTTGCTCGAAACGAATAAGTAGAACGGCCTAGGGGAAAAGTACGCATACCGTTGTAATCGGACGAGTTTCTACTTTCAGATGCAACAGAAATTTTGCGGATTGGTCAATCCGTTCGCGAGATATGGCAGTTTGGAGGTAAGAATCGCTTGAGAAACTCAAAATTTTCGCAGTTCTGGTGCTCGAAACGAATAACTAGGACGGCCTAGGGGAAAAGTACGCATACCGTTGTAATCGGGCGAGTTTCTACTTTCAGATGCAATAGAAATTTTGCGGATTGGTCAATCCGTTCGCGAGATATGGCAGTTTGGAGGTAAGCAACGCTTGAGAAACTCAAAATTTTCACAGTTCTGATGATCGAAACGAATAACTAGAACGGCCTAGGGGAAAAGTACGCATACCGTTGTAATCGGGCGAGTTTCTACTTTCAGATGCAACAGAAATTTTGCGGATTGGTCAATCCGTTCGCGAGATATGGCAGTTTGGAAGTAAGAAACGCTTGAGAAACTCAAAATTTTCGCAGTTCTGGTGCTCGAAACGAATAACTAGGACGGCCTAGGGGAAAAGTACGCATACCGTTGTAATCGGGCGAGTTTCTACTTTCAGATGCAATAGAAATTTTGCGGATTGGTCAATCCGTTCGCGAGATATGGCAGTTTGGAGGTAAGAAACGCTTGAGAAACTCAAAATTTTCGCAGTTCTGATGCTCGAAACGAATAACTAGAACGGCCTAGGGGAAAAGTACGCATACCGTTGTAATCGGGCGAGTTTCTACTTTCAGATGCAACAGAAATTTTGCGGATTGGTCAATCCGTTCGCGAGATATGGCAGTTTGGAAGTAAGAAACGCTTGAGAAACTCAAAATTTTCGCAGTTCTGGTGCTCGAAACGAATAACTAGGACGGCCTAGGGGAAAAGTACGCATACCGTTGTAATCGGGCGAGTTTCTACTTTCAGATGCAATAGAAATTTTGCGGATTGGTCAATCCGTTCGCGAGATATGGCAGTTTGGAGGTAAGAAACGCTTGAGAAACTCAAAATTTTCGCAGTTCTGATGCTCGAAACGAATAACTAGAACGGCCTAGGGGAAAAGTACGCATACCGTTGTAATCGGGCGAGTTTCTACTTTCAGATGCAACAGAAATTTTGCGGATTGGTCAATCCGTTCGCGAGATATGGCAGTTTGGATGTAAGAAATGCTTGAGAAACTCAAAATTTTCGCAGTTCTGATGCTCGAAACGAATAACTAGAACGGCCTAGGGGAAAAGTACGCACACCGTTGTAATCGGGCGAGTTTCTACTTTCAGATGCAACAGAAATTTTGCGGATTGGTCAATCCGTTCGCGAGATATGGCAGTTTGGAAGTAAGAAACGCTTGAGAAACTCAAAATTTTTGCAGTTCTGATGCTCGAAACGAATAACTAGGGCGGCCTAGGGGAAAAGTACGCATACCGTTGTAATCGGGCGAGTTTCTACCTTCAGATGCAACAGAAATTTTGCGGATTGGTCAATCCGTTCGCGAGATATGGCAGTTTGGACGTAACAACGCTTGAGAAACTCAAAATTTTCGCAGTTCTGTTGCTCGAAACGAATAACTAGAACGGGCTAGGGGAAAAGTACGCATACAGTTGTAATCGGGCGAGTTTCTACTTTCAGATGCAACAGAAATTTTGCGGATTCGTCAAACCGTTCGCGAGATATGGCAGTTTGGAAGTAAGAAACGCTTGAGAAACTAAAAATTTTCACAGTTCTGATGCTCGAAACGAATAACTAGAACGGCCTAGGGGAAAAGTACGCATACCGTTGTAATCGGACGAGTTTCTACTTTCAGATGCAACAGAAATTTTGCGGATTGGAAAATCCGTTCGCGAGATATGGCAGTTTGGAGGTAAGAAACGGTTGAGAAACTCAAAATTTGCACAGTTCTGATGCTCGAAACGAATAACTAGAATGGCCCAGGGGAAACGCACACATACCGTTTCAATTGGGCGAGTTTCTACTTTCAGATGCAACAGAAATTTTGCGGATTGGTCAATCCGTTCGCGAGATATGGCAGTTCGGAGGTAAGAAACGGTTGAGAAACTCAAAATTTTCACAGTTCTGATGCTCTAAACGAATAACCAGAACGGCCTAGGGGAAACGTACGCATACCGTTGTAATCGGGCGAGTTTCTACTTTCAGATGCATCAGAAATTTTGCTGATTGGTCAATCCGTTCGCGAGATATGGCAGTTTGGATGTACGAAACGCTTGAGAAACTCAAAATTTTCGCAGTTCTGGTGCTCGAAACGAATAACTAGAACGGCCTAGGGGAAAAGTACGCACACCGTTGTAATCGGGCGAGTTTCTACTTTCAGATGCAACAGAAATTTTGCGGATTGGTCATTTCGTTCGCGAGATATGGCAGTTTGGAGGTAAGCAACGCTTGAGAAACTCAAAATTTTCGCAGTTCTGTTGCTCGAAACGAATAACTAGAACGGCCTAGGGGAAAAGTACGCATACCGTTGTAATCGGACGAGTTTCTACTTTCAGATGCAACAGAAATTTTGCGGATTGGAAAATCCGTTCGCGAGATATGGCAGTTTGGAGGTAAGAAACGGTTGAGAAACTCTAAATTTGCACAGTTCTGATGCTCGAAACGAATAACTAGAATGGCCCAGGGGAAAAGCACACATACCGTTGTAATCGGGCGAGTATCTACTTTCTGATGCAACAGAAATTTTGCGGATTGGTCAATCCGTTCGCGACATATGGCAGTTTGGAGGTAAGAAACGCTCGAGAAACTCAAAATTTTCGCAGTTCTGATGCTCGACAAGCATAACTAGAACGGCCTAGGGGAAAAGTACGCACACCGTTGTAATCGGGCGAGTTTCTACTTTCAGATGCAACAGAAATTTTGCGGATTGGTCAATCCGTTCGCGAGATATGGCAGTTTGGAGGTAAGCAACGCTTCAGAAACTCAAAATTTTCGCAGTTCTGTTGCTCGAAACGAATAACTAGAACGGTTTAGGGGAAAAGTACGCATACCGTTGTAATCGGGCGAGTTTCTACTTTCAGATGCAACAGAAATTTTGCGGATTGGTCAATCCGCTCGCGAGATATGGCAGTTTGGAGGTAAGAAACGCTCGAGAAACTCAAAATTTTGGCAGTTCTGATGCTCGACAAGCATAACTAGAACGGCCTAGGGGAAAAGTACGCACACCGTTGTAATCGGGCGAGTTTCTACTTTCAGATGCAACAGAAATTTTGCGGATTGGTCAATCCGTTCGCGAGATATGGCAGTTTGGAGGTAAGCAACGCTTGAGAAACTCAAAATTTTCGCAGTTCTGTTGCTCGAAACGAATAACTAGAACGGTTTAGGGGAAAAGTACGCATACCGGTGTAATCGGGCGGGTTTCTACTTTCAGATGCAACAGAAATTTTGCGGCTTGGTCAATCCGCTCGCGAGATATGGCAGCTTGGAGGTAAGAAACGTTTGAGAAACTCAAAATTTTCGCGGTTCTGATGCTCGAAACGAATAACAAGAACGGCCTAGGGGAAAAGTACGCACACCGTTGTAATCGGGCGAGTTTCTACTTTCAGATGCAACAGAAATTTTGCGG
Organism: Ptiloglossa arizonensis; assembly: GCF_051014685.1. NCBI lineage: Eukaryota > Metazoa > Arthropoda > Insecta > Hymenoptera > Colletidae > Ptiloglossa > Ptiloglossa arizonensis. The sequence goes on from NW_027478715.1 coordinate 618,044, forward strand.
ATTGGTCAATCCGTTCGCGAGATATGGCAGTTTGGAGGTAAGCAACGCTTGAGAAACTCAAAATTTTCGCAGTTCTGTTGCTCGAAACGAATAACTAGAACGGGCTAGGGGAAAAGTACGCATAAAGTTGTAATAGGGCGAGTTTCTACTTTCAGATGCATCAGAAATTTTGCGGATTGGTCAATCCGCTCGCGAGATATGGCAGTTTGGATGTAAGCAACGCTTGAGAAACTCAAAATTTTCGCAGTTCTGTTGCTCGAAACGAATAACTGGAACGGCCTAGGGGAAAAGTACGCATAGTGTTGTAATCGGGCGAGTTTCTACTTTCAGATGCAACAGAAATTTTGCGGATTGGTCAATCCGTTCGCCAGATATGGCAGTTTGGAGGTAAGAAACGCTCGAGAAACTCAAAATTTTCGCAGTTCTGATGCTCGACAAGCATAACTAGAACGGCCTAGGGGAAAAGTACGCACACCGTTGTAATCGGGCGAGTTTCTACATTCAGATGCAACAGAAATTTTGCGGATTGGTCAATCCGTTCGCGAGATATGGCAGTTTGGATGTAAGCAACGCTTGAGAAACTCAAAATTTTCGCAGTTCTGTTGCTCGAAACGAATAACTGGAACGGGCTAGGGGAAAAGTACGCATACAGTTGTAATCGGGCGAGTTTCTACTTTCAGATGCAACAGAAATTTTGCGGATTGGTCATTCCGTTCGCGAGATATGGCAGTTTGGAGGTAAGCAACGCTTGAGAAACTCAAAATTTTCGCAGTTCTGTTGCTCGAAACGAATAACTAGAACGGCCTAGGGGAAAAGTACGCATACCGTTGTAATCGGACGAGTTTCTACTTTCAGATGCAACAGAAATTTTGCGGATTGGAAAATCCGTTCGCGAGATATGGCAGTTTGGAGGTAAGAAACGGTTGAGAAACTCTAAATTTGCACAGTTCTGATGCACGAAACGAATAACTAGAATGGCCCAGGGGAAAAGCACACATACCGTTGTAATCGGGCGAGTATCTACTTTCAGATGCAACAGAAATTTTGCGGATTGGTCAATCCGTTCGCGAGATATGGCAGTTTGGAGGTAAGAAACGCTCGAGAAACTCAAAATTTTCGCAGTTCTGATGCTCGACAAGCATAACTAGAACGGCCTAGGGGAAAAGTACGCACACCGTTGTAATCGGGCGAGTTTCTACTTTCAGATGCAACAGAAATTTTGCGGATTGGACAATCCGCTCGCGAGATATGGCAGTTTGGAGGTAAGAAACGTTTGAGAAACTCAAAATTTTCGCGGTTCTGATGCTCGAAACGAATAAGAAGAACGGCCTAGGGGAAAAGTACGCATACCGTTGTAATTGGGCGAGTTTCTACCTTCAGATGCAACAGAAATTTTGCGGATTGGTCAATCCGTTCGCGAGATATGGCAGTTTGGAAGTAAGAAACGCTTGAGAAACTCAAAATTTTCGCAGTTCTGATGCTCGAAACGAATAACTAGAACGGCCTAGGGGAAAAGTACGCATAGTGTTGTAATCGGGCGAGTTTCTACTTTCAGATGCAACAGAAATTTTGCGGATTGGTCAATCCGTTCGCCAGATATGGCAGTTTGGAGGTAAGAAACGCTCGAGAAACTCAAAATTTTCGCAGTTCTGATGCTCGACAAGCATAACTAGAACGGCCTAGGGGAAAAGTACGCACACCGTTGTAATCGGGCGAGTTTCTACATTCAGATGCAACAGAAATTTTGCGGATTGGTCAATCCGTTCGCGAGATATGGCAGTTTGGATGTAAGCAACGCTTGAGAAACTCAAAATTTTCGCAGTTCTGTTGCTCGAAACGAATAACTGGAACGGGCTAGGGGAAAAGTACGCATACAGTTGTAATCGGGCGAGTTTCTACTTTCAGATGCAACAGAAATTTTGCGGATTGGTCATTCCGTTCGCGAGATATGGCAGTTTGGAGGTAAGCAACGCTTGAGAAACTCAAAATTTTCGCAGTTCTGTTGCTCGAAACGAATAACTAGAACGGCCTAGGGGAAAAGTACGCATACCGTTGTAATCGGACGAGTTTCTACTTTCAGATGCAACAGAAATTTTGCGGATTGGAAAATCCGTTCGCGAGATATGGCAGTTTGGAGGTAAGAAACGGTTGAGAAACTCTAAATTTGCACAGTTCTGATGCACGAAACGAATAACTAGAATGGCCCAGGGGAAAAGCACACATACCGTTGTAATCGGGCGAGTATCTACTTTCAGATGCAACAGAAATTTTGCGGATTGGTCAATCCGTTCGCGAGATATGGCAGTTTGGAGGTAAGAAACGCTCGAGAAACTCAAAATTTTCGCAGTTCTGATGCTCGACAAGCATAACTAGAACGGCCTAGGGGAAAAGTACGCACACCGTTGTAATCGGGCGAGTTTCTACTTTCAGATGCAACAGAAATTTTGCGGATTGGTCAATCCGTTCGCGAGATATGGCAGTTTGGAGGTAAGCAACGCTTGAGAAACTCAAAATTTTCGCAGTTCTGTTGCTCGAAACGAATAACTAGAACGGTTTAGGGGAAAAGTACGCATACCGTTGTAATCGGGCGAGTTTCTACTTTCAGATGCAACAGAAATTTTGCGGATTGGACAATCCGCTCGCGAGATATGGCAGTTTGGAGGTAAGAAACGTTTGAGAAACTCAAAATTTTCGCGGTTCTGATGCTCGAAACGAATAACAAGAACGGCCTAGGGGAAAAGTACGCACACCGTTGTAATCGGGCGAGTTTCTACTTTCAGATGCAACAGAAATTTTGCGGATTGGTCAATCCGTTCGCGAGATATGGCAGTTTGGAGGTAAGCAACGCTTGAGAAACTCAAAATTTTCGCAGTTCTGTTGCTCGAAACGAATAACTAGAACGGGCTAGGGGAAAAGTACGCATAAAGTTGTAATAGGGCGAGTTTCTACTTTCAGATGCATCAGAAATTTTGCGGATTGGTCAATCCGCTCGCGAGATATGGCAGTTTGTAGGTGAGAAACGCTTGAGAAACTCAAAATTTTCGCAGTTCTGATGCTCGAAACGAATAACAAGAACGGCCTAGGGGAAAAGTACGCATACCGTTGTAATCGGGCGAGTTTCTACCTTCAGATGCAACAGAAATTTTGCGGATTGGTCAATCCGTTCGCGAGATATGGCAGTTTGGAAGTAAGAAACGCTTGAGAAACTCAAAATTTTCGCAGTTCTGATGCTCGAAACGAATAACTAGAACGGCCTAGGGGAAAAGTACGCATAGTGTTGTAATCGGGCGAGTTTCTACTTTCAGATGCAACAGAAATTTTGCGGATTGGTCAATCCGTTCGCGAGATATGGCAGTTTGGAGGTAAGAAACGCTCGAGAAACTCAAAATTTTCGCAGTTCTGATACTCGACAAGCATAACTAGAACGGCCTAGGGGAAAAGTACGCACACCGTTGTAATCGGGCGAGTTTCTACTTTCAGATGCAACAGAAATTTTGCGGATTGGTCAATCCGTTCGCGAGATATGGCAGTTTGGATGTAAGCAACGCTTGAGAAACTCAAAATTTTCGCAGTTCTGTTGCTCGAAACGAATAACTAGAACTGGCTAGGGGAAAAGTACGCATACAGTTGTAATCGGGCGAGTTTCTACTTTCAGATGCAACAGAAATTTTGCGGATTGGTCAATCCGTTCGCGAGATATGGCAGTTTGGAGGTAAGATACGCTCGAGAAACTCAAAATTTTCGCAGTTCTGATGCTCGACAAGCATAACTAGAACGGCCTAGGGGAAAAGTACGCACACCGTTGTAATTGGGCGAGTTTCTACTTTCAGATGCAACAGAAATTTTGCGGATTGGTCAATCCGTTCGCGAGATATGGCAGTTCGGAGGTAAGAAACGGTTGAGAAACTCAAAATTTTCACAGTTCTGATGCTCGAAACGAATAACCAGAACGGCCTAGGGGAAAAGTACGCATACAGTTGTAATCGGGCGAGTTTCTACTTTCAGATGCATCAGAAATTTTGCGGATTGGACAATCCGTTCGCGAGATGCGGCAGTTTGTAGGTGAGAAACGCTTGAGAAACTCAAAATTTTCGCAGTTCTGTTGCTCGAAACGAATAACTAGAACGGGCTAGGGGAAAAGTACGCATACCGTTGTAATCGGGCGAGTTTCTACTTTCAGATGCAACAGAAATTTTGCGGATTGGTCACTCCGCTCGCGAGATATGGCAGTTTGGAGGTAAGAAACGTTTGAGAAACTCAAAATTTTCGAGTTCTGATGCTTGAAACGAATAACAAGAACGGCCTAGGGGAAAAGTACGCACACCGTTGTAATCGGGCGAGTTTCTACTTTCAGATGCAACAGAAATTTTGCGGATTGGTCAATCCGTTCGCGAGATATGGCAGTTTGGATGTAAGAAACGCTTGAGAAACTCAAAATTTTCGCGGTTCTGATGCTCGAAACGAATAACTAGAACGGCCTAGGGGAAAAGTACGCATAGTGTTGTAATCGGGCGAGTTTCTACTTTCAGATGCAACAGAAATTTTGCGGATTGGTCAATCCGTTCGCGAGATATGGCAGTTTGGAGGTAAGCAACGCTTGAGAAACTCAACATTTTCGCAGTTCTGTTGCTCGAAACGAATAACTAGGACGGGCTAGGGGAAACGTACGCATACCGTTGTAATCGGGCGAGTTTCTACTTTCAGATGCATCAGAAATTTTGCGGATTGGTCAATCCGTTCGCGAGATATGGCAGTTTGGATGTAAGAAACGCTTGAGAAACTCAAAATTTTCGCGGTTCTGATGCTCGAAACGAATAACAAGAACGGCCTAGGGGAAAAGTACGCACACCGTTGTAATCGGGCGAGTTTCTACTTTCAGATGCAACAGAAATTTTGCGGATTGGTCAATCCGTTCGCGAGATATGGCAGTTTGGAGGTAAGCAACGCTTGATAAACTCAAAATTTTCGCAGTTCTGTTGCTCGAAACGAATAACTAGAACGGGCTAGGGGAAAAGTACGCATACAGTTGTAATCGGGCGAGTTTCTACTTTCAGATGCATCAGAAATTTTGCGGGTTGGACAATCCGTTCGCGAGATGTGGCAGTTTGTACGTGAGAAACGCTTGAGAAACTCAAAATTTTCGCAGTTCTGATGCTCGAAACGAATAACTAGAACGGCCTAGGGGAAAAGTACGCATACCGTTGTAATCGGGCGAGTTTCTACCTTCAGATGCAACAGAAATTTTGCGGATTGGTCAATCCGTTCGCGAGGTATGGCAGTTTGGAAGTAAGAAACGCTTGAGAAACTCAAAATTTTCGCAGTTCTGATGCTCGAAACGAATAACTAGAACGGCCTAGGGGAAAAGTACGCATAGTGTTGTAATCGGGCGAGTTTCTACTTTCAGATGCAATAGAAATTTTGCGGATTGGTCAATCCGTTCGCGAGATATGGCAGTTTGGAGGTAAGCAACGCTTGAGAAACTCAAAATTTTCGCAGTTCTATTGCTCGAAACGAATAACTAGAACGGGCTAGGGGAAACGTACGCATACCGTTGTAATCGGGCGAGTTTCTACTTTCAGATGCATCAGAAATTTTGCGGATTGGTCAATCCGTTCGCGAGATATGGCAGTTAGGAGGTACGAAACGCTTGAGAAACTCAAAATTTTCGCAGTTCTGATGCTCGAAACGAATAACTAGAACGGCCTAGGAGAAAAGTACGCATACCGTTGTAATCGGGCGAGTTTCTACCTTCAGATGCAACAGAAATTTTGCGGATTGGGCAATCCGTTCGCGAGATATGGCAGTTTGGACGTAACAACGCTTGAGAAACTCAAAATTTTCGCAGTTCTGTTGCTCGAAACGAATAACTAGAACGGGCTAGGGGAAAAGTACGCATACAGTTGTAATCGGGCGAGTTTCTACTTTCAGATGCAACAGAAATTTTGCGGATTCGTCAAACCGTTCGCGAGATATGGCAGTTTGGAAGTAAGAAACGCTTGAGAAACTAAAAATTTTCACAGTTCTGATGCTCGAAACGAATAACTAGAACGGCCTAGGGGAAAAGTACGCATACCGTTGTAATCGGACGAGTATCTACTTTCAGATGCAACAGAAATTTTGCGGATTGGTAAAAATCGGTTCGCGAGATATGGCAGTTTGGAGGTAAGAAACGGTTGAGAAACTCAAAATTTGCACAGTTCTGATGCTCGAAACGAATAACTAGAATGGCCCAGGGGAAAAGCACACATACCGTTTCAATTGGGCGAGTTTCTACTTTCAGATGCAACAGAAATTTTGCGGATTGGTCTATCCGTTCGCGAGATATGGCAGTTTGTAGGTGAGAAACGCTCGAGAAACTCAAAATTTTCGCAGTTCTGATGCTCGAAACGAATAACAAGAACGGCCTAGGGGAAAAGTACGCACACCGTTGTAATCCGGCGAGTTTCTACTTTCAGATGCAACAGAAATTTTGCGGATTGGTCAATCCGTTCGCGAGATATGGCAGTTTGGAGGTAAGCAACGCTTGAGAAACTCAAAATTTTCGCAGATCTGTTGCTCGAAACGAATAACTAGAACGGGCTAGGGGAAAAGTACGCATAAAGTTGTAATAGGGCGAGTTTCTACTTTCAGATGCATCAGAAATTTTGCGGATTGGTCAATCCGCTCGCGAGATATGGCAGTTTGTAGGTGAGAAACGCTTGAGAAACTCAAAATTTTCGCAGTTCTGATGCTCGAAACGAATAACAAGAACGGCCTAGGGGAAAAGTACTCATACCGTTGTAATCGGGCGAGTTTCTACCTTCAGATGCAACAGAAATTTTGCGGATTGGTCAATCCGTTCGCGAGATATGGCAGTTTGGAAGTAAGAAACGCTTGAGAAACTCAAAATTTTCGCAGTTCTGATGCTCGAAACGAATAACTAGAACGGCCTAGGGGAAAAGTACGCATAGTGTTGTAATCGGGCGAGTTTCTACTTTCAGATGCAACAGAAATTTTGCGGATTGGTCAATCCGTTCGCGAGATATGGCAGTTTGGAGGTAAGAAACGCTCGAGAAACTCAAAATTTTCGCAGTTCTGATGCTCGACAAGCATAACTAGAACGGCCTAGGGGAAAAGTACGCACACCGTTGTAATCGGGCGAGTTTCTACCTTCAGATGCAACAGAAATTTTGCGGATTGGTCAATCCGTTCGCGAGATATGGCAGTTTGGATGTAAGCAACGCTTGAGAAACTCAAAATTTTCGCGGTTCTGATGCTCGAAACGAATAACAAGAACGGCCTAGGGGAAAAGTACGCACACCGTTGTAATCGGGCGAGTTTCTACTTTCAGATGCAACAGAAATTTTGCGGATTGGTCAATCCGTTCGCGAGATATGGCAGTTTGGAGGTAAGCAACGCTTGAGAAACTCAGAATTTTCGCAGTTCTGTTGCTCGAAACGAATAACTAGAACGGGCTAGGGGAAAAGTACGCATAAAGTTGTAATAGGGCGAGTTTCTACTTTCAGATGCATCAGAAATTTTGCGGATTGGTCAATCCGCTCGCGAGATATGGCAGTTTGTAGGTGAGAAACGCTTGAGAAACTCAAAATTTTCGCAGTTCTGATGCTCGACAAGCATAACTAGAACGGCCTAGGGGAAAAGTACGCACACCGTGGTAATCGGGCGAGTTTCTACTTTCAGATGCAACAGAAATTTTGCGGATTGGTCAATCCGTTCGCGAGATATGGCAGTTTGGAGGTAAGCAACGCTTGAGAAACTCAAAATTTTCGCAGTTCTGTTGCTCGAAACGAATAACTAGAACGGGCTAGGGGAAAAGTACGCATCCCGTTGTAATCGGGCGAGTTTCTACTTTCAGATGCAACAGAAATTTTGCGGATTGGTCAATCCGTTCGCGAGATATGGCAGTTTGTAGTTGAGAAACGCTTGAGAAACTCAAAATTTTCGCAGTTCTGATGCTCGACAAGCATAACTAGAACGGCCTAGGGGAAAAGTACGCACACCGTGGTAATCGGGCGAGTTTCTACTTTCAGATGCAACAGAAATTTTGCGGATTGGTCAATCCGTTCGCGAGATATGGCAGTTTGGAGGTAAGCAACGCTTGAGAAACTCAAAATTTTCGCAGTTCTGTTGCTCGAAACGAATAACTAGAACGGGCTAGGGGAAAAGTACGCATCCCGTTGTAATCGGGCGAGTTTCTACTTTCAGATGCAACAGAAATTTTGCGGATTGGTCAATCCGTTCGCGAGATATGGCAGTTTGGAGGTAAGAAACGCTTGAGAAACTCAAAATTTTCGCAGTTCTGATGCTCGAAACGAATAACTAGAACGGCCTAGGGGAAAAGTACGCATACCGTTGTAATCGGGCGAGTTTCTACTTTCAGATGCAACAGAAATTTTGCGGATTGGTCAATCCGTTCGGGAGATATGGCAGTTTGGATGTAGGAAACGCTTGAGAAACTCAAACTTTTCGCGGTTCTGATGCTCGAAACGAATAAGAAGAACGGCCTAGGGGAAAAGTACGCACACCTTTGTAATCGGGCGAGTTTCTACTTTCAGATGCAACAGAAATTTTGCGGATTGGTCAATCCGTTCGCGAGATATGGCAGTTTGGAGGTAAGCAACGCTTGCGAAACTCAAAATTTTCGCAGTTCTGTTGCTCGAAACGAATAACTAGAACGGGCTAGGGGAAAAGTACGCATACAGTTGTAATCGGGCGAGTTTCTACTTTCAGATGCATCAGAAATTTTGCGGATTGGACAATCCGTTCGCGAGATGTGGCAGTTTGTAGGTGAGAAACGCTTGAGAAACTCAAAATTTTCGCAGTTCTGATGCTCGAAACGAATAACTAGAACGGCCTAGGGGAAAAGTACGCATACCGTTGTAATCGGGCGAGTTTCTACTTTCAGATGCAACAGAAATTTTGCGGATTGGTCAATCCGTTCGCGAGATATGGCAGTTTGGATGTAGGAAACGCTTGAGAAACTCAAACTTTTCGCGGTTCTGATACTCGAAACGAATAACAAGAACGGCCTAGGGGAAAAGTACGCACACCGTTGTAATCGGGCGAGTTTCTACTTTCAGATGCAACAGAAACTTTGCGGATTGGTCAATCCGTTCGCGAGATTTGGCAGTTTGGAGGTAAGAAACGCTCGAGAAACTCAAAATTTTCGCAGTTCTGATGCTCGACAAGCATAACTAGAACGGCCTAGGGGAAAAGTACGCACACCGTTGTAATCGGGCGAGTTTCTACTTTCAGATGCAACAGAAATTTTGCGGATTGGTCAATCCGTTCGCGAGATATGGCAGTTTGGAGGTAAGAAACGCTTGAGAAACTCAAAATTTTCGCAGTTCTGATGCTCGAAACGAATAACTAGAATGGCCCAGGGGAAAAGTACTCATACCGTTGTAATCGGGCGAGTATCTACTTACAGATGCAACAGAAATTTTGCGGATTGGTCAATACGTTCGCGAGATATGGCAGTTTGGAGGTAAGAAACGCTCGAGAAACTCAAAATTTTCGCAGTTCTGATGCTCGACAAGCATAACTAGAACGGCCTAGGGGAAAAGTACGCACACCGTTGTAATCGGGCGAGTTTCTACTTTCAGATGCAAGAGAAATTTTGCGGACTGGTCAATCCGTTCGCGAGATATGGCAGTTCGGAGGTAAGAAACGGTTGAGAAACTCAAAATTTTCAAAGTTCTGATGCTCGAAACGAATAACCAGAACGGCCTAGGGGAAACGTACGCATACCGTTGTAATCGGGCGAGTTTCTACTTTCAGATGGATCAGAAATTTTGCGGATTGGTCAATCCGTTCGCGAGATATGGCAGTTTGGAAGTACGAAACGCTTGAGAAACTCAAAATTTTCGCAGTTCTGATGCTCGAAACGAATAACTATAACGGCCTAGGGGAAAAGTACGCATACCGTTGTAATCGGACGAGTTTCTACTTTCAGATGCAACAGAAATTTTTGCGGATTGGAAAATCCGTTCGCGAGATATGGCAGTTTGGAGGTAAGAAACGGTTGAGAAACTCAAAATTTGCACAGTTCTGATGCACGAAACGAATAACTAGAATGGCCCAGGGGAAAAGCACACATACCGTTTCAATTGGGCGAGTTTCTACTTTCAGATGCAACAGAAATTTTGAGGATTGGTCTATCCGTTCGCGAGATGTGGCAGTTTGGAGGTAAGAGACGGTTGAGAAACTCAAAATTTGCACAGTTCTGATGCTCGAAACGAATAACTAGAATGGCCCAGGGGAAAAGTACTCATACCGTTGTAATCGGGCGAGTATCTACTTTCAGATGCAACAGAAATTTTGCGGATTGGTCAATCCGTTCGCGAGATATGGCAGTTTGGAGGTAAGAAACGCTCGAGAAACTCAAAATTTTCGTAGTTCTGATGCTCGACAAGCATAACTAGAACGGCCTAGGGGAAAAGTACGCATACAGTTGTAATCGGGCGAGTTTCTACTTTCAGATGCAACAGAAATTTTGCGGATTGGTCAATCCGTTCGCGAGATATGGCTGTTTGGAGGTACGAAAAGCTTGAGAAACTCAAAATTTTCGCAGTTCTGATGCTCGAAACGAATAACTAGAACGGCCTAGGGGAAAAGTACGCATACCGTTGTAATCGGGCGAGTTTCTACCTTCAGATGCAACAGAAATTTTGCGGATTGGTCAATCCGTTCGCGAGATATGGCAGTTTGGACGTAACAACGCTTGAGAAACTCAAAATTTTCGCAGTTCTGTTGCTCGAAACGAATAACTAGAACGGGCTAGGGGAAAAGTACGCATACAGTTGTAATCGGGCGAGTTTCTACTTTCAGATGCAACAGAAATTTTGCGGATTGGTCTATCCGTTCGCGAGATATGGCAGTTTGGAGGTAAGAAACGGCTGAGAAACTCAAAATTTGCACAGTTCTGATGCTCGAAAAGAATAACTAGAATGGCCCAGGGGAAAAGTACTCATACCGTTGTAATCGGGCGAGTATCTACTTTCAGATGCAACAGAAATTTTGCGGATTGGTCAATCCGTTCGCGAGATATGGCAGTTTGGATGTAAGAAACGCTCGAGAAACTCAAAATTTTCGCAGTTCTGATGCTCGACAAGCATAACTAGAACGGCCTAGGGGAAAAGTACGCATACAGTTGTAATCGGGCGAGTTTCTACTTTCAGATGCAACAGAAATTTTGCGGATTGGTCAATCCGTTCGCGAGATATGGCAGTTTGGAGGTACGAAACGCTTGAGAAACTCAAAATTTTCGCAGTTCTGATGCTCGAAACGAATAACTAGAATGGCCCAGGGGAAAAGTACTCATACCGTTGTAATCGGGCGAGTATCTACTTTCAGATGCAACAGAAATTTTGCGGATTGGTCAATCCGTTCGCGAGATATGGCAGTTTGGAGGTAAGAAACGCTCGAGAAACTCAAAATTTTCGCAGTTCTGATGCTCGACAAGTATAACTAGAACGGCCTAGGGGAAAAGTACGCATACAGTTGTAATCGGGCGAGTTTCTACTTTCAGATGCAACAGAAATTTTGCGGATTGGTCAATCCGTTCGCGAGATATGGCAGTTTGGAGGTACGAAACGCTTGAGAAACACAAAATTTTCGCAGTTCTGATGCTCGAAACGAATAACTAGAACGGCCTAGGGGAAAAGTACGCATACCGTTGTAATCGGGCGAGTTTCTACCTTCAGATGCAACAGAAATTTTGCGGATTGGTCAATCCGTTCGCGAGATATGGCAGTTTGGAAGTAAGAAACGCTTGAGAAACTCAAAATTTTCGCAGTTCTGATGCTCGAAACGAATAACTAGAACGTCCTAGGGGAAAAGTAAGAATAGTGTTGTAATCGGGCGAGTTTCTACTTTCAGATGCAACAGAAATTTTGCGGATTGGAAAATCCGTTCGCGAGATATGGCAGTTTGGAGGTAAGAAACGGTTGAGAAACTCAAAATTTGCACAGTTCTGATGCTCGAAAAGAATAACTAGAATGGCCCAGGGGAAAAGTACTCATACCGTTGTAATCGGGCGAGTATCTACTTTCAGATGCAACAGAAATTTTGCGGATTGGTCAATCCGTTCGCGAGATATGGCAGTTTGGAGGTAAGAAACGCTCGAGAAACTCACAATTTTCGCAGTTCTGATGCTCGACAAGCATAACTAGAACGGCCTAGGGGAAAAGTACGCATACAGTTGTAATCGGGTGAGTTTCTACTTTCAGATGCAACAGAAATTTTGCGGATTGTTCAATCCGCTCGCGAGATATGGCAGTCTGGAGGTACGAAACGCTTGAGAAACTCAAAATTTTCGCAGTTCTGATGCTCGAAACGAATAACTAGAATGGCCCAGGGGAAAAGTACTCATACCGTTGTAATCGGGCGAGTATCTACTTTCAGATGCAACAGAAATTTTGCGGATTGGTCAATCCGTTCGCGAGATATGGAAGTTTGGAGGTAAGAAACGCTCGAGAAACTCAAAATTTTCGCAGTTCTGATGCTCGACAAGCATAACTAGAACGGCCTAGGGGAAAAGTACGCATACAGTTGTAATCGGGCGAGTTTCTACTTTCAGATGCATCAGAAATTTTGCGGATTGGTCAATCCGTTCGCGAGATATGGCAGTTTGGATGTAAGAAACGCTTGAGAAACTCAAAATTTTCGCGCTTCTGATGCTCGAAACTAATAACAAGAACGGCCTAGGGGAAAAGTTCGCACACCGCTGAAATCGGGCGAGTTTCTACTTTCAAATGCAACAGAAATTTTGCGGATTGGTCAATCCGTTCGCGAGATATGGCAGTTTGGAGGTAAGAAACGGTTGAGAAACTCAAAATTTGCACAGTTCTGATGCTCGAAACGAATAACTAGAATGGCCCAGGGGAAAAGCACACATACCGTTTCAATTGGGCGAGTTTCTACTTTCAGATGCAGCAGAAATTTTGCGGATTGGTCTATCCGTTCGCGAGATATGGCAGTTTGGAGGTAAGAAACGGTTGAGAAACTCAAAATTTTCGCAGTTCTGATGCTCGAAACGAATAACTAGAACGGCCTAGGGGAAAAGTACGCATAGTGTTGTAATCGGGCGAGTTTCTACTTTCAGATGCAACAGAAATTTTGCGGATTGGTCAATCCGTTCGCGAGATATGGCAGTTTGGAGGTAAGAAACGCTCGAGAAACTCAAAATTTTCGCAGTTCTGATGCTCGACAAGCATAACTAGAACGGCCTAGGGGAAAAGTACGCACACCGTGGTAATCGGGCGAGTTTCTACTTTCAGATGCAACAGAAATTTTGCGGATTGGTCAATCCGTTCGCGAGATATGGCAGTTTGGAGGTAAGCAACGCTTGAGAAACTCAAAATTTTCGCAGTTCTGTTGCTCGAAACGAATAACTAGAACGGGCTAGGGGAAAAGTACGCATCCCGTTGTAATCGGGCGAGTTTCTACTTTCAGATGCAACAGAAATTTTGCGGATTGGTCAATCCGTTCGCGAGATATGGCAGTTTGGAGGTAAGAAACGCTTGAGAAACTCAAAATTTTCGCAGTTCTGATGCTCGAAACGAATAACTAGAACGGCCTAGGGGAAAAGTACGCATACCGTTGTAATCGGGCGAGTTTCTACTTTCAGATGCAACAGAAATTTTGCGGATTGGTCAATCCGTTCGGGAGATATGGCAGTTTGGATGTAGGAAACGCTTGAGAAACTCAAACTTTTCGCGGTTCTGATGCTCGAAACGAATAAGAAGAACGGCCTAGGGGAAAAGTACGCACACCGTTGTAATCGGGCGAGTTTCTACTTTCACATGCAACAGAAATTTTGCGGATTGGTCAATCCGTTCGCGAGATATGGCAGTTTGGAGGTAAGCAACGCTTGCGAAACTCAAAATTTTCGCAGTTCTGTTGCTCGAAACGAATAACTAGAACGGGCTAGGGGAAAAGTACGCATACAGTTGTAATCGGGCGAGTTTCTACTTTCAGATGCATCAGAAATTTTGCGGATTGGACAATCCGTTCGCGAGATGTGGCAGTTTGTAGGTGAGAAACGCTTGAGAAACTCAAAATTTTCGCAGTTCTGATGCTCGAAACGAATAACTAGAACGGCCTAGGGGAAAAGTACGCATACCGTTGTAATCGGGCGAGTTTCTACTTTCAGATGCAACAGAAATTTTGCGGATTGGTCAATCCGTTCGCGAGATATGGCAGTTTGGATGTAGGAAACGCTTGAGAAACTCAAACTTTTCGCGGTTCTGATACTCGAAACGAATAACAAGAACGGCCTAGGGGAAAAGTACGCACACCGTTGTAATCGGGCGAGTTTCTACTTTCAGATGCAACAGAAACTTTGCGGATTGGTCAATCCGTTCGCGAGATATGGCAGTTTGGAGGTCAGCAACGCTTGAGAAACTCAAAATTTTCGCAGTTCTGATGCTCGAAACGAATAACTAGAACGGCCTAGGGGAAAAGTACGCATACCGTTGTAATCGGGCGAGTTTCTACTTTCAGATGCAACAGAAATTTTGCGGATTGGTCAATCCATTCGCGAGATATGGCAGTTTGGAGGTAAGAAACGCTCGAGAAACTCAAAATTTTCGCAGTTCTGATGCTCGACAAGCATAACTAGAACGGCCTAGGGGAAAATACGCACACCGTTGTAATGGGGCGAGTTTCTACTTTCAGATGCAACAGAAATTTTGCGGATTGGTCAATCCGTTCGCGAGATATGGCAGTTTGGAGGTAAGAAACGCTTGATAAACTCAAAATTTTCGCAGTTCTGATGCTCGAAACGAATAACTAGAATGGCCCAGGGGAAAAGTACTCATACCGTTGTAATCGGGCGAGTATCTACTTACAGATGCAACAGAAATTTTGCGGATTGGTCAATACGTTCGCGAGATATGGCAGTTTGGAGGTAAGAAACGCTCGAGAAACTCAAAATTTTCGCAGTTCTGATGCTCGACAAGCATAACTAGAACGGCCTAGGGGAAAAGTACGCACACCGTTGTAATCGGGCGAGTTTCTACTTTCAGATGCAAGAGAAATTTTGCGGACTGGTCAATCCGTTCGCGAGATATGGCAGTTCGGAGGTAAGAAACGGTTGAGAAACTCAAAATTTTCACAGTTCTGATGCTCGAAACGAATAACCAGAACGGCCTAGGGGAAACGTACGCATACCGTTGTAATCGGGCGAGTTTCTACTTTCAGATGCAACAGAAATTTTGCGGATTGGTCAATCCGTTCGGGAGATATGGCAGTTTGGATGTAGGAAACGCTTGAGAAACTCAAACTTTTCGCGGTTCTGATGCTCGAAACGAATAAGAAGAACGGCCTAGGGGAAAAGTACGCATACAGTTGTAATCGGGCGAGTTTCTACTTTCAGATGCATCAGAAATTTTGCGGATTGGACAATCCGTTCGCGAGATGTGGCAGTTTGTAGGTGAGAAACGCTTGAGAAACTCAAAATTTTCGCAGTTCTGATGCTCGAAACGAATAACTAGAACGGCCTAGGGGAAAAGTACGCATACCGTTGTAATCGGGCGAGTTTCTACTTTCAGATGCAACAGAAATTTTGCGGATTGGTCAATCCGTTCGCGAGATATGGCAGTTTGGATGTAGGAAACGCTTGAGAAACTCAAACTTTTCGCGGTTCTGATACTCGAAACGAATAACAAGAACGGCCTAGGGGAAAAGTACGCACACCGTTGTAATCGGGCGAGTTTCTACTTTCAGATGCAACAGAAACTTTGCGGATTGGTCAATCCGTTCGCGAGATATGGCAGTTTGGAGGTCAGCAACGCTTGAGAAACTCAAAATTTTCGCAGTTCTGATGCTCGAAACGAATAACTAGAACGGCCTAGGGGAAAAGTACGCATACCGTTGTAATCGGGCGAGTTTCTACTTTCAGATGCAACAGAAATTTTGCGGATTGGTCAATCCATTCGCGAGATATGGCAGTTTGGAGGTAAGAAACGGTTGAGAAACTCAAAATTTGCACAGTTCTGATGCTCGAAACGAATAACTAGAATGGCCCAGGGGAAAAGCACACATACCGTTTCAATTGGGCGAGTTTCTACTTTCAGATGCAGCAGAAATTTTGCGGATTGGTCTATCCGTTCGCGAGATATGGCAGTTTGGAGGTAAGAAACGGTTGAGAAACTCAAAATTTTCGCAGTTCTGATGCTCGAAACGAATAACTAGAACGGCCTAGGGGAAAAGTACGCATAGTGTTGTAATCGGGCGAGTTTCTACTTTCAGATGCAACAGAAATTTTGCGGATTGGTCAATCCGTTCGCGAGATATGGCAGTTTGGAGGTAAGAAACGCTCGAGAAACTCAAAATTTTCGCAGTTCTGATGCTCGACAAGCATAACTAGAACGGCCTAGGGGAAAAGTACGCACACCGTGGTAATCGGGCGAGTTTCTACTTTCAGATGCAACAGAAATTTTGCGGATTGGTCAATCCGTTCGCGAGATATGGCAGTTTGGAGGTAAGCAACGCTTGAGAAACTCAAAATTTTCGCAGTTCTGTTGCTCGAAACGAATAACTAGAACGGGCTAGGGGAAAAGTACGCATCCCGTTGTAATCGGGCGAGTTTCTACTTTCAGATGCAACAGAAATTTTGCGGATTGGTCAATCCGTTCGCGAGATATGGCAGTTTGGAGGTAAGAAACGCTTGAGAAACTCAAAATTTTCGCAGTTCTGATGCTCGAAACGAATAACTAGAACGGCCTAGGGGAAAAGTACGCATACCGTTGTAATCGGGCGAGTTTCTACTTTCAGATGCAACAGAAATTTTGCGGATTGGTCAATCCGTTCGGGAGATATGGCAGTTTGGATGTAGGAAACGCTTGAGAAACTCAAACTTTTCGCGGTTCTGATGCTCGAAACGAATAAGAAGAACGGCCTAGGGGAAAAGTACGCACACCGTTGTAATCGGGCGAGTTTCTACTTTCACATGCAACAGAAATTTTGCGGATTGGTCAATCCGTTCGCGAGATATGGCAGTTTGGAGGTAAGCAACGCTTGCGAAACTCAAAATTTTCGCAGTTCTGTTGCTCGAAACGAATAACTAGAACGGGCTAGGGGAAAAGTACGCATACAGTTGTAATCGGGCGAGTTTCTACTTTCAGATGCATCAGAAATTTTGCGGATTGGACAATCCGTTCGCGAGATGTGGCAGTTTGTAGGTGAGAAACGCTTGAGAAACTCAAAATTTTCGCAGTTCTGATGCTCGAAACGAATAACTAGAACGGCCTAGGGGAAAAGTACGCATACCGTTGTAATCGGGCGAGTTTCTACTTTCAGATGCAACAGAAATTTTGCGGATTGGTCAATCCGTTCGCGAGATATGGCAGTTTGGATGTAGGAAACGCTTGAGAAACTCAAACTTTTCGCGGTTCTGATACTCGAAACGAATAACAAGAACGGCCTAGGGGAAAAGTACGCACACCGTTGTAATCGGGCGAGTTTCTACTTTCAGATGCAACAGAAACTTTGCGGATTGGTCAATCCGTTCGCGAGATATGGCAGTTTGGAGGTCAGCAACGCTTGAGAAACTCAAAATTTTCGCAGTTCTGATGCTCGAAACGAATAACTAGAACGGCCTAGGGGAAAAGTACGCATACCGTTGTAATCGGGCGAGTTTCTACTTTCAGATGCAACAGAAATTTTGCGGATTGGTCAATCCATTCGCGAGATATGGCAGTTTGGAGGTAAGAAACGCTCGAGAAACTCAAAATTTTCGCAGTTCTGATGCTCGACAAGCATAACTAGAACGGCCTAGGGGAAAATACGCACACCGTTGTAATGGGGCGAGTTTCTACTTTCAGATGCAACAGAAATTTTGCGGATTGGTCAATCCGTTCGCGAGATATGGCAGTTTGGAGGTAAGAAACGCTTGATAAACTCAAAATTTTCGCAGTTCTGATGCTCGAAACGAATAACTAGAATGGCCCAGGGGAAAAGTACTCATACCGTTGTAATCGGGCGAGTATCTACTTACAGATGCAACAGAAATTTTGCGGATTGGTCAATACGTTCGCGAGATATGGCAGTTTGGAGGTAAGAAACGCTCGAGAAACTCAAAATTTTCGCAGTTCTGATGCTCGACAAGCATAACTAGAACGGCCTAGGGGAAAAGTACGCACACCGTTGTAATCGGGCGAGTTTCTACTTTCAGATGCAAGAGAAATTTTGCGGACTGGTCAATCCGTTCGCGAGATATGGCAGTTCGGAGGTAAGAAACGGTTGAGAAACTCAAAATTTTCACAGTTCTGATGCTCGAAACGAATAACCAGAACGGCCTAGGGGAAACGTACGCATACCGTTGTAATCGGGCGAGTTTCTACTTTCAGATGCAACAGAAATTTTGCGGATTGGTCAATCCGTTCGGGAGATATGGCAGTTTGGATGTAGGAAACGCTTGAGAAACTCAAACTTTTCGCGGTTCTGATGCTCGAAACGAATAAGAAGAACGGCCTAGGGGAAAAGTACGCATACAGTTGTAATCGGGCGAGTTTCTACTTTCAGATGCATCAGAAATTTTGCGGATTGGACAATCCGTTCGCGAGATGTGGCAGTTTGTAGGTGAGAAACGCTTGAGAAACTCAAAATTTTCGCAGTTCTGATGCTCGAAACGAATAACTAGAACGGCCTAGGGGAAAAGTACGCATACCGTTGTAATCGGGCGAGTTTCTACTTTCAGATGCAACAGAAATTTTGCGGATTGGTCAATCCGTTCGCGAGATATGGCAGTTTGGATGTAGGAAACGCTTGAGAAACTCAAACTTTTCGCGGTTCTGATACTCGAAACGAATAACAAGAACGGCCTAGGGGAAAAGTACGCACACCGTTGTAATCGGGCGAGTTTCTACTTTCAGATGCAACAGAAACTTTGCGGATTGGTCAATCCGTTCGCGAGATATGGCAGTTTGGAGGTCAGCAACGCTTGAGAAACTCAAAATTTTCGCAGTTCTGATGCTCGAAACGAATAACTAGAACGGCCTAGGGGAAAAGTACGCATACCGTTGTAATCGGGCGAGTTTCTACTTTCAGATGCAACAGAAATTTTGCGGATTGGTCAATCCATTCGCGAGATATGGCAGTTTGGAGGTAAGAAACGCTCGAGAAACTCAAAATTTTCGCAGTTCTGATGCTCGACAAGCATAACTAGAACGGCCTAGGGGAAAAGTACGCACACCGTTGTAATCGGGCGAGTTTCTACTTTCAGATGCAACAGAAATTTTGCGGATTGGTCAATCCGTTCGCGAGATATGGCAGTTTGGAGGTAAGAAACGCTTGAGAAACTCAAAATTTTCGCAGTTCTGATGCTCGAAACGAATAACTAGAATGGCCCAGGGGAAAAGTACTCATACCGTTGTAATCGGGCGAGTATCTACTTACAGATGCAACAGAAATTTTGCGGATTGGTCAATACGTTCGCGAGATATGGCAGTTTGGAGGTAAGAAACGCTCGAGAAACTCAAAATTTTCGCAGTTCTGATGCTCGACAAGCATAACTAGAACGGCCTAGGGGAAAAGTACGCACACCGTTGTAATCGGGCGAGTTTCTACTTTCAGATGCAAGAGAAATTTTGCGGACTGGTCAATCCGTTCGCGAGATATGGCAGTTCGGAGGTAAGAAACGGTTGAGAAATTCAAAATTTTCACAGTTCTGATGCTCGAAACGAATAACCAGAACGGCCTAGGGGAAACGTACGCATACCGTTGTAATCGGGCGAGTTTCTACTTTCAGATGCATCAGAAATTTTGCGGATTGGTCAATCCGTTCGCGAGATATGGCAGTTTGGAGGTACGAAACGCTTGAGAAACTCAAAATTTTCGCAGTTCTGATGCTCGAAACGAATAACTATAACGGCCTAGGGGAAAAGTACGCATACCGTTGTAATCGGACGAGTTTCTACTTTCAGATGCAACAGAAATTTTTGCGGATTGGAAAATCCGTTCGCGAGATATGGCAGTTTGGAGGTAAGAAACGGTTGAGAAACTCAAAATTTGCACAGTTCTGATGCACGAAACGAATAACTAGAATGGCCCAGGGGAAAAGCACACATACCGTTTCAATTGGGCGAGTTTCTACTTTCAGATGCAACAGAAATTTTGAGGATTGGTCTATCCGTTCGCGAGATGTGGCAGTTTGGAGGTAAGAAACGGTTGAGAAACTCAAAATTTGCACAGTTCTGATGCTCGAAACGAATAACTAGAATGGCCCAGGGGAAAAGTACTCATACCGTTGTAATCGGGCGAGTATCTACTTTCAGATGCAACAGAAATTTTGCGGATTGGTCAATCCGTTCGCGAGATATGGCAGTTTGGAGGTAAGAAACGCTCGAGAAACTCAAAATTTTCGTAGTTCTGATGCTCGACAAGCATAACTAGAACGGCCTAGGGGAAAAGTACGCATACAGTTGTAATCGGGCGAGTTTCTACTTTCAGATGCAACAGAAATTTTGCGGATTGGTCAATCCGTTCGCGAGATATGGCTGTTTGGAGGTACGAAAAGCTTGAGAAACTCAAAATTTTCGCAGTTCTGATGCTCGAAACGAATAACTAGAACGGGCTAGGGGAAACATACGCATACCGTTGTAATCGGGCGAGTTTCTACTTTCAGATGCATCAGAAATTTTGCGGATTGGTCAATCCGTTCGCGAGATATGGCAGTTTGGAGGTACGAAACGCTTGAGAAACTCAAAATTTTCGCAGTTCTGATGCTCGAAACGAATAACTAGAACGGCCTAGGGGAAAAGTACGCATACCGTTGTAATCGGGCGAGTTTCTACCTTCAGATGCAACAGAAATTTTGCGGATTGGTCAATCCGTTCGCGAGATATGGCAGTTTGGAAGTAAGAAACGCTTGAGAAACTCAAAATTTTCGCAGTTCTGATGCTCGAAACGAATAACTAGAACGGCCTAGGGGAAAAGTAAGCATAGTGTTGTAATCGGGCGAGTTTCTACTTTCAGATGCAACAGAAATTTTGCGGATTGGAAAATCCGTTCGCGAGATATGGCAGTTTGGAGGTAAGAAACGGTTGAGAAACTCAAAATTTGCACAGTTCTGATGCTCGAAAAGAATAACTAGAATGGCCCAGGGGAAAAGTACTCATACCGTTGTAATCGGGCGAGTATCTACTTTCAGATGCAACAGAAATTTTGCGTATTGGTCAATCCGTTCGCGAGATATGGCAGTTTGGAGGTAAGAAACGCTCGAGAAACTCACAATTTTCGCAGTTCTGATGCTCGACAAGCATAACTAGAACGGCCTAGGGGAAAAGTACGCATACAGTTGTAATCGGGTGAGTTTCTACTTTCAGATGCAACAGAAATTTTGCGGATTGGTCAATCCGTTCGCGAGATATGGCAGTCTGGAGGTACGAAACGCTTGAGAAACTCAAAATTTTCGCAGTTCTGATGCTCGAAACGAATAACTAGAATGGCCCAGGGGAAAAGTACTCATACCGTTGTAATCGGGCGAGTATCTACTTTCAGATGCAACAGAAATTTTGCGGATTGGTCAATCCGTTCGCGAGATATGGCAGTTTGGAGGTAAGAAACGCTCGAGAAACTCAAAATTTTCGCAGTTCTGATGCTCGACAAGCATAACTAGAACGGCCTAGGGGAAAAGTACGCATACAGTTGTAATCGGGCGAGTTTCTACTTTCAGATGCAACAGAAATTTTGCGGATTGGTCAATCCGTTCGCGAGATATGGCAGTTTGGATGTAAGAAACGCTTGAGAAACTCAAAATTTTCGCGCTTCTGATGCTCGAAACTAATAACAAGAACGGCCTAGGGGAAAAGTACGCATACCGTTGTAATCGGGCGAGTTTCTACTTTCAGATGCAACAGAAATTTTGCGGATTTGTCATTCCGTTCGCGAGATATGGCAGTTTGGAGGTAAGAAACGCTTGAGAAACTCAAAATTTTCGCAGTTCTGATGCTCGAAACGAATAACTAGAACGGGCTAGGGGAAAAGTACGCATACAGTTGTAATCGGGCGAATTTCTACTTTCAGATGCAACAGAAATTTTGCGGATTGGTCAATCCGTTCGCGAGATATGGCAGTTTGGATGTAAGAAACGCTCGAGAAACTCAAAATTTTCGCCGTTCTGATGCTCGAAACGAATAACTAGAACGGCCTAGGGGAAAAGTACGCACACCGTTGTAATCGGGCGAGTTTCTACTTTCAGATGCAACAGAAATTTTGCGGATTGGTCAATCCGTTCGCGAGATATGGCAGTTTGGAGGTAAGAAACGGTTGAGAATCTCAAAATTTGCACAGTTCTGATGCTCGAAACGAATAACTAGAATGGCCCAGGGGAAAAGCACACATACCGTTTCAATTGGGCGAGTTTCTACTTTCAGATGCAGCAGAAATTTTGCAGATTGGTCTATCCGTTCGCGAGATATGGCAGTTTGGAGGTAAGAAACGGTTGAGAAACTCAAAATTTGCACAGTTCTGATGCTCGAAACGAATAACTAGAATGGCCCAGGGGAAAAGTACTCATACCGTTGTAATCGGGCGAGTTTCTACTTTCAGATGCAACAGAAATTTTGCGGATTGGTCAATCCGTTCGCGAGATATGGCAGTTTGGAGGTAAGCAACGCTTGAGAAACTCAAAATTTTCGCAGTTCTGTTGCTCGAAACGAATAACTAGAACGGGCTAGGGGAAAAGTACGCATACAGTTGTAATCGGGCGAGTTTCTACTTTCAGATGCATCAGAAATTTTGCGGATTGGACAATCCGTTCGCGAGATGTGGCAGTTTGTAGGAGAGAAACGCTCGAGAAACTCAAAATTTTCGCAGTTCTGATGCTCGACAAGCATAACTAGAACAGCCTAGGGGAAAAGTACGCACACCGTTGTAATCGGGCGAGTTTCTACTTTCAGATGCAACAGAAATTTTGCGGATTGGTCAATCCGTTCGCGAGATATGGCAGTTTGGAGGTAAGCAACGCTTGAAAAACTCAAACTTTTCGCAGTTCTGTTGCTCGAAACGAATAACTAGAACGGGCTAGGGGAAAAGTACGCATACCGTTGTCATCGGGCGAGTTTCTACTTTCAGAGGCAACAGAAATTTTGCGGATTGGTCAATCCGTTCGCGAGATATGGCAGTTTGGAGGTACCAAACGCTTGAGAAACTCAAAATTTTCGCAGTTCTGATGCTCGAAACGAATAACTAGAACGGCCTAGGGGAAAAGTACGCATACCGTTGTAATCGGGCGAGTTTCTACCTTCAGATGCAACAGAAATTTTGCGGGTTGGTCAATCCGTTCGCGAGATATGGCAGTTTGGAGGTAAGAAACGCTCGAGAAACTCAAAATTTTCGCAGTTCTGATGCTCGACAAGCATAACTAGAACGGCCTAGGGGAAAAGTACGCACACCGTTGTAATCGGGCGAGTTTCTACTTTCAGATGCAAGAGAAATTTTGCGGACTGGTCAATCCGTTCGCGAGATATGGCAGTTCGGAGGTAAGAAACGGTTGAGAAATTCAAAATTTTCACAGTTCTGATGCTCGAAACGAATAACCAGAACGGCCTAGGGGAAACGTACGCATACCGTTGTAATCGGGCGAGTTTCTACTTTCAGATGCATCAGAAATTTTGCGGATTGGTCAATCCGTTCGCGAGATATGGCAGTTTGGAGGTACGAAACGCTTGAGAAACTCAAAATTTTCGCAGTTCTGATGCTCGAAACGAATAACTATAACGGCCTAGGGGAAAAGTACGCATACCGTTGTAATCGGACGAGTTTCTACTTTCAGATGCAACAGAAATTTTTGCGGATTGGAAAATCCGTTCGCGAGATATGGCAGTTTGGAGGTAAGAAACGGTTGAGAAACTCAAAATTTGCACAGTTCTGATGCACGAAACGAATAACTAGAATGGCCCAGGGGAAAAGCACACATACCGTTTCAATTGGGCGAGTTTCTACTTTCAGATGCAACAGAAATTTTGAGGATTGGTCTATCCGTTCGCGAGATGTGGCAGTTTGGAGGTAAGAAACGGTTGAGAAACTCAAAATTTGCACAGTTCTGATGCTCGAAACGAATAACTAGAATGGCCCAGGGGAAAAGTACTCATACCGTTGTAATCGGGCAAGTATCTACTTTCAGATGCAACAGAAATTTTGCGGATTGGTCAATCCGTTCGCGAGATATGGCAGTTTGGAGGTAAGAAACGCTCGAGAAACTCAAAATTTTCGTAGTTCTGATGCTCGACAAGCATAACTAGAACGGCCTAGGGGAAAAGTACGCATACAGTTGTAATCGGGCGAGTTTCTACTTTCAGATGCAACAGAAATTTTGCGGATTGGTCAATCCGTTCGCGAGATATGGCTGTTTGGAGGTACGAAAAGCTTGAGAAACTCAAAATTTTCGCAGTTCTGATGCTCGAAACGAATAACTAGAACGGGCTAGGGGAAACATACGCATACCGTTGTAATCGGGCGAGTTTCTACTTTCAGATGCATCAGAAATTTTGCGGATTGGTCAATCCGTTCGCGAGATATGGCAGTTTGGAGGTACGAAACGCTTGAGAAACTCAAAATTTTCGCAGTTCTGATGCTCGAAACGAATAACTAGAACGGCCTAGGGGAAAAGTACGCATACCGTTGTAATCGGGCGAGTTTCTACCTTCAGATGCAACAGAAATTTTGCGGATTGGTCAATCCGTTCGCGAGATATGGCAGTTTGGAAGTAAGAAACGCTTGAGAAACTCAAAATTTTCGCAGTTCTGATGCTCGAAACGAATAACTAGAACGGCCTAGGGGAAAAGTAAGCATAGTGTTGTAATCGGGCGAGTTTCTACTTTCAGATGCAACAGAAATTTTGCGGATTGGAAAATCCGTTCGCGAGATATGGCAGTTTGGAGGTAAGAAACGGTTGAGAAACTCAAAATTTGCACAGTTCTGATGCTCGAAAAGAATAACTAGAATGGCCCAGGGGAAAAGTACTCATACCGTTGTAATCGGGCGAGTATCTACTTTCAGATGCAACAGAAATTTTGCGTATTGGTCAATCCGTTCGCGAGATATGGCAGTTTGGAGGTAAGAAACGCTCGAGAAACTCACAATTTTCGCAGTTCTGATGCTCGACAAGCATAACTAGAACGGCCTAGGGGAAAAGTACGCATACAGTTGTAATCGGGTGAGTTTCTACTTTCAGATGCAACAGAAATTTTGCGGATTGGTCAATCCGTTCGCGAGATATGGCAGTCTGGAGGTACGAAACGCTTGAGAAACTCAAAATTTTCGCAGTTCTGATGCTCGAAACGAATAACTAGAATGGCCCAGGGGAAAAGTACTCATACCGTTGTAATCGGGCGAGTATCTACTTTCAGATGCAACAGAAATTTTGCGGATTGGTCAATCCGTTCGCGAGATATGGCAGTTTGGAGGTAAGAAACGCTCGAGAAACTCAAAATTTTCGCAGTTCTGATGCTCGACAAGCATAACTAGAACGGCCTAGGGGAAAAGTACGCATACAGTTGTAATCGGGCGAGTTTCTACTTTCAGATGCAACAGAAATTTTGCGGATTGGTCAATCCGTTCGCGAGATATGGCAGTTTGGATGTAAGAAACGCTTGAGAAACTCAAAATTTTCGCGCTTCTGATGCTCGAAACTAATAACAAGAACGGCCTAGGGGAAAAGTACGCATACCGTTGTAATCGGGCGAGTTTCTACTTTCAGATGCAACAGAAATTTTGCGGATTTGTCATTCCGTTCGCGAGATATGGCAGTTTGGAGGTAAGAAACGCTTGAGAAACTCAAAATTTTCGCAGTTCTGATGCTCGAAACGAATAACTAGAACGGGCTAGGGGAAAAGTACGCATACAGTTGTAATCGGGCGAATTTCTACTTTCAGATGCAACAGAAATTTTGCGGATTGGTCAATCCGTTCGCGAGATATGGCAGTTTGGATGTAAGAAACGCTCGAGAAACTCAAAATTTTCGCCGTTCTGATGCTCGAAACGAATAACTAGAACGGCCTAGGGGAAAAGTACGCACACCGTTGTAATCGGGCGAGTTTCTACTTTCAGATGCAACAGAAATTTTGCGGATTGGTCAATCCGTTCGCGAGATATGGCAGTTTGGAGGTAAGAAACGGTTGAGAAACTCAAAATTTGCACAGTTCTGATGCTCGAAACGAATAACTAGAATGGCCCAGGGGAAAAGCACACATACCGTTTCAATTGGGCGAGTTTCTACTTTCAGATGCAGCAGAAATTTTGCAGATTGGTCTATCCGTTCGCGAGATATGGCAGTTTGGAGGTAAGAAACGGTTGAGAAACTCAAAATTTGCACAGTTCTGATGCTCGAAACGAATAACTAGAATGGCCCAGGGGAAAAGTACTCATACCGTTGTAATCGGGCGAGTTTCTACTTTCAGATGCAACAGAAATTTTGCGGATTGGTCAATCCGTTCGCGAGATATGGCAGTTTGGAGGTAAGCAACGCTTGAGAAACTCAAAATTTTCGCAGTTCTGTTGCTCGAAACGAATAACTAGAACGGGCTAGGGGAAAAGTACGCATACAGTTGTAATCGGGCGAGTTTCTACTTTCAGATGCATCAGAAATTTTGCGGATTGGACAATCCGTTCGCGAGATGTGGCAGTTTGTAGGAGAGAAACGCTCGAGAAACTCAAAATTTTCGCAGTTCTGATGCTCGACAAGCATAACTAGAACAGCCTAGGGGAAAAGTACGCACACCGTTGTAATCGGGCGAGTTTCTACTTTCAGATGCAACAGAAATTTTGCGGATTGGTCAATCCGTTCGCGAGATATGGCAGTTTGGAGGTAAGCAACGCTTGAAAAACTCAAACTTTTCGCAGTTCTGTTGCTCGAAACGAATAACTAGAACGGGCTAGGGGAAAAGTACGCATACCGTTGTCATCGGGCGAGTTTCTACTTTCAGAGGCAACAGAAATTTTGCGGATTGGTCAATCCGTTCGCGAGATATGGCAGTTTGGAGGTACCAAACGCTTGAGAAACTCAAAATTTTCGCAGTTCTGATGCTCGAAACGAATAACTAGAACGGCCTAGGGGAAAAGTACGCATACCGTTGTAATCGGGCGAGTTTCTACCTTCAGATGCAACAGAAATTTTGCGGGTTGGTCAATCCGTTCGCGAGATATGGCAGTTTGGAAGTAAGAAACGCTTGAGAAACTCAAAATTTTCGCAGTTCTGATGCTCGAAACGAATAACTAGAACGGCCTAGGGAAAAAGTACGCATACCGTTGTAATCGGGCGAGTTTCTACTTTCAGATGCAACAGAAATTTTGCGGATTTGTCATTCCGTTCGCGAGATATGGCAGTTTGGAGGTAAGAAACGCTTGAGAAACTCAAAATTTTCGCAGTTCTGATGCTCGAAACGAATAACTAGAACGGGCTAGGGGAAAAGTACGCATACAGTTGTAATCGGGCGAATTTCTACTTTCAGATGCAACAGAAATTTTGCGGATTGGTCAATCCGTTCGCGAGATATGGCAGTTTGGATGTAAGAAACGCTCGAGAAACTCAAAATTTTCGCCGTTCTGATGCTCGAAACGAATAACTAGAACGGCCCAGGGGAAAAGCACACATACCGTTTCAATTGGGCGAGTTTCTACTTTCAGATGCAGCAGAAATTTTGCAGATTGGTCTATCCGTTCGCGAGATATGGCAGTTTGGAGGTAAGAAACGGTTGAGAAACTCAAAATTTGCACAGTTCTGATGCTCGAAACGAATAACTAGAATGGCCCAGGGGAAAAGTACTCATACCGTTGTAATCGGGCGAGTATCTACTTTCAGATGCAACAGAAATTTTGCGGATTGGTCAATCCGTTCGCGAGATATGGCAGTTTGGAGGTAAGCAACGCTTGAAAAACTCAAAATTTTCGCAGTTCTGTTGCCCGAAACGAATAACTAGAACGGGCTAGGGGAAAAGTACGCACACCGTTGTAATCGGGCGAGTTTGTACTTTCAGATGCAACAGAAATTTTGCGGATTGGTCAATCCGTTCGCTAGATGTGGCAGTTTGTAGGAGAGAAACGCTCGAGAAACTCAAAATTTTCGCAGTTCTGTTGCTCGTAACGAATAACTAGAACGGGCTAGGGGAAAAATACGCATACCGTTGTAATCGGGCGAGTTTCTACCTTCAGATGCAACAGAAATTTTGCGGATTGGTCAATCCGTTCGCGAGATATGGCAGTTTGGAGGTAAGCAACGCTCGAAAAACTCAAAATTTTCGCAGTTCTGATGCTCGACAAGCATAACCAGAACGGCCTAGGGGAAAAGTACGCACACCGTTGTAATCGGGCGAGTTTCTACTTTCAGATGCAACAGAAATTTTGCGGATTGGTCAATCCGTTCGCGAGATATGGCAGTTTGGAGGTAAGAAACGCTCGAGAAACTCAAAATTTTCGCAGTTCTGATGCTCGACAAGCATAACTAGAACAGCCTAGGGGAAAAGTACGCACACCGTTGTAATCGGGCGAGTTTCTACTTTCAGATGCAACAGAAATTTTGCGGATTGGTCAATCCGTTCGCGAGATATGGCAGTTTGGAGGTAAGCAACGCTTGAGAAACTCAAAATTTTCGCAGTTCTGTTGCTCGAAACGAATAACTAGAACGGGCTAGGGGAAAAGTACGCATACAGTTGTAATCGGGCGAGTTTCTACTTTCAGATGCATCAGAAATTTTGCGGATTGGACAATCCGTTCGCGAGATGTGGCAGTTTGTAGGAGAGAAACGCTCGAGAAACTCAAAATTTTCACAGTTCTGATGCTCGACAAGCATAACTAGAACAGCCTAGGGGAAAAGTACGCACACCGTTGTAATCGGGCGAGTTTCTACTTTCAGATGCAACAGAAATTTTGCGGATTGGTCAATCCGTTCGCGAGATATGGCAGTTTGGAGGTAAGCAACGCTTGAAAAACTCAAACTTTTCGCAGTTCTGTTGCTCGAAACGAATAACTAGAACGGGCTAGGGGAAAAGTACGCATACCGTTGTCATCGGGCGAGTTTCTACTTTCAGATGCAACAGAAATTTTGCGGATTGGTCAATCCGTTCGCGAGTTATGGCAGTTTGGAGGTAAGAAACGCTTGAGAAACTCGTAATTTTCGCAATTCTGATGCTCGAAACGAATAACTAGAACGGCCTAGGGGAAAAGTACGCATAGTGTTGTAATCGGGCGAGTTTCTACTTTCAGATGCAACAGAAATTTTGCGGATTGGTCAATCCGTTCGCGAGATATGGCAGTTTGGAGGTAAGAAACGCTTGAGAAACTCAAAATTTTCGCAGTTTTGATGCTCGAAACGAATAACTAGAACGGCCTAGGGGAAAAGTACGCATACCGTTGTAATCGGGCGAGTTTCTACTTTCAGATGCAACAGAAATTTTGCGGATTTGTCATTCCGTTCGCGAGATATGGCAGTTTGGAGGTAAGAAACGCTTGAGAAACTCAAAATTTTCGCAGTTCTGATGCTCGAAACGAATAACTAGAACGGGCTAGGGGAAAAGTACGCATACAGTTGTAATCGGGCGAATTTCTACTTTCAGATGCAACAGAAATTTTGCGGATTGGTCAATCCGTTCGCGAGATATGGCAGTTTGGATGTAAGAAACGCTCGAGAAACTCAAAATTTTCGAAGTTCTGATGCTCGAAACGAATAACTAGAACGGCCTAGGGGAAAAGTACGCACACCGTTGTAATGGGGCGAGTTTCTACTTTCAGATGCAATAGAAATTTTGCGGATTGGTCAATCCGTTCGCGAGATATGGCAGTTTGGAGGTAAGAAACGCTTGAGAAACTCAAAATTTTCGCAGTTCTGATGCTCGAAACGAATAACTAGAACGGCCTAGGGGAAAAGTACGCACACCGTTGTAATCGGGCGAGTTTCTACCTTCAGATGCAACAGAAATTTTGCGGATTGGTCAATCCGTTCGCGAGATATGGCAGTTTGGAAGTAAGAAACGCTTGAGAAACTCAAAATTTTCGCAGTTCTGATGCTCGAAACGAATAACTAGAACGGCCTAGGGGAAAAGTACGCATAGTGTTGTAATCGGGCGAGTTTCTACTTTCAGATGCAACAGAAATTTTGCGGATTGGTCAATCCGTTCGCGAGATATGGCAGTTTGGAGGTACGAAACGCTTGAGAAACTCAAAATTTTCGCAGTTCTGATGCTCGAAACGAATAAATAGAACGGCCTAGGGGAAAAGTACGCATACCGTTGTAATCGGGCGAGTTTCTACTTTCAGATGCAACAGAAATTTTGCGGATTTGTCATTCCGTTCGCGAGATATGGCAGTTTGGAGGTAAGAAACGCTTGAGAAACTCAAAATTTTCGCAGTTCTGATGCTCGAAACGAATAACTAGAACGGGCTAGGGGAAAAGTACGCATACAGTTGTAATCGGGCGAATTTCTACTTTCAGATGCAACAGAAATTTTGCGGATTTGTCATTCCGTTCGCGAGATATGGCAGTTTGGAGGTAAGAAACGCTTGAGAAACTCAAAATTTTCGCAGTTCTGATGCTCGAAACGAATAACTAGAACGGGCTAGGGGAAAAGTACGCATACAGTTGTAATCGGGCGAATTTCTACTTTCAGATGCAACAGAAATTTTGCGGATTGGTCAATCCGTTCGCGAGATATGGCAGTTTGGATGTAAGAAACGCTCGAGAAACTCAAAATTTTCGCAGTTCTGATGCTCGAAACGAATAACTAGAACGGCCTAGGGGAAAAGTACGCACACCGTTGTAATCGGGCGAGTTTCTACTTTCAGATGCAACAGAAATTTTGCGGATTGGTCAATCCGTTCGCGAGATATGGCAGTTTGGAGGTAAGCAACGCTTGAAAAACTCAAAATTTTCGCAGTTCTGATGCTCGACAAGCATAACCAGAACGGCCTAGGGGAAAAGTACGCACGCCGTTGTAATCGGGCGAGTTTCTACTTTCAGATGCAATAGAAATTTTGCGGATTGGTCAATCCGTTCGCGAGATATGGCAGTTTGGAGGTAAGAAACGCTTGAGAAACTCAAAATTTTCGCAGTTCTGATGCTCGAAACGAATAACTAGAACGGCCTAGGGGAAAAGTACGCACACCGTTGTAATCGGGCGAGTTTCTACCTTCAGATGCAACAGAAATTTTGCGGATTGGTCAATCCGTTCGCGAGATATGGCAGTTTGGAAGTAAGAAACGCTTGAGAAACTCAAAATTTTCGCAGTTCTGATGCTCGAAACGAATAACTAGAACGGCCTAGGGGAAAAGTACGCATAGTGTTGTAATCGGGCGAGTTTCTACTTTCAGATGCAACAGAAATTTTGCGGATTGGTCAATCCGTTCGCGAGATATGGCAGTTTGGAGGTACGAAACGCTTGAGAAACTCAAAATTTTCGCAGTTCTGATGCTCGAAACGAATAAATAGAACGGCCTAGGGAAAAAGTACGCATACCGTTGTAATCGGGCGAGTGTCTACTTTCAGATGCAACAGAAATTTTGCGGATTTGTCATTCCGTTCGCGAGATATGGCAGTTTGGAGGTAAGAAACGCTTGAGAAACTCAAAATTTTCGCAGTTCTGATGCTCGAAACGAATAACTAGAACGGGCTAGGGGAAAAGTACGCATACAGTTGTAATCGGGCGAATTTCTACTTTCAGATGCAACAGAAATTTTGCGGATTGGTCAATCCGTTCGCGAGATATGGCAGTTTGGATGTAAGAAACGCTCGAGAAACTCAAAATTTTCGCAGTTCTGATGCTCGAAACGAATAACTAGAACGGCCTAGGGGAAAAGTACGCACACCGTTGTAATCGGGCGAGTTTCTACTTTCAGATGCAACAGAAATTTTGCGGATTGGTCAATCCGTTCGCGAGATATGCCAGTTTGGAGGTAAGCAACGCTTGAGAAACTCAAAATTTTCGCAGTTCTGTTGCTCGAAACGAATAACTAGAACGGGCTAGGGGAAAAGTACGCATACAGTTGTAATCGGGCGAGTTTCTACTTTCAGATGCATCAGAAATTTTGCGGATTGGACAATCCGTTCGCGAGATGTGGCAGTTTGTAGGAGAGAAACGCTCGAGAAACTCTAAATTTTCGCAGTTCTGTTGCTCGTAACGAATAACTAGAACGGGCTAGGGGAAAAGTACGCATACCGTTGTAATCGGGCGAGTTTCTACCTTCAGATGCAACAGAAATTTTGCGGATTGGTCAATCCGTTCGCGAGATATGGCAGTTTGGATGTAAGCAACGCTTGAAAAACTCAAAATTTTCGCAGTTCTGATGCTCGACAAGCATAACCAGAACGGCCAAGGGGAAAAGTACGCACACCGTTGTAATCGGGCGAGTTTCTACTTTCAGATGCAATTGAAATTTTGCGGATTGGTCAATCCGTTCGCGAGATATGGCAGTTTGGAGGTAAGCAACGCTTGAAAAACTCAAAATTTTCGCAGTTCTGTTGCCCGAAACGAATAACTAGAACGGGCTAGGGGAAAAGTACGCATACCGTTGTAATCGGGCGAGTTTCTACTTTCAGATGCAACAGAAATTTTGCGGATTGGTCAATCCGTTCGCGAGATATGGCAGTTTGGAGGTACGAAACGCTTGAGAAACTCAAAATTTTCGCAGTTCTGATGCTCGAAACGAATAAATAGAACGGCCTAGGGAAAAAGTACGCATACCGTTGTAATCGGGCGAGTGTCTACTTTCAGATGCAACAGAAATTTTGCGGATTTGTCATTCCGTTCGCGAGATATGGCAGTTTGGAGGTAAGAAACGCTTGAGAAACTCAAAATTTTCGCAGTTCTGATGCTCGAAACGAATAACTAGAACGGGCTAGGGGAAAAGTACGCATACAGTTGTAATCGGGCGAATTTCTACTTTCATATGCAACAGAAATTTTGCGGATTGGTCAATCCGTTCGCGAGATATGGCAGTTTGGATGTAAGAAACGCTCGAGAAACTCAAAATTTTCGCAGTTCTGATGCTCGAAACGAATAACTAGAACGGCCTAGGGGAAAAGTACGCACACCGTTGTAATCGGGCGAGTTTCTACTTTCAGATGCAACAGAAATTTTGCGGATTGGTCAATCCGTTCGCGAGATATGCCAGTTTGGAGGTAAGCAACGCTTGAGAAACTCAAAATTTTCGCAGTTCTGTTGCTCGAAACGAATAACTAGAACGGGCTAGGGGAAAAGTACGCATACAGTTGTAATCGGGCGAGTTTCTACTTTCAGATGCATCAGAAATTTTGCGGATTGGACAATCCGTTCGCGAGATGTGGCAGTTTGTAGGAGAGAAACGCTCGAGAAACTCTAAATTTTCGCAGTTCTGTTGCTCGTAACGAATAACTAGAACGGGCTAGGGGAAAAGTACGCATACCGTTGTAATCGGGCGAGTTTCTACCTTCAGATGCAACAGAAATTTTGCGGATTGGTCAATCCGTTCGCGAGATATGGCAGTTTGGATGTAAGCAACGCTTGAAAAACTCAAAATTTTCGCAGTTCTGATGCTCGACAAGCATAACCAGAACGGCCAAGGGGAAAAGTACGCACACCGTTGTAATCGGGCGAGTTTCTACTTTCAGATGCAATTGAAATTTTGCGGATTGGTCAATCCGTTCGCGAGATATGGCAGTTTGGAGGTAAGCAACGCTTGAAAAACTCAAAATTTTCGCAGTTCTGTTGCCCGAAACGAATAACTAGAACGGGCTAGGGGAAAAGTACGCATACTGTTGTAATCGGGCGAGTTTCTACTTTCAGATGCAACAGAAATTTTGCGGATTGGTCAATCCGTTCGCGAGTTATGGCAGTTTGGATGTAAGAAACGCTTGAGAAACTCAAAATTTTCGCAGTTCTGATGCTCGAAACGAATAACTAGAACGGCCTAGGGGAAAAGTACTCATAGTGTTGTAATCGGGCGAGTTTCTACTTTCAGATGCAACAGAAATTTTGCGAATTGGTCAATCCGTTCGCGAGATATGGCAGTTTGGAAGTAAGAAACGCTTGAGAAACTCAAAATTTTCGCAGTTCTGATGCTCGAAACGAATAACTAGAACGGCCTAGGGGAAAAGTACGCATAGTGTTGTAATCGGGCGAGTTTCTACTTTCAGATGCAACAGAAATTTTGCGGATTGGTCAATCCGTTCGCGAGATATGGCAGTTTGGAGGTAAGAAACGCTCGAGAAACTCAAAATTTTCGCAGTTCTGATGCTCGACAAGCATAACTAGAACGGCCTAGGGGAAAAGTACGCACACCGTTGTAATCGGGCGAGTTTCTACTTTCAGATGCAACAGAAATTTTGCGGATTGGTCATTCCGTTCGCGAGATATGGCAGTTTGGAGGTAAGCAACGCTTGAAAAACTCAAAATTTTCGCAGTTCTGATGCTGGACAAGCATAACCAGAACGGCCTAGGGGAAAAGTACGCACACCGTTGTAATCGGGCGAGTTTCTACTTTCAGATGCAACAGAAATTTTGCGGATTGGTCAATCCGTTCGCGAGATATGGCAGTTTGGAGGTAAGAAACGCTCGAGAAACTCAAAATTTTCGCAGTTCTGATGCTCGACAAGCATAACTAGAACAGCCTAGGGGAAAAGTACGCACACCGTTGTAATCGGGCGAGTTTCTACTTTCAGATGCAACAGAAATTTTGCGGATTGGTCAATCCGTTCGCGAGATATGGCAGTTTGGAGGTAAGCAACGCTTGAGAAACTCAAAATTTTCGCAGTTCTGATGCTCGAAACGAATAACTAGAACGGGCTAGGGGAAAAGTACGCATACATTTGTAATCGGGCGAATTTCTACTTTCAGATGCAACAGAAATTTTGCGGATTGGTCAATCCGTTCGCGAGATATGGCAGTTTGGATGTAAGAAACGCTCGAGAAACTCAAAATTTTCGCAGTTCTGATGCTCGAAACGAATAACTAGAACGGCCTAGGGGAAAAGTACGCACACCGTTGTAATCGGGCGAGTTTCTACTTTCGGATGCAACAGAAATTTTGCGGATTGGTCAATCCGTTCGCGAGATATGGCAGTTTGGAGGTAAGCAACGCTTGAGAAACTCAAAATTTTCGCAGTTCTGTTGCTCGTAACGAATAACTAGAACGGGCTATGGGAAAAGTACGCATACCGTTGTAATCGGGCGAGTTTCTACCTTCAGATGCAACAGAAATTTTGCGGATTGGTCAATCCGTTCGCGAGATATGGCAGTTTGGAGGTAAGCAACGCTTGAAAAACTCAAAATTTTCGCAGTTCTGATGCTCGACAAGCATAACCAGAACGGCCTAGGGTAAAAGTACGCACACCGTTGTAATCGGGCGAGTTTCTACTTTCAGATGCAACAGAAATTTTGCGGATTGGTCAATCCGTTCGCGAGATATGGCAGTTTGGAGGTAAGAAACGCTCGAGAAACTCAAAATTTTCGCAGTTCTGATGATCGACAAGCATAACTAGAACAGCCTAGGGGAAAAGTACGCACACCGTTGTAATCGGGCGAGTTTCTACTTTCAGATGCAACAGAAATTTTGCGGATTGGTCAATCCGTTCGCGAGATATGGCAGTTTGGAGGTAAGCAACGCTTGAGAAACTCAAAATTTTCGCAGTTCTGTTGCTCGAAACAAATAACTAGAACGGGCTAGGGGAAAAGTACGCATACAGTTGTAATCGGGCGAGTTTCTACTTTCAGATGCATCAGAAATTTTGCGGATTGGACAATCCGTTCGCGAGATGTGGCAGTTTGTAGGAGAGAAACGCTCGAGAAACTCAAAATTTTCGCAGTTCTGATGCTCGACAAGCATAACTAGAACAGCCTAGGGGAAAAGTACGCACACCGTTGTAATCGGGCGAGTTTCTACTTTCAGATGCAACAGAAATTTTGCGGATTGGTCAATCCGTTCGCGAGATATGGCAGTTTGGAGGTAAGCAACGCTTGAAAAACTCAAACTTTTCGCAGTTCTGTTGCTCGAAACGAATAACTAGAACGGGCTAGGGGAAAAGTACGCATACCGTTGTCATCGGGCGAGTTTCTACTTTCAGATGCAACAGAAATTTTGCGGATTGGTCAATCCGTTCGCGAGTTATGGCAGTTTGGAGGTAAGAAACGCTTGAGAAACTCGTAATTTTCGCAATTCTGATGCTCGAAACGAATAACTAGAACGGCCTAGGGGAAAAGTACGCATAGTGTTGTAATCGGGCGAGTTTCTACTTTCAGATGCAACAGAAATTTTGCGGATTGGTCAATCCGTTCGCGAGATATGGCAGTTTGGAGGTAAGAAACGCTTGAGAAACTCAAATTTTTCGCAGTTCTGATGCTCGAAACGAATAACTAGAACGGCCTAGGGGAAAAGTACGCATACCGTTGTAATCGGGCGAGTTTCTACTTTCAGATGCAACAGAAATTTTGCGGATTTGTCATTCCGTTCGCGAGATATGGCAGTTTGGAGGTAAGAAACGCTTGAGAAATTCAAAATTTTCGCAGTTCTGATGCTCGAAACGAATAACTAGAACGGGCTAGGGGAAAAGTACGCATACAGTTGTAATCGGGCGAATTTCTACTTTCAGATGCAACAGAAATTTTGCGGATTGGTCAATCCGTTCGCGAGATATGGCAGTTTGGATGTAAGAAACGCTCGAGAAACTCAAAATTTTCGCAGTTCTGATGCTCGAAACGAATAACTAGAACGGCCTAGGGGAAAAGTACGCACACCGTTGTAATCGGGCGAGTTTCTAGTTTCAGATGCAACAGAAATTTTGCGGATTGGTCAATCCGTTCGCGAGCTATGGCAGTTTGGAGGTAAGCAACGCTTGAGAAACTCAAAATTTTCGCAGTTCTGTTGCTCGAAACGAATAACTAGAACGGGCTAGGGGAAAAGTACGCATACAGTTGTAATCGGGCGAGTTTCTACTTTCAGATGCATCAGAAATTTTGCGGATTGGACAGTCCGTTCGCGAGATATGGCAGTTTGGAGGTAAGAAACGCTCGAGAAACTCAAAATTTTCGCAGTTCTGATGCTCGACAAGCATAACTAGAACGGCCTAGGGGAAAAGTACGCACACCGTTGTAATCGGGCGAGTTTCTACTTTCAGATGCAACAGAAATTTTGCGGATTGGTCAATCCGTTCGCGAGATATGGCAGTTTGGAGGTAAGCAACGCTTGAAAAACTCAAAATTTTCGCAGTTCTGATGCTCGACAAGCATAACCAGAACGGCCTAGGGGAAAAGTACGCACGCCGTTGTAATCGGGCGAGTTTCTACTTTCAGATGCAATAGAAATTTTGCGGATTGGTCAATCCGTTCGCGAGATATGGCAGTTTGGAGGTAAGAAACGCTTGAGAAACTCAAAATTTTCGCAGTTCCGATGCTCGAAACGAATAACTAGAACGGCCTAGGGGAAAAGTACGCACACCGTTGTAATCGGGCGAGTTTCTACCTTCAGATGCAACAGAAATTTTGCGGATTTGTCATTCCGTTCGCGAGATATGGCAGTTTGGAGGTAAGAAACGCTTGAGAAACTCAAAATTTTCGCAGTTCTGATGCTCGAAACGAATAACTAGAACGGACTAGGGGAAAAGTACGCATACAGTTGTAATCGGGCGAATTTCTACTTTCAGATGCAACAGAAATTTTGCGGATTGGTCAATCCGTTCGCGAGATATGGCAGTTTGGATGTAAGAAACGCTCGAGAAACTCAAAATTTTCGCAGTTCTGATGCTCGAAACGAATAACTAGAACGGCCTAGGGGAAAAGTACGCACACCGTTGTAATCGGGCGAGTTTCTACTTTCAGATGCAACAGAAATTTTGCGGATTGGTCAATCCGTTCGCGAGATATGCCAGTTTGGAGGTAAGCAACGCTTGAGAAACTCAAAATTTCCGCAGTTCTGTTGCTCGAAACGAATAACTAGAACGGGCTAGGGGAAAAGTACGCATACAGTTGTAATCGGGCGAGTTTCTACTTTCAGATGCATCAGAAATTTTGCGGATTGGACAATCCGTTCGCGAGATGTGGCAGTTTGTAGGAGAGAAACGCTCGAGAAACTCTAAATTTTCGCAGTTCTGTTGCTCGTAACGAATAACTAGAACGGGCTAGGGGAAAAGTACGCATACCGTTGTAATCGGGCGAGTTTCTACCTTCAGATGCAACAGAAATTTTGCGGATTGGTCAATCCGTTCGCGAGATATGGCAGTTTGGAGGTAAGCAACGCTTGAAAAACTCAAAATTTTCGCAGTTCTGATGCTCGACAAGCATAACCAGAACGGCCAAGGGGAAAAGTACGCACACCGTTGTAATCGGGCGAGTTTCTACTTTCAGATGCAATAGAAATTTTGCGGATTGGTCAATCCGTTCGCGAGATATGGCAGTTTGGAGGTAAGCAACGCTTGAAAAACTCAAAATTTTCGCAGTTCTGTTGCCCGAAACGAATAACTAGAACGGGCTAGGGGAAAAGTACGCACGCCGTTGTAATCGGGCGAGTTTCTACTTTCAGATGCAATAGAAATTTTGCGGATTGGTCAATCCGTTCGCGAGATATGGCAGTTTGGAGGTAAGAAACGCTTGAGAAACTCAAAATTTTCGCAGTTCTGATGCTCGAAACGAATAACTAGAACGGCCTAGGGGAAAAGTACGCACACCGTTGTAATCGGGCGAGTTTCTACTTTCAGATGCATCAGAAATTTTGCGGATTGGACAATCCGTTCGCGAGATGTGGCAGTTTGTAGGAGAGAAACGCTCGAGAAACTCTAAATTTTCGCAGTTCTGTTGCTCGTAACGAATAACTAGAACGGGCTAGGGGAAAAGTACGCATACCGCTGTAATCGGGCGAGTTTCTACCTTCAGATGCAATAGAAATTTTGCGGATTGGTCAATCCGTTCGCGAGATATGGCAGTTTGGAGGTAAGCAACGCTTGAAAAACTCAAAATTTTCGCAGTTCTGATGCTCGACAAGCATAACCAGAACGGCCAAGGGGAAAAGTACGCACACCGTTGTAATCGGGCGAGTTTCTACTTTCAGATGCAATAGAAATTTTGCGGATTGGTCAATCCGTTCGCGAGATATGGCAGTTTGGAGGTAAGCAACGCTTGAAAAACTCAAAATTTTCGCAGTTCTGTTGCCCGAAACGAATAACTAGAACGGGCTAGGGGAAAAGTACGCATACCGTTGTAATCGGGCGAGTTTCTACTTTCAGATGCAACAGAAATTTTGCGGATTGGTCAATCCGTTCGCGAGTTATGGCAGTTTGGATGTAAGAAACGCTTGAGAAACTCAAAATTTTCGCAGTTCTGATGCTCGAAACGAATAACTAGAACGGCCTAGGGGAAAAGTACTCATAGTGTTGTAATCGGGCGAGTTTCTACTTTCAGATGCAACAGAAATTTTGCGAATTGGTCAATCCGTTCGCGAGATATGGCAGTTTGGAAGTAAGAAACGCTTGAGAAACTCAAAATTTTCGCAGTTCTGATGCTCGAAACGAATAGCTAGAACGGCCTAG